>NC_090830.1:116340824-116688324 GCF_028021215.1 Eschrichtius robustus | reverse complement strand
CAAACCTGGACGACTACAACCCGGACATCCCTGAGTGGAGGAGAGACATCAGCCGAGTCATCAAAAAGTCCCTGGTGGCGGTGAGTGCAAACAACTCCTCTGGCCCAGACCCTTTTCCTCTCTGTCTTTACCGAGCTTCATGGAGAGGGGACCCTTGCTCAGAGAAATGGCAGGAAAGAGCCGGAGGCCAGGGGAAGTGGGTACCATCTGTCTGATACCTGCAAAGCTGAGCCCCATACGTGCAGACACGTCACCGGTGCCATGGGGGGAAATGAAATTGAGTAATCGGGGGGTCCTTACCCCTTGTGAAATGCTTGTTCTGCTTAGAGAAGACGACCCTGGAAATATGTGACAGTCACGTGGCAGAGTTCACGATTAGCCATGGGTGCATGTAAAAATCAGCTCCTGTGCACCATACTGGCACAGCGTGAATACAGTTAGTAAGAGCAGCCTGAGTTCCAGCTTCATGAATGGCCGGCACAACAGCACAGTGAGCGCTCAGCCCAGGAGGGTAGTCATCTTACTATGTCCCGATTCCTTTTTTTAAAATTATTTATTTATTTATTTATTTATTTATTTATGGTTGTGTTGGGTCTTCGTTTCTGTGCGAGGGCTTTCTCTAGTTGCGGCGAGCGGGGGCCGCTCTTCATCGCGGTGCGCGGGCCTCTCACTATCGCGGCCTCTCTTGTTGCGGAGCACAGGCTCCAGACGCGCAGGCTCAGTAATTGTGGCTCACGGGCCTAGTTGCTCCGCGGCATGTGGGATCTTCCCAGACCAGGGCTCGAACCTGTGTCCCCTGCATTGGCAGGCAGATTCTCAACCACTGCACCACCAGGGAAGCCCCTCCCAATTCTTTTAATGGCATTTCTCTCTCACGACAGCCCCAAGAGGAAAGTATTATTGGGAGTTCCCTGGTGGTCTAATGGTTAGGATTCAGCGCTTTCACTTACATGGCCCAGGTTCATTCCCTGGTCGGGGAACTGAGATCCTGCAAGCCATGCAGGATGGCCAAAAAAAAAAAAAAATGCAGGGGTGGGGGGGGACCTAAAAGATGCTTAAAAAAAGAGAAAGTATTATTGTCTTCATTAGCAGATTAGGCAGTTGAGGTTCAGAGAAGTTAAATAACTTGTCTAAAGCCTCACAGGTAATAAGTGACAGAGCTACAAAACTGAAGTAAAGGATCTGAATCCCATGTCTGGGTTTTCACATATGAAGCACAGCCCCGTCCAGTTCCTGGGAGAGTAACAAGGTGGTGTGGTTCCTCCCTCTCCGAGCAAAGGTCACCTACAATTTGACAAGACACCCTCTCCTAGGCACATTCCCCCCTGTATACTCCACTTCCATGAACAGTCAGAGGAATGGGATATCTGCTCATGGAGCTGCTTGGATTTATTGCACAAACCCAGAAAATCAGAGATGACTTTTCCCTAAAGTCTATTCTTAGCGCGAAAGAAAAGTCAATTTAGGATTAGTTATACATTCTTTCCTGCACCCGACACATGGTGTCTCATGGCCCAAAGGGATAAGGAGAGACAAAGGCATTCAGGTAACCCCTGCTCAGAAAACAGATCTCGCATCCAGCCTTTTGGCAAAGAGCTGGCCTTCCCCGTATTCATACCATTATCTTTGTTGATATTTATTTAGCACTTACAGTATTCCAGAAACTCTTCTCAGTGTTTTGCATTTTTAAACACATTTAATCACAAAACCTCTAGCTTATGATGTAGATAGAATAATTATTCCCACTTTACAAGTGAGAAAACTGAATTTAGAGGCAGGTAACTTGCCCAATGCTGTACAGTTTAAAATCAGGCTCTGGAGTCAGACCATCAAGGTTTGAATCTTGATTACCACTCCACTCTGCTGCTATCCTTTGCCTTGTTAAGTAGACAGACAGGAATAAATGGAATAGTGGGGTGGAGAAGAGTTATCTTCTGTGCCTCTGGGTAAATGCCATCTCACCTTTATCTTCCTTAATGACTCTCAGCATCCATGACGTTATCGGTGGCTTAACATTATGGCCAGCAGGGGGTGCAGCTACCAGACCACAGGCCCAACTGGAACAGGCCCTTTTGCCCTTGGAGCTGTTTGTCCCTGGTGTGACAACTGGTTTCTCTCCTCTGCTGTCCAAGAGAGATGACTTATACCCTTCAGTGAACCCACAGCTCACCTCCTTCAGTCTACGGCATTCTAGAGATCCATGTCCCTGTAGATCTCCTAGGCAGGTATCCAACACCCCCAGGTGATTTATCAGCCAGGCATTAGCTCAGCAGTGGTGTTTTCCAGGCTGATTTCTCTTCCCATTAATTGTCTAGGGATCAGATGCCCTGAGGCTCCACCTTTCCACCAGCTGTCCAGTAGGCTAGAAATGACTGCTCATTAATATTTCTAGGCCACTGCATAGCATAATCAGCTAAATGCAGAACAAACAGGTTGGCTCAACATCCCTCAGGATAAGGGGTGATGGGGTGGAGGGAGCTTTAAAGACTCCTTGGTTACCCAATCCTAAGAGGCAGCTGAGCCAGCCCTGGTTCCTAGCGCCCCACCCTGTCTTTGAGATCAGTAATTACACTTGGCCACTTCTTTAAGTTCTGAAGTACCCTATTGCCAAGTGCCCCCTAATAAGCTCTATAAGAGGTACAGCCGGCAGTCAACTTATTTATAGTTTTCTTCCTATTCATTCTGTAACACAATCTGACATAAAATCAGCTGCCTTTTCCTCATCGATTGGGATTTTTCTATTGACATTTTGCAATGGAATCTTTAATTGAATGTCATTCAGTAAACAGTTTTGTTGATGACGAGGATGGTTTAGACATAAGCTTTGAGTTTAAAATCTAAGATGGCCATAAAACAGTATGATATCAGCTGGGATAGGAGCTGCTTTGTGATAAGTGTCAGGAGAAGGAAGGCAGGAGAGCGCTGGTTCAGGACAGAGGCATTATGGTCCGACCAAGGTTCCAAACTAAGTGTCACCACTCACTACCTAGATGACCCTGAGCCAGTGTTGAACTTTCCTCCATCTACTGTCTGTCCTGTAGCAGAAATAGGGATGCCCCGCCCAGATCCCCATTCAGGGAAAGACTGTTATCTTAGCTACTGGGAGAGCTGTGGGCAGAGGCTTCAGCGGCCTTCCCCATGTCATGTCCCTTTCGGAGTGGCTCACGTCCAATGACGCGGTTGTATAAAGGCCTGGCCACTCAGCTCAACCTCAGACAAATCTGAAGGGCCATTCTCACTCCTTACAGGATCTTCTGAGGCTGTTGTTGGCCTTTATCACAGCTCAGCTTCTCCCTCTGCCCATTCCTGCTTCCTGGCCTTCGCTCCTGTAGATGTTGATTCCAAGAATGTCCCCTAACAAACACCCTACGCACTAAACTCAGAGCCAGCTTCCTGAAGACTCCCAACCCGTGATCTGTCTTCACCTGCACAGAGAGGCATAATAACACTTGCTCCAAAGAGTCGCTGTGGGGGGTCGCATTACATTATATTAAGAAGTTGCTTAGCACAATGCCAGACACATGGTAAGGACCCAATAAATGGAATTTCCTGCTACTTCGAAAAAAATCTAAATGTAGATTTCAGAAACCAACAGTCATCTAATTGGGAAATCATGAAAAATACTCTGAAATAAGTGAACTTTACGAGGGCTCATGAAGGATAAGTAATGTCCTAGCAGCAAATGTATAGAAAAGACATTCTGGGGGAGATGGCATGCACAAAAACATTTGCAAGAAAAGGCTGGAGTACTGAGAAATTGTACATGAGTCTATTTGGCTAAGCGTAAGATGACATTATGAGTTGTGGGTAATTAGTTTAGGAAGGAAAGGTGGGACCATATTGCAGAAGGCTTTGAATATATAGTTAACCCAGTTGGCAGTGGGAATTTGTGCATGAATTTGGACATGGAAACACAATCTGCGTTGGACTGTAGGAAGATAAATCTGGAAGTAGCCTGTCTGCTGGAGATGGGAAGGCTGTTGTAAAACTTGAGGGGAGAGGGTGTAAAGGCTGAATTGAGATATTAACAGGGGAGGCATTTAAACAGGAAGGAACCAGTAGGATCATTCGTGTGGAGGGTGACTTGTCAAGATCTCATAGACTGACTAGATAGGACATGGAACGGAGAGTGTGGTGCCGGAGATGAGATAAGGCTCCCAGCTAGGGTATCTGGGAAGGGAGTGGCTCCGGTCATCCACGTGCAGAATGAAGATTTCCGGGGTGAATATGAGAAGTTCTCATAAAACAACCAGATGACGTTCTGACTTGGCCGCTGGAGAGAGAAGCCAGGATTGTAGCTGTGGATTCTAGAACCATCTAGAGAGTGGGCTCAGGAAAGAGGAAGTTCTTGAGTGAGTGATATCTATGATTTTAATAGAAGATTCCGTGCAGCAGAGTGAAGGGCTGAGAGTGCCTCCTGGAACGGGCTGGTCGTCAGGGTCTGACGCTGTGGAGAACTCAGCAGACGCCTGGGGGCTGTGGTCTGGGGTTAGGTTAGGTGACGGAGGTGTGCCTGGTCAGTTTGGAGAGTAACTCTAATGCTTCGAGGAAGAAGGAAGCTAGGTTAGAAAGTGTTAAGCCATGAGGGGCAGAAGATAAAGCTGAGTAAGTGACGGCCTTCTCGCTGGCAAGGTCCACTTACTTATACAAGGCAGGTACTGCTATTATTCCCACTTTTTAATTTGAGGAGATGCAAAGTGTTTAAGGTCTCACGGGGATGGAGCTGGGATCAGACCTCAGAGTCTGACTTGTACCCAGTGGTGTCTCTCACATCCCTCCCCAACTGGTGCACCCGGGACCCTACTTTCCCACCCCACCTCCACGCCCTTGTGTCTTCTTCCCCCCGCAACTCTCTGCTGAACACTTGGCCCCTTCTCATCAGCTTTCCTGCAGGACTCACGTGCACCTCTGTGTCTCTCCCTCAGGCCACCGGGATTCTGGGCCAGCACATCTTGGTGGCGGTGCTCCCTGGCTTACCCACTGCTGCCGAGCTCTTTGTCTTGCCCTATCAGGATCCCACAGGAGAAAACAAAAGGTCAGCCGAGGACCTGGAGCAGGTGAGTCCTCAGGTGACATTTCAGCTTCTCCCAGCAGTCTGAGACACAACCCTGCTAGTGTCTGACCACGACAGCAGCTCTGCGGGATCTCCACTTGGGAGCAAGGGTGCCAGCTGTCTGTGGAGTCTTCCACTTTCCTGTCCTCTGTTGAGAAACATAGTCTGGTGATTTAACTACAGCTTCACCAAAAAATATGTGCAAGAGTGTGTATTGTCAGCAGTGGCTAAATCACTCAGAGTATATCCCACGCTGTGGGGTACTCTACAGTGTTTACGATGAATGAGATAAATCTTTGTGTCCTGATGTTACAAACTGTCCAAGATATTAGGTGGGGGAAAAAAGCAAGAGGCTACACAAGACATAGAAGTCAAATCCATTTATATCTTACCTCACACACTTACATCATAGGAGTACCATGAGAATCAAATGATGTATCTTTTTAAAAAGGTACAACTTTCATACAAATCATGAATCACCACCATACTAAGATGACCTGATTTGAGCTTACAATAAATGAGTAATATTGGCTCCAGGCTCCTCTCCTTGCTACGTGGGGTCTACTCTCTCCTCATCTCCACCACCTCTGAAGTATTAGGGTGTCTGTGTGTGTTTGTGTGTGTGTGTGTGTCTGTCTGTCTGTGTCTGTTTCTCTCTCTTCTGCTCCCTTAGGTCTTTTTTCCTCCCTTCCTTCCTTTTAACTTCAAAAGATTATCCAATCTCTATGGTGAAGATTATTACTATGATGATGTTATCGTTGTTCTTATTCTTCACCCATTCAGTTAAAATGATCAGTCTTGGTCTGGTTCCCCTGTTAAAAACTACATGATTTTGGTTCCTCAATTCTTTCTGGCGGATAGATTAAAAATAGGATTCCTCTCAGACACTAAGTAAATATTGGCTTTCTCCCTTCCAGTACTTGGAGCTTTTCAGTTTACTTAGAATAAATCTATAATCTAGTCCCATGATCTCTAGTCTCCAAGATGGCTTGAGAACCTCCTATAACAGCCTTATTAACAACCCCAAATTATAGGCTGGCCTACCTGCGAGCACAACCGCCTTTTTTTTTTTTTTTCACACCCGCCTTTTAACTGCCACTTTTTCACTTGGCAAAAGACTCACCTCTCTATTGTTTTCCATGTGCAAGTAACTGAATAACTGGGCTGTCAAGGAAAGCCCCACTGAACCCCATCTCCTAGTGAAGTGTAGTTAGAGGTCGGGCAGCAGGAAACCCATCAGACTTGCATCTGACTTTGCTCAGCCCTAGCTCTAGACTTCCCACTGTATTCTACAAATTATTCTCTGCACCTGCAATTCATTGGGAGAAAGAATGGATTATTTCTTATCACCACACTGCTCATGAGACCTAGAGGGGAGGTAGGCATTTAGGTAGGGACGCTTATAATTATTCCTCCCCTGGAAATCTTATGGATTGTCCATGAAATCCAGAATATAGTCTTCTCGATTATGGAAGAGTCCAGATTTAAAGCCAGCTAATTTCCCAGGTACCACATCATCTGTGCATCCCTATTTCTCATACTTTTCATTTTTTCTCTAAAATGTATTTTCTAGATGTTTCCTTGAGAGGAAATGTGGAAAGAAGAGGGGTGGGTTCTCTGAAACTTGGTTTACTTGTGTATCTTGCTTTGACTGTCTATCTTCCCTAGAGTTCTTCTTTCTCTTTATTCGGTCTTGTCTGAGTGGCTCCTCCAGGGACACTCTCGGAGACCTGAGTAATTGTCCCTGAGGCAGCCTGGTATCAGGTATTGATGCGCCATTTAATTAGAGATCTAAAGGCAGCTGGCTTGGCTTGTGTGAAAGCTGTGGGACTTAACATTTGGTACACATGTAGGGATTCCAGACATTTTATTAGAAAGACCACAGGTTTGGAGAAACATAAACCAGGTTTCTAGCTTCAGCTCTTACATTCATTGTGTATATCTTCTAGATGACAAATATTCAGAAAAGTTAAGTAATTCAGCCCAAATCACATAATCTACAATACCCATCTCAGAGGGTGTTTGAGAGGTCATTAAAGAAATGACACAGCAAAGCCCTTGACCTATAGTAGATACTCAGTAAGTGGTAAATAGATGGTGGTTACCTTTATGGACATTTTGTGATAGGAGGAGAGTATATGAGAAATGAAAAAAAAAAAAAAAGTAAGAGTATTAAAGACTAGTATCGTCCAGGGCATGTATTGGAAGAAAGAGGATGGTGACAATAGGAGAAAAAGATTAATGAATGAAATTGCACAAGAGAACAAGGGCAACAGGAAACAGAAAGAACATGCATGAATGAGTAAACTGGAGCGAGATGACTCATCTAAGTTATCATGCAGATGGATGGCATTAAGGGAGAACAGAGTACCAAGTGAGAGATTGTAACTCTGGTTAAGGGAATTGCCAGTGTAGCAGCCTTACCCAGGACTCAAACTAAATACAGTGACCAAAGAAATGCCGAACCAAGCACATAAGAAATCAGTGTCTTATGGAGAGTATCATTACCCTGATTAATAAGTGCAGTTATGAAATCAACATACAAATTAAGCCTTGTGTCAAGAACCAGCGAAATAGGGGCTGCCCACAGGAATCCTATAGGTTTTGTCCTAAGAGGGGTCCTTTAATCTTTCTCTCTGACTCAGTCACTCTAAAATGAAGAACTTCAGGCCCCAACAGGGAGCTGTGAATTGCCTGAGGAGACACAACTCTTCAAGGAAAATGAGTTTCTGGTTCTGTTTCTGCAACTAACTCTCAGGCCTAGCAGTCCCCTTGCTCTGCCATGCTGCAGATGTGTATTTGGGTACCACTTGACTTTTGTGGGCCGCCCAAGATACCAAGGCTGTTGTACCAGGAAGTGAACAAGAGATGTTTTGCTTTGGGTTTTTGCAGGGTTTTTTTCCTGATGCAGTGAACATATATTCTATTCAAACAAATTTAAGGGGAAAAAGTGAAGTCATGAGCTTCTTTAGTTGGGAAGTCCAAGGATACAGTTCAGGCGTGGATGAACTCAGAGAGGAAGCGTCACCAGATTACTCCCCTGTCTTCCTCTCTCCCTCTTTCTCCATCTCTTTTTGTTGCTACCACATGGGAAGTCTGCCTGAGAATGAAGCCAACACATAGGAAGACAAGAATGGCCGCAGGAAGCCCCAGTCTTTTATCTAGTCATCTTGTCAGCCCCATTCAAGAGACAGTGCCTCTCCCCTGAATGCACCCCAAGAGCCCAGGGTGATAATTCTCACTGACTCAACTTGGCTGAAGTGGGCATGTCTTAACTAGCCTGGTAATCAGAAGACTAGAGCTCCATTAGTGACAACTCAATGTTTTATACCCTCCCTGGATCAGGAGTTTAGGGAGCCCCTCCTAAACCAAATGGGCAAAGAATAAATAAGGATATGGTTCCTTAAAGAAAAATGTGGGGGAAAGAGAAGGAACGGCAGGCAGGCAAAAGCAGCTGACTTCCTCTGTCATAAATTACATAGAAATTTCAACTGAATGCAAAATAAAACCAAACAACAGAAAGGACCGCACTCCTTTAAAGGCTGCACTCTGAATCCCAGATGGAACTTGGGAAGAGCTGACTTTATCCCCCCTCTTAATACTCTGGCCCCTTTCTTGTAAAGATACTGCACAGAACTCCCAGCAGGGAAATGAGTGGGACCCTGGCAAGATGGACCCTGAAGACTGTGAGGGCAGGGTCCCAGCAAAGGGCTCTGGGCTCTCCTCCCTCAGCTTCCTCTAATAATGTTCCCAGGGGAGGAGAGATGCTGGCTTAGTTGGAGCTATCTTGTCTGTGAAATAAGTTGAAAATTCCTCACAGTGAGAAGTACTTGACCTTGTTATCCGGATAACTTTGGGCTGGGTTAATCAAGTGACCTCTGTCTGGGAGGGTTCCACCACTCTTTACTTCGCATCTCCAGAGAGTGAGAAAAGTCTCACTTGCCCTTAGCTGGCCTCATCAGCGATAGGGCTACCCTGAAGCCAGCTGCTCAGGTGTGGAGCAAACCATACCCCCTCCACCACTGTACCCCCAGGCATCTCTCTGAGTCCTCAGATTTGTATCTGCCTCTCCTGGAAGGAGGAAGGACCATCATGCTCTGGGTGTGATGCTGTGCTGGGGAGATAGGGAGCCTACGTGGTGTTGTCTTGCTGAATCCTTAAAGGGCATGAGCACATTCAAAAGGAACAAAAAGACTAAGGACAAAATGTCAACCACCAACAAGGAATTTCCTCTTCGGTTGTTTGTGTTACCATATACATTTGACAGATGGAGAATCCAAAATCCTGGGAAAGGAAAGGTGCCTCTGGAAATGGAGCAGTCTATTGGCAACATTTTTAGAAATTAAAGATTCATTATGAAATGTAATAAATCATCTCAGACTCTTTTCTGTATACTCAGTCTGCCCTGTTCAGATTTTTTAAAGTGAGGAATTGAAGAAATATTTTGGAGTTCACAAGAAAGGTCACTAAAACAAGAAACTATAATTGAAAGAATAGGTAAGAGTTGAGCCAAAGGAATATGGCCAAAGGAGAAAAAGAGAAGCTTAGAGCTGGTGATGGGGAATCCAAGGGAAGGAAGTGAATATGGACAAATTATTTCTTCATTATGTCATCCAGGAAAAACTTCTTAGGCACTTTAATCAAGCTGATTCTGTCATGCTAACAAAGCAGAGAATTGTTAAATAGAATTCATGTTTGGCTCCATTGCTTACTCCAAGTTTTATTCCAGAAATCATGCTGTATGAATTGAGAAAGATCTTTCTCTGTTGATTCCAAAAGTAATATCATTCAACTACTCTTTGAAGGGGCCTTCATAACTTAACAGGATCAGGATTGACTGACTGGGTCGGTTGCAAGGTCATCCCAGGCAAGTTTCCCTCTAAACATGGCACCAGAATGCTATTTATGTTCAGTAGGGTTTGCATCCCTCCTCCCAACTTCAGAGGTAAGCATTAGTCATTTGGCCCAATGTAGCTTTGCCATGGATAAATCTGCCAAAGCCCATTTTGAATCTGTAGTTTCACTTTGTACCACTTCTTTGGGTTTCAGGGTTTCATGTTTCATAAATTACCAACGGCTGTGTTGTCCTTAAACTTCTCTTTCTTCGTGTTTCAATGTTTGACACTCCATTCTAATGATCTGAGAGTCTGTTTTCCTCTACTGGTCTCATTAAACATTGTTTAGATGTTGAATGTGTTCTTCGCATGGTAACCATCCCTTCTGTTGACTAAACATCTCCAGCTCACCACTTCTGGGTACCAGTAGGGTTGTACCCATGAGTCTCTTCTGTAGACAGAGCCATGTGACTGATTCTGGCCAATGAGGTGGGAGCAGAAGTGGTAAGTGTCACTTCCAAGCTGAAATATTCAAATGCCAGTTACAGAACCTTGAGAATGCTTTTTCCCTCCTGTGGTGTTGTGTACATTTGAGGGGGCTGGTCTACCAGCCTTTGTCCCTGTGTGACTATAATGAGCCCAGCATCATTGCCTACCTGCAGTGGATATGGAGTGTAAGCAAGAAATATACTTCCTTTGTTTCAAGTCCGTAAAATTTTAACATTGTTACCTCAGCCTGACCTAACCTGTTCTGATTACCACACTTAAACATCGTACTTGGTGAAGAAGATGAGGAGGAGAATTGGTATTTTCCCTCTACCAGGTCCCTTCCACTACACCCTTCTGATGGTGTCTCTCCGAGTATTTTTATTCAGTTCCCACTGTCTTTTTAAGTGGTAGTTTAAACGAAGAGTGGGTTGCATTTGAATCATAGGCATATTCCACCAAATAGGCAGATACTAAGAATAATATATTGTTTCTTTGGTCATGATTATTTAGCTGAAGGAGAACAGAAAATGGAGAACAGCGGAAGAGGGATGCTAGTACAAAGGATAAATGAAATTTGCTAAGACAACACACTTTGGACAGAAAAAGAAAAATGAATAGATTCAACTTGCTGTAGGAGGACCGATCTCCCAGCAATTACACATTATTTCACTTGAGTCTTTACCATGCAAACTTGCGTTCTTTCCATTTAGGCTGTCACCACACTGTTCTATAGTTGCAGTTTATTCTACTCCTTTCATAGCCAAAGACTCTCCTAAGCATTATAAATTATATTAACTGGTGAACAGAATGTGGCAATCCTGAGGCTAAGGTTAGGAATTGCCTGTAGCTCATATTTGTCAGCTGCCACGGGACTGGTGTTTTAAGTTGTGTGCTTCACAGTTGGATGAGAGATAGAAGCATAATTAATGAAATGCTGCAATTTTTTATCTCCTAAATCTGCTCAGCTGGACCTCCTTCCAAATATCTTTTGCGTCTTTGTCAGCTGGCTCAAGGAAAATGTTTTTCATGGAAATGTCCTAAGATTAGGAGTCGAACAAAACTGAATTCTCGTCTCAATTCTTCAAATATTAACTGGGTAAACTTAGGAATGTCCTTTAAGCTCCATGTTCCTTTCAATGGAGATACCAACACTAACACCTGAGATACATTGTGTTAGAAAAAAATAGTAAGAAATATGCAACTTTGCCCATATAAATTGTTCAATGCATAGATAATATATGTACAAACGTATATAACAATTCATGAACCGATGAAAACAATACAGAATAAACATTTCTGCAGATGGGGTGGAAAACATTTAAAGTAATGCCAAAATCTGTCAACAGTTTCATACTCATTTGAGTAGAGAAATATATGGTTCTAATTGAGATTATTCTTGTATGCAGTGTAAATTTTATTTAGTTTTGTTTCTGTGCATAAGTTCTTTCCCACAAAGTATTGAAGAAACATTCTCAGGGAGAAGAAAGAAATATCACTTCAGCTGGTTGAAAGGAAGAAGCCTTTTTCATGCAAATACATAGTCCCCTTTTGTCTACGTGATGGACTCTGCAAAACAGGATAGTTCCTTAATTACTTCTGATAAGTTTTTCCTATTTGAGTTAAAATATTTTTCCCTCCAAATATAAGTATGTATGTATGTGCACACATGTATGCATATGTATATATGCATATGAATTTCATGCATACTTAATATATATATTTCACACATATATACACACATTTCTGTGTGTATATGTTTATTTCATAGCCAAAACCTTTCTGATTAACCTCTACTAAAAAATCCACTGTCAGATTCTTAGAAAGGCCTTGCCAATTGAATGACAAGAATAAGATAGAATAGGAACTTGTACATTGTAACACTTTACAGGACACAAAGGAAAACCATTCTACACAGTCTGTGTTAGAAATCCACTCTTCCTGTAAACCTGGAACATTCTGGAAGGTTCTCAGTACCCAGGAGAAAGAGTAGCTTATAGAGAGAGAATAAAGTTGTTTTCAACATAATTTTATCACAACCTTGTTCTTCTGCGTGGTTTGCCAAGTGGAAACATTTGAGAGGCTGAACTTGAACTGGATCCCAGGTGCTCAACCATGGGTCACTGACAGTCATCCCAAGTTCCTGTTAAGCAAAGAAGTTCATCTGCAGGGCAGTTCAGTTCCATTACTGGACAGGGGCCTCTGCAGGAGACTCTGTGCTTGAAAACAAAGCCATCAGGCCCTGCTTAATTGATTAAAGGACCAAAGCTGTCATTTTGGCAACTCAGTAGACTAAGTGAAACTTAATAAATATAAAAGGAAAAATAATTTAAGAATTTAACTAGCAGAACGTTGTTCAGAAAGCATCTAACTAGACTTAAATTGCATATGAGTAAAATATTACACTGTGATTAGAATGTTAAAAATGAGGCAAGGAGACCAGATAATAGGAGTGTGGTTTTGTCTGATAGCTTTCCACAAATTACTCAAAAGGGTGAATGAAACAGGGCAAATTGAGCTGGTTTTCTACTTTAAACACATGAACAGAGTTTTACCTTGTCTAGAAAACCTTACCTTATGCTACAAAGGACAAGGTCCTTTGTCCCTTGTTGGGGTTATTTCATGGCCCAGAACTCCATCGGTCTACCCAGTACACATGTGTCAGCCTAAGGAGTGGTTTTGGGTTCATAAGCACGAAACAAGAGTCAGCCAATACATTAAGTTGTGATTTACACTTTGTTGCAAATGTGTAATTTACTATTTTAGCAGAACAATATTTATCATCAATAAATATCCATGAAGTATCCATTCTGCGAAAGGCACAGGGTATGTTTTGGGGAAGAGAAGGGAAGCAAAGAAAGGAATAAGGTAGAGTCCACTATCAAGGAGTAAAATAGATGGATATGAATCTCACCAGAATTTGTAAATTGTATATATTTACTTCTTTTAAATCCTTGTGTATAACAAATGCCCTCTCAAAAAACCAGGGGTGATTTCTGGTAACAGGATAATTTTATAAGAGTAGAAATGATCTGATTTACTAATAGTTTGTCCTATTTTGTAACAATTCGGATGTAAAGTCAAGTCATGCTTAGAAAATAATTCTATCAGCATATTGTGGACTAAAAACTCAAAATCGTATAAAACTCGTTCATATCATTCACAGGTATAATATTGGGATGCCTTGGTCAGTGCAGTGAATATTGCCCAGCACATTTGTATATAGTTGGTGTGACAGTTTTGGTGGCACTCACTCTGGCACTTCTTCTTTCAGATATCGGAACTGCTGATTCACAAGCTCAACCTGAACTCTGTGCACTTTGAGCTGAAGCCTGGAGTCCAAGTCCTTGTTCACGCGGCTCACTTAACAGCAGGTCAGTGTTCCTATCCCTGGGTTCTGGCCAGTGGCTCTAGCAGAGGGGGATCCCAATTTGTTGTCTCAGCAAAACAAGACTAAATGGTGCCACTGCTAATCAGAAATAGGGCATCAGTCTTTGGAGGTTCCCTTGCCGGGCATTTTTGCCTTAATGGGGACCCATAAGGCAACAGAATAAGGTGATTTTCCCACTTAGTCCCTGGCAAAAACCATCAGTGAATCACTAAAAGACCCCTCAAACGATAGCATACTTCATCTTACAGAAATCTTGAAAATAAAGTTAACCTTACAAATAACTTTTTTCTGGTCTTTCTGCAAAACTTGATTTTTAAACCATTCATGTTACAAAGAATTTTCTTGCTTTCAGTCTTGGGATAAAGTCGTACAATAGAAATAGCTGGGACTTAGGAGCTGTCCAGGGTCATAGCCAGAAGCTGAACCCCACGTTGGTCAGGATCTTACAAATTAATTAATATCATTGAACTTCTGTCTCTTCACTTGTAAAAGATGATGGGGAAAACCTTCTTCCTAAGGCTATATATAGAAGTCTCAATAATAATTCAGGTTATCCCAAGTTTATAGAAATAGATGTTATTGTTTTATATTAATATTAAATTAAATTAACACTATTTATTGAGTACTTATTTTTGCAGAGTACTGTATTGACGCTGCATAAAGGCCAGTAGGAGATGGTCTTTGCCCTCAAAAAACATATAATCTGGTTGTGGTGTTTCAAAGCTTGGTGGTAGCAGTGGTGGCAGTACTGTGGGGTGGGGGAAGTGGGCAATGCTGGGATCTCTGAACAAGTAAAATGCATAAGTGCCTTTATAGAGAGACAACAGAACGTTTCTAAGCGCTTGGACTTTGCAATTGTGCAGCCAGACTATTGGTTTCAGTCTTTCTCCATCACTTGCTTACTATATGGACTTTGAGAGGAGACTTAACCAACTTCTCTGTCGCATCTATGACAATGGGATTGCGTGAGGATTAAGTCGATTTAGGTAACGCACTTAGAGAAGTGCCTGGTGCATAGTAAGGTCTTATTTTTCTTTTTATTCTTTTTATTCTTAACAATCAGAGTTTTATAAGAAATTTAAAGCAGGGATAAATTGTACCCAGTCAGAATGACCCAGGGAAGCTTCATGGAGGAGGTAGTCTTTGGGAAGGACCTTGAAAGATGGAAAGGACCGAACTCAAGAGATTATTCCAAGCACTGAAGCACCAAGGAAGGAACACGAAAGCCTTGAGGGCTTTGGGATGCTGAATAAGTGGGAGCAAAGATCAGGTGTTTCCAAGTCCATTCTCTGGTTTCCTGGAGGTGTGCCTAGATCTAGAGTATGGCCAAACAGGTTGGCCATTGGCCTCTTTTCTGCTTGGATTCCATCTTTTTTCTTTATTAGGGTTTCATAAAATGTTTTTTCTTAAAAAAAAAACACACACTGCTTTAAGAAAACCAGATATTTGAAAGTCAGTGTCCTGAGCATAGGATACGGAGGTGGAGGGTGGAAATATGCCAGGCTGAGCCATTTGTACTTCCTTTGGTGGGCTCTGGGAAGCCGTGGAGACCTAGGAGCAGAGGTGTGATGGATTCAGTGTCACTTGAGAAAGGTGATTGTTAAGAGAAAGGATTGAGTAGGGCCGATTTGATATTCTGCAGCTTGTCCTCCTAATTCATCTGTCGAACAGACATTTACTGAGTTCCTGGCTACTCTGAGCCAAGAATTGTTCTCAGCATGGGATAAAGTCTGTGCCTTCATGAAGCTTCCATCTTTGGGGAAACCTGGGCAGGAAGCGCATTAACAAATGCCACTTTCTGAATGATGAAAAGGTCCTGAAGAAAATAAGAAAGTGTAAGAGAAAAGCAAACTATGAAGCACCTATGAGGGCAGCCCTTAAGCCTGAGACCTGAACGAAGGCTGCCAGCTTATCTCAGAGCATTTGATGATCAAGACTGGCTATTTCCTACCGAGAAGGTTGGCCTTTGGTCTTCGGTGAATGGTGGTGACACGTGGCAGTTACACATAGCTGGTTGAACTGGAAAACAAAGTCCAGAAAGATCCCTTGTAGTCATGCTGATGGCCAAGCCACTGACAGATGTTGTCAAATGAGCAGAAAGTAACTACTTGAAATTGGTTGAAATAAGTTTACTGATTATTTCATCTAACTACACAGTCCAGCCTGTTAGTTGGCACCCTGAACTTCATCATCTTCTCCTACGACAGCTGAAGTGACTTGTTCCCTTTGAGTTTAGAGGTTAAAAACAACTATGCCTGATACTCCGTACTAAACTCTGGGTTTGAAGGGATGTGGCCAGCTAGTTCATCCCTTTACAGCATACTCTGCTTCTAAAAGAATGCTATCTTCAGGCAGCATACTCTGCTGTGGTGTAGCCTGATTTATTAGAAAACACTCCCCAGGGACTTTGTTAGAAAGGGGAGCATCATAGATCAAGATAGCCAGAGAACTAACCCCACTCTCAAATTCTGGAGGCAACTTGCATTTCATACCTTTTTTCCCCCATACCTCTCTCTCTTCCAACAGTTATTTAATATGCCTGGTTTTTATTTCCTCTCGCTCTTCCAACAGTTATTTAATATGCCTGGTTTTTATTTAACTGATTGTCATATCACACTCCAAAGGTGGTTCAGATTAGCTTCCTGAATTTGAATCTTATTTTAAGTGGTACTTAAGGACGCCTTCCTGTGATGACATCTGGTTTAGAGCTGGGATCCAGCTGAAAAATAGGGATAAAAAAGGTGGCTAATTAGCTGAAACTGATTTGGCCAGTGGCTTGGCCAGGGAAACTGATAAAGCAAAGGCATCCATGAATCCATAGTTCCATGTGGGAAAGAAAGTCCATTCCTGATAACCACAAAAAATTAATCCCACCAGTGTAAGTTCCAGATGGCAAGGACAAATACAAAATTAGGAAGATCTGGAAAATTTATCCAATTAATGTTCATACTTCATTTCACAGCTGGGAATTTGGGGAGCAGTACGCAGATCCCTGGGAGGAAGGGCTGGCAAAAGGGAGTGTGTTACTGGGAGCACACTGAGATTTGAAGGACAGGCCTCTGCAGCATAGATATGTACTATGCAGAGTTACCAAGGGAACAAAATAAAACTGCAGTTTGAGGCAAAAGCCCAGACTTAGACTGGGCCAATTTGGAGAGAGTGAGAAAATTCTTTGGCTTCCAGCCGTTGGGGCTGTCCCTGATTCTTCCCTGTTAGATCTGATAGTATCTATCCTACATCGTTTGACAGTGTAATTCGAAACCTGATCACCTGGCATTACTGAGCTTCCTAGGATGACTGGCTAGGTGACTGGAGTAAATGTAGACTTATATGTGGATAATCAACTCCAGTTTGAAGAGTAAAGGAAGAGAATGCCAAGGGCTGACACAATAACTGAGTCTTGGAAACTTTCTCTATATTGATTTTAGCCGTATTTGTCATAATAGTGTTAGGACTGGCAGACTCTAAGGGTACAAAGTCACTCTCAGCCAGACTTTCATATGCAAAAGGCAAGGCTTGTGTTAAGGCTGGCACTCTTCAATGACTGATGAGGAAGTAAAATATAGGAGGGATCAGTTTCCCATTGGCGATTGTTCCTAAGTTAGCTCTCACTGCCCAATTTCTTTTTTTTTTTTTTTAACTATTAGGACGGGGTGGTAGACTATGAGGGAATTCTCCTTTCACTCATAGAAAACTTGGCACGTTGGGTAGGGGATCAGTTGGATTGAGACAATTGCTGCAATTTCTTTGATTAAGTCAAAATTAACACATTCATATTGGGATGGCTAGAAGAGGAGGAGAAAGATAGCTGGGGGAAAGAAGACACAGTGAGGAAGAGAATTTGATGCAGAACTTCCACCTCAACTTCCTTTCCCTTCCTCTCATCACCCCCTGCAGAAAATAAAAATAAATTACAATTTAAAAAAGGAAAAAAGGACCAGTGCTTGCAACATTTCATGTCTCATAAGCAGGATTGCTAATACCTTTCCAGGGACCGTTCCAGCACGCTGCTGCATTCCATTAATTGCTTAGCAGATGTTCAGCAGCCTTCTTTTAAAAATATTTGAGCCAGAGTATGTTGCTGGTGGGAGAGGCAGTGCATAATTTGGTTCATCTCCAAGGAAAAGGAACTGTCTCCTTTCAGGAATTTACTAGCCTTCTTTTGTTTTTCAAACTCAGTTCCCTGTTTGCTTTTATGGGAACACAAAGTAAGCATTTCTAGATACCTGGATGTCATTAGAGACTGGATTTCATTTGTTTCTCCCACATGTTCTATTAGGGAATTCATTAACTTTGGTATCTATGTGGAGCTAAACGTTGAATGCAGTCCTTGTTTTGTTTTTAGCTATTCCTTTGCTTCTCGGTTTCTGTGCAATTCCTCTTGAGGGCCTAATCACTCCTGACAGCGATGTTTCTAAAACTCTCTTGTAGAAAGGAAAGATTTCAGACTCTATGAGAATAAGGAGAGGACGAAGAGCGGTTATCAAGAAGTTTGAGGGAGGGCCATACCCTGAGTGGCTCTCTTTGGCTTTTAGGACCTCGTGACAGCTGGCGCCATGTTTAGCAGACAAAGGGAGTAGCGCGCAGTCAAACTGGGGGCTGGACTGGAAATGCTGGTGTTTTGACTGAAGTGTACCTTTGCTCGTGGTCTTCCCAATTGGAATATTTCTCCCCCTTCTCTACTTTTCTCCATCTCTTATGTCTCTGTATTTTAAGGCTCAGCTCAATGCCAACATTTGCATGGCGTATTTCCGGAGATCTTCACCTGGATACCATCTATCCCTTGTCCGAACTCACATGGATTTTTTTAAGCTGTATCTGTCTGATAATCATCATCATCTCTCCTATTTAATTTCCTGAGGATACAGTTCACCATAGCTTTATAGTGTCTCCGTCATTGTACCTAGAAGAGAACTTGCCCATAGCATGTGCTCAATAAATATTGCTTTCATAAATAGATATATAATTAATTTATAACCTGCAGAGATGCGTTAAAAATTCCATTCCCCCCAGTTAACCTTTGGAGTCAGCGTGTTCAACTGTGAACCTGTCTCCATGTCATGTTACTTCTTACCATGAGCGACTGGAGCCTGGCACTCATTTATCCAGTAAGCACCCAAGGAAAACCCATCTCTGTGCTTTCTTTATGTCAGGTATCCTCTTAAGATGTAGAATAGTTGTTGATATACACATTGTGGGAAATGGGTGGGTGGAAGGAAAGTTAGAAGTCTGTGTCCCAGAATGAGAGGTCCTAAAGACAATGGTGGGAGAGGGACTGGCAAGAGGAATGTTCCTGAAAGAGAGGGAAGCAAGTTTAACTTACTGGCCCTTATTTTACTTCTCTGATCTCTGATATCGTTTCCAGAGCAGCCTCATTTCATGACAGAGCTCAGGGTCTCACGCCTTAGATTACACTATGCTTACCTGATCAAACAAACCAGACCTTCTTCATATCTTTTGTAACGTCTCCCTTGAGTTCTGGCTTATGCATGCTTTTACCCTGGCCTGCCTTTATTTATTTATTTATTTGTTTGTTTTCTCCTGTATTTTAAGAGCTGTGATATAGGGATGACTTAGGGAGAGTTTTTCCTGGAAGGCTCACAGGAAGGCTCAGAATCTGTTGTAGAGCATTTGGTCTCTGTAGGTACTTAAAGCAGAACAAACCTGAGCCCTTAAGAAAATATCCCTAAAATGCCACTAGTTTTCTCATTGCCCTTGGTAACTTGGAATTTACTCAAGGGCACAGTCCATTTCAGATTTATCGTCTTACTTCTCACATGACTCTGTGCCTCATTTTGCAGTGATTCCTTTAAAGCTATGGTTTGTCCAGGGATATGAAATGAACTAGGACCCTCATTCAGTGCACACTGGCTAGACCTGAGGCCCAAATACTAGTGGCCCTAATTCTAAATGAAGAGGGTGAAAAACATTCCATGCAGAAAGTTCAATAAATGAACTATTCATATTGGATAGGAATTCACCCAAATGAGAGGAAATAAGCCTGCCAGGTTGAGGGGCGGTGCTGAGCAGAAACACAGCAAAGTGACATCGTATGGTTTATACTTGGTTTGGGCATCTAGACACATACCCTCAAATATCCCTAATTGGTATATTAACTGAAGGTAAAATTATGAGCAGAGGAAAGAGAGAGGGATAAAATTCAGGGAAATCAAATATGCCATTACTTGATATGTCATTTATATCATGTACTTTGATCATCATCCATGCATCATGTGAGAAAACTCTCATTAATGCATGTTTAATATTGCAAAGTATGATACACATGGAAAAGGAAAGAAGGGGCAGATGAAAGGATTTTCAAAGACAATAGGTTTGGACAGCAGTCAGTAATCCTTTCTCTTTTCACAAAGTATTTACTCATTTTATAAGAATTTTTCAACCCAGGTAACAAGAGATGGTAATTTATTTGGTAGAGTTGGAATCCCAGGAGTAGGAGCCTCTTTTTTTAGTTGCCAAAGAAGATAAGTTTCATGGCCATGTCGGGTTGGGTGCTGTAAAACATACAAGTGAAAAACCTTAAGAGGAAGCTGGGAATAGGGGATTGACACTCAGGTGAGGAGACCAGGACCCCAGACTGCTTTAAACTGTGAGCTTTATTTTATCATCTTTTAGTAGATTACCAGGTGAAGGGAATCTGCTGACAGGTAATAAATTAAAGACCTAATTGCTGATACAAATCTTTCAAGCTACATCAAACTCTATATCTTTGTTCCTATAAGCGCACATGATCATGAGTAAATTCAGTGATTATACTTTGGAGTGGGGGGGTGGGGACAGGGGGAAGGGGGCTGGGGAGGAAGCAGCTTAAAAAATGTGTTGATTCTTCTTTGGTAGAATGGATGAGGGCAATAAGAATAGAAATTAAAGACTGAGCAAGCAAGGGACAACACTACATCTTATTTGAGGACACAGACCCTAACTAGATGGATTCATACTAAACGACAAACAACAGCACTTAAGAGATTTTTTGCATTTCTCAGGGGTTATTTATTGGGTAAATCAACCAAAACTTGGCTGCTGAGACTTCTACACAGAGACTGGAAGAGCTGGTGCTGATTAGTTCCCTCAAAATATTTGGGATAAATGTCAGCCTGTTCTGTGGTTGGAAAATCTCTTTATAACCCAGGGTAGGCAATCCCTGCTCTAAAGCAGTTGTTCTTAAATTTGTACGTCAAATTACCGAGGAAGCTTCATAAAAGTAGAGATTCTTCAGGCCTCACGGCACATCCCCGGAATCAGAATCCCAGGGAGAGATATCCAGGAATCTGCGTTTGTAACAAGTTCCCCAAGTGATGCTTATGCAGCCAGGCCTTTCACCAGTCTCAACCACTGCTCTTACAGAGCATTCCACAGACAGAAATCCATCTGCATAACAAGGAAAGGTGCTGAGCTATCTCCAGCAATAAATCTGATTTACAACTCAGGGCATCCACTAAAACAGAGACATGCATTAAAAGGGAAGAACCCTTGATATTTAGTGTAGGAGGAAATTAGTAATAAACATTAACATCTAATTCCTCCGATATTTGGAGCTTACTTAATTGGCAGAATGGGTGGACGACAGTGGGAGTAGGGAAAAAATGAAGCCTGTCTCTGAATGTGGGATATACTCTATCCATAATCTAGATGAATGGCAAAGACCAGCCAAGAGCTGTGGCCATGAAGCAGTTGAAAGATGATTAAAGTGTGAACCAGAATGTTAGTGGCAGATGTAACTGAATAGCCATGAGTTCTATGAAAGTTAAACAAATGATATTATCTCGATGTTATTAATGTGCTAGTGTGAACAGAAAATGATACAGCCGCATCTCACTGTTATTTCTGCCCATATTAGAGAATCTGGGTGTTCTTCTACTCTTAGCTTTCCAGTGGGGTCACTGCTTTTCTGGAGTTTTGGATACTGATGATAAAAAATGTGAAAGGTTAATACTTCTCAAAGGAAGAGCCTCAGATCTCAGGTTGAATTAAAAAAATTTTTAACACCCAGTAACTGCTCTCAACCCTTCGTGTCTGTCTAGCAGTTGCCTTGTTTAAGCTATTATGTTTAGGAAAACTGTCCTTTGTCAAGGGTATGTGTGGGTTTTTAATAAAACTGTTATCTTGTATTATCTTGGCCGCCATGGTTGCTGCTGACTGGTTCAATTTGTTTTTCAGGTGTAATAAAAAGATATTATCACAGAGATATTAGAGAATTAATATTTCCCAGCTTCAGTTGCTACCTCTGGGTATGTTATGAGTCAACGTGAGAGGGGATAAGGTACTCAGAATTTCAGTCTAGGTCAAGATACATCATGAATTCTGCCCGACAGTTTACATTGAGAAACCCCTTCCACTTGAAGGCAGAATTAGCATGAGTCCAGAAGCTTTAGAAAATTCACTATAATCTAAGCCACATCGTTATAGATGCAGATGCCAAATCATAGAGTTGTGGAGCTCGGAACTGTAAAGTAAAATAAATTGTTGCAATAACATTTTCCATTTAGGGATGAAATTAGTACTAGTGGAATTCTTCCACAGCCAATACATTTTTCTGTCTCTTTAGTCTCTGGTTGCCTTATTACTTACACAGTTATCATTTACAAGTCTTTTGCGAGTAAAGTCATGCTAGTAATATTTTTCCTTCCTTCTGTTTTTCCCCCCAAATCATTTGTTTTCCTCTGCAAATAATTAAGCTGTTTCACAGACACGTGTACCCAGTGGTTTTTGACAGTTATTAAGCTTTTATGGTGTTATGATAACTAATAACAGGTGCTGAGATGTTAAACATAACATCCAATGTGACTAAACAAATGTGATACTTTCATAAATATACCAGCAATGAAGTTGCTCTTTAGATTCTAAAGATTCTTTCTTCACCATTTTTTCCTAAGATTTCCTGGGCCCATAAAAAGGCATGAAATGACTATAGGGTAACTGGCCTGAGGAAGCACCTAGAATCTCTTGGGCGGAGAATGGTCAGGAAAGAGTGATCAGATGAACAGTTCAGAAACAGGGTACAGGCATGCATCAAATTGGAAAGAAGCAGTAGTTAGGATGCAGGAGGTACAGTTCCCCATGGGAAAGGCAAGGCAGATAGTGCAGAGGAATTGGCAGGAGAAAATGAAGGCAGAAGAACACATACATAATACAGAGAAGATACCAGAATCTAAGACAAGCTACCTTTTAGACACCAAGTTTCTTACACCTACAGTGACCAAGACGGTCAGGCCATATCTGTTGTGTCTACATAAGTTTTCATAGCATTCCCTTTCATTCTTAAAGTGTCCTGGTTTGGAAAAGAACATTTACGGTCATGTTACTTATACCCTGGCACCCTGCCAGTGGGGACAGAAGTCCATACCAAGAATTTGATAATATAGAGCCCAATAGTAAGAATTACTAATTGGATGTTTGATCAGTTGGAAGAGAAGAGTTTTGAAGAGAGAAGATGTTAATAAGCTATTGCTATGTAACAAACCACCCCGAAATTCAGTGGCTTAACAATGAGCATTTATTATTATGTATGAGTCTATGGATCAGCTCGGTGGTTCTTCTGGACTTATCTGTGCTCTTTGTGTGTCTGCAGTCAGCTGTGGATTCTTGGGTAGGGAGCTCTGCTGATCTCGACTGGGCTGCCCCCGTGTTGGGGGTCAGCTGGCTGTAGGCTGGCTCTAGAACAGCCTCAGTTGGGATAATTAAGCTCTCCTCCACATGGTCTCTCATCTTTCAGTGGGCTTCCCTGGGCTTGCTCACACGTGGCTCTGCTGATCTCGACTGGGCTGCCCCCGTGTTGGGGGTCAGCTGGCTGTAGGCTGGCTCTAGAACAGCCTCAGTTGGGATAATTAAGCTCTCCTCCACATGGTCTCTCATCTTTCAGTGGGCTTCCCTGGGCTTGCTCACACGTGGCCATGATAGGATTCCAACAGAGAGGGCAGAAGTGTACAAGGCCTTGAAGCTCACAACTGGAGTACCGTTACTTGTGCTGCATGCCATTGCCAAATCCAGTTCCAGTGCTAGCCCAGATTCAAGGGGGTGAGGAAACAGATTTCACCTCTTGGTAGGAGAACCTTCAAATTCAAGGTGCTCGAGGCATGGGCACAGAAAGAAGTAGAGAATTGATCCAGTAACACAATTAATCTACACGGGGCTGAGCACTCTCTTAGGGGAGGTTTGAGATGCCTTTTAGGTAGTTTAGAAAATTCTCCTGGAGTCGTAATGGGATTGAAGTAGTATTAGCAATCAAGGGATGTGGTTTTTCGTTTTGTTTTGTTTTGTTTTGTTTTAGTGACCCAGAGTGTATAGAGGTCAGGCACACTCTAAAGATAAGAACTGGATGTTTTATGAGTGACAGTAGGAGGGGCTTACCACACAGTACTTTCAAACTGGTATGCATAATAATGACCTGTGTAGCTTGTTCCACATGTAGATTTCTGGGACTCACTCTCAGAGACTGATATATTTTTTCTTAAGTGAAGCCTAGGAAACTGCATTTTCACAAGTTCTCCAGGTGATTCTGATTCACGTGGTCGGGAAATTATACTTTGAGAAACACTTTACATAGTAAACAGGATACCTCATTGACTTGCCACCCTAGAAAACCAAAAGGCATCCTTCTCTTCCTGTCTGTCAATTACAGTGATAAGTTTGGTCTTTGA
Organism: Eschrichtius robustus; assembly: GCF_028021215.1. Classification (NCBI taxonomy): domain Eukaryota; kingdom Metazoa; phylum Chordata; class Mammalia; order Artiodactyla; family Eschrichtiidae; genus Eschrichtius; species Eschrichtius robustus. Next base: position 116,663,904 of record NC_090830.1, on the reverse strand, counting down.
GGTATCCACGGTTGTCATTGTTTGGCCAAGTGACCTCAACCTGAGGTGACTAGGTGTTCCTGAAGACTCATCTTCAGTTTAAAACTAGTAGCCATGCTTCACTAGTCATTAGAGCCTTCCCTGGGAATCCCCATCCAATCTGGCCTGCAAGATCATGGCTTTATGATCAAGAAGCTATTGCAGTCCTTAAGACTGTTATGATTGGGTTTGGACTTGAACTGGAAGGAAGGGCTATTAGACAGGTGAGGGTGCTCTATCATAAAGGCCTGTCAACCCTTTCTGTGATCTAGATAAACGTCCTCCATGCCATTCCCATATAACCTTAATTTCTGAAAAAGAGATTTCAGCCACGTGGATTTTATGATATTCAAGGCATGTAAGTAAAGTCTGGCTTGGGTCTGCTTTGGAGACAGGAGAGGAGAGATAAAAGCAAGGTATGACAAAGTTGAACTTGCTTTTGTAACTTCTTGACAGCACTAACTTCTGGATTAGAAATGCAGTACGAGTTCAAAGTTCCAAGGTCATAGAGCAGGTAGAAGTCCTCCAAGAAAGTCCCTTCGATAGAATGAGAGTCAATACAGACAGCAGTAAGGGTATTTGTGGGGCTTCACCAGGTGATGCTGCCATATTGTTGACTTTAAAACTTGGAAATAACCCAAAGGGGCAAAGGCTGCAGCAAAAGGGGTTAGTGGTGCTCCAGGTGAAGCATTCCCTAAAGTGTGTTGTGTGGGACCTGAGTCTGTAAAGGGTCTGTGCTCTAACGACTTTGTGAAGCTCTATGGTGAAGTCTTATGAGTTTCTTTCCTGAAGGACTGCTATCAACTTTCATATACTGAATCTCCAAGATGGGGAATGCCATATATACCATTTCCCAACATTATCTGACCATGGACTCTAGTCATCTTTCAGGGATTGTTCTCTATAGAATATACTTTCAGAAATATGACAGCAATGATATGACAGTTTTAAAACTATTGGGCATGTGCCATGTGCCAGACACCATGTCAGTGCTTTATAAATTTCATCTTATTTTATTCTCACAACTTGCTAAAACAGGCACTAGTTTTATCTCCATTCTGCAGACGAGAAAACTGAGGTTCAGTTTAAGTCATTTAGCTTGTCAGCAAGCGGCCAGGTAAGAATCTGGTTTCAAAAAGGGACCATATCAGTTACCTCACCCCAAACATGGCGTTTTATTTATTTATTTATTTTTAATTTCTGAGATATACATTTGAAAGTAATAACTAGAATTTTGACTTATTATACCAGAACATATAAGATTTTTAGAAATTTCATGTAATGTCTGAAACATTTATATTAACATATTTCCATACAAATAACCCAATGAAAGTTTAGTATTAGTTGTTTTGTTTGTTTTTATACTGCAGGTTTTTGTTAATCATCAGTTTTCTACACATCAGTGAAACATGGCGTTTTAAGTTCACTCTTCTCTCATACACGTTAGCTGTGACCTTGTATTTAGCACTCAGTGTGTATCGATCACTTTTCACAAGAAGACTTGTTATTCCTGTAAGCAGCACTATTATTATAATCAATCTGGGTCCTCTTGAATAGAATATAATAATTCAGTGCATTTCTGCAGGATTGTAGAAACGATGTGTGCCAGCCCCAGATTTAGAATCGTCAAGTCACGTGCTGTACCCCATGACCGTGCTTTACTGTGTTTGTGAACAGTGGCAAATAAACCACTCAGCACTTGCCCCTTCTACCTTGTTTAGGCTGCAGTTGGAGGGGGATTAATTTATGCTTATTGCACACAGCAAGCTAAAACCCATTTACCACAAGTTTTCATTCCCCAGCAAAACACACACAAACCCACCTACTAGTGCTGGGCAAACTAAGACATGCATCTGAGGTTGTGTGGAGCAATAACAGTCCGGTTTATATTCAGGCACAGATCAGCAAGCAGAAGCCACCCACGGAACACAGAGGGCAGTGGTACTCAACTTCTCACCGCTGCTGCCTGATTGCCTGCTTCTTGCTGCTAAGCAGTGACTAAGTGATGCAAAGATGGGGGTGGGGCTGGGAGCGGAGAGCACACACGTTAGAACTCAGGATACAGAAGCTCATTTTCCCAAAGTAATATGCTAATTATTTAACACTGTTAACGCCACCTGTTTATGAATGATGATTTGAGTGGGAGTGGTTTAGAATTGAAAGACCTCAGCTTGTGATGGGTAGAGACAGGAGGGGGAAGGGAAGAGAAGGGAAATAGTGTCCATTTGCGTGTTTGCTTTCTGTGTCAGTGAGAGCCTGGCTAGAGCAATTTCCTCTCTTTAGTTTTCCGTTCATTTCAAATGCCAACCCTTTCAAGCAGCCTCGGTATTCTTCCTGGTTGCTCCATAACACTGATATTCTTCTACGTCTTCTGCAAGAGCGTTTGGCTGGGAATCAGAAGCTCAGCTAATCAAGCTAACCTGCCTCTAACCATCGTTACAATCTGGAGCTTCTCCCTGAGCCTCCCTTTGTTCCCTGTCAAATTAGGGGTTTGCATTAGAAGATTACCTTTAAAATAGCTTTTCAGTATTATTTCCATAAGTATGATGACGGTATTGTGATAATGTCCAGAGAAAGAGAGTGAGAGAGACCTTATCTTTTAGACTTAAGGTGTTTAAAGGACTTTAGCAACCAGTCCTTTCTCTCATATGGCAACTGCTGGGATAGGAGTTAGAGGGGTTGGATAATTCATAAAAATATTCCTGTTGGTGTTTTTTCTGGTTTTCTGCATTGCTTAGTGGGAAAAGCTTTCATTCAGAGTATAGGAAATTTTAATACTTATATTATTATAAATATTGATTCAAAGTAATAATAGCAGTAGCAATAAAAGCTAAGACTTATATAAAGGCCTTACTATGTGCCTAGCATTGTTACCAGTGCTTTACATACATCAATTCATCTGATCCTCACAAACACCTAATGAGATATGCACTTTTATTCTCATGTCACCCTATCAGCCACATGAAGGTGAAGTAATTTGCCCAGGAGCTCACAGCCAGCACATGACAGAGCAGGCCTTGAATCCAAGCAGTCTGGCTCCAGAGTCTGTGCTTTAAATTTTAGACTTAAGGTGAAATTGTATGATCGCTGAGATTTGCTTCAACATAATCTAGTGTTGGGGTTTGTGGGCACTGGACGGGGGTAGACATAACATTATCTGAGGGTGGATGGTTGTTGAAGGGTGGTGGGTGCATGAGGCTCCATTTCTCTATGCACAACTACCACCCGTAAATACACACATATGCGTATATATGTGCGTATACATGTCATCAATGTTTAAAAGTGAATGACCTAGGATTCAAATTGGTCCTTTGAAAACTTAATAATATTTTGACTTTGTCACTTGTTAAGTTGCTTCTTGTGATCTACTTTTACCCTTCATCCCCATTCTCAGAAATATGTTTTTAAATTTCAGATATCTCCTGCTGAAATTAGCCCAGGGTTGAAGTATATAGAAAATTGTGTGTATGTGTGTGTGTGTGTGTGTGTGAGAGAGAGAGAGAGAGAGAGAGAGAGAGAGAGAAAGAGAGACTTCGTTTAAGTCTTAGTTTTTCCATTTACTATTTCTGAGTCCTTTGGAATGGCACTAACCAGTGAGGCCCTCACTGTTCGTGTCTGCTCAGTGACGATCACCACCCCACCTTCCATTGGTGAAAGTCAATTGCAATAATGTCTATGATAAATGGAAGGTGTTCTTTCCCCCCTGACTTCCTACCAATAGTGGTATGAGTTCTGAAGTGTTACTGGACTCCTTTGCACTGTGGTTGCCTAAGTAAATGAAAGAGACCTTAATTTTTCGATTTCGAGCTGGAAGCACATTTGCCTTGGGTGTTCCATTCAGTGAACCACTCCTGTCTCCTCACACACTCATACTTCACAGCTTAAGCTCTGCTTGACTCACAGAGGAGAGAGAATCACAGAGGTTGCTTCATTTTAGTGCTTTCTAAAAGCTGATTCTACTAAAATAACTAAGCCTGTTTTCTGAGAAAAAGGGCTTGACTTGTGTTTTTCACCCAAACTGGTACATGGGATAGGCTTTCCAGTAGTGGTTACTGCGTGGCTGGGATGTAATTCTTCAATAACCAGACAGAGCAGAAGCAGTCTCGGGTCTTGTCTGAAATCATCGACATTACAGTCACCTATCCTTGAATTTTTTACCTGGGTGACCAGAATGTTGCGCTCTTGGCTTTCAACAGAGAAAAGCCACAGAAAATGGTGCGTAAAGGTCACCTGAATTTCTGGGTATCAGGCTTTGCTTAGATTGATGGAAGGTAAAGGTCAGCATCCAGGCTTCTAAGGGGTACGTGTGGCTTGCCTTTTATGCTGGAACTATGCTATGTTTGCAAAATATCAGTTTTCTAGAGGGTAAAAATTAATTGCAAACAAAGTCATTAAAGTAGAGCAGGCTTGACCCTGAGATAGAGGAGGAGGGTTTGGAGGCAGAGAGAGATGTTCCAGAGAGAGTGCAGTTCCAGAGCTGCACTCTACAAGCAAAGTTAAGGAGGGAGAATCTTTTATGGATGCCAAGGCATCTGTTTGGCCCAAGAGGAGAACTCACTGCCTCTGAGAGGCTGGCACCCCCTGGCACGAGCTGTCAGGACCTGGGCAAGTTATGGAGACGACGCTGGATTGCACATTCCTCCTCCAGCATCAGAGCAGCTGCCCTTGTAAAATATTCACTTAGCCATCAGTTTCCAAGTGCAGAAAATGTAAGCAACCAGTCCTTTCTCTCATATGGCAACTGCTGGGATAGGAGTTAGAGGGGTTGGATAATTCATAAAAATATTCCTGTGTTTTTTCTGGTTTTCTGCATTACTTAGTGGGAAAAGCTTTCATTGAGAGTATAGGAAAATTTAATACTTATATTATTATAAATATTGATTCAAAGTAATAATAGCAGTAGCAATAAAAGCTAAGACTTATACAAAGGTCTTACTATGTGCCTAGCACTGTTACCAGTGCTTTACATATATCAATTCATTTGATCCTCACAAACACCTAATGAGATATGCACTTTTATCCTCATGTCACCCTATCAGTCACATGAAGGTGAAGTAATTTGCCCAGGAGCTCACGGCCAGCACATGATAGAGCAGGCCTTGAATCCAAGCAGTCTGGCTCCAGAGTCTGTGCTTTAAATTTTCCACTGCACTTCTTGAACAGGCCTGCTGGAGCATTCTGGGGGCTGGGACAGGCTCAGATGCATCTGCATGTCAAGCCGCGTGACATGCGTCTTGTGTGTACGTCCCACGTGGTTTTCCGGGACTCACTGTGCCTCTGTGTGAACAGTGCAAGCCTGTCGCAGAGTCACGCCCGCCCACCTGCCTGCTCGTGACCATGACCGTGCCTTGCTTTCTCCCCTAGCCCCGCTGGTGGACCTCACTCCAAGCCACAGTGGCTCCGCCATGCTGATGCTGCTGTCCGTGGTGTTTGTGGGGCTGGCGGTGTTCGTCATCTACAAGTTCAAAAGGTGCGTGTCCCTCCGTCCATGTCTCCCCACCCCCCTTCTCCCTGACAGGTTCAGAAGCATTTGTCGCAGCGATGTACGTGTCCCGTGCACAGCAGTGATGGTTTCTGTTAATGTTTTAGGAAGATCCCGGGGATTAATGTTTATGCCCAGATGCAGAATGAGAAAGAACGAGAGATGGTCAGTCAAGTCAGTCACCCTGAAAGCAGGCCCCATATCCCTCAGACTGAACTCAGGCGGCCTGGCCAGCTGATAGATGAGAAGGTGGAGTCCCAGCTCATAGGTAAATGATTCCTGGTAGCCCCCAGCTGTTCAGCCTTAGTAGTCAATGGCTGCCTCTCTCTCTAACCCCTTCCTGGCTTGACGTAACCACTTTATCTGCTCTAACATCCCTGAGAGAAACAGCTAAGATGCCTCTTTCCCTGCTTCTTTCCATTAGAGAGAAAAAAACAAAACAAAACCTTTCTTGCTCCTATTTTTTCTCTTATGAGTTTATCCCTCTTTTTTTCAAAAACCCTTGCTGAAACATTGGGCTTCACGTGTTCATGGTCAAAGAGCAAAGTGTTTGTTCTAACAATATACAAGAAGGGCAGGCCTCAGAGGCTGGATCTTGCTGGTCTGGAGGGCTGGGCAGGGTTTGAGGGACCCCTGGGCAGGGTTTGAAGGTGTATAATGACCAGAGCAAGCTGTGACAGCATCACCTGGAGACAGCTCTAAGGAGGGCAGACTGCTCCCAGAACACGCATAGAAGAAAGACAGACTGATCACCCTGGGATTTTTTAAAATCTAGTAGTAATCAAAAACTGTCCCCCGGGAAACATGGAACCTGAGAATTCAAGAGCCATAAAGTTGGCAGAACTTATCTCAGGAGTGGGGTTTCCCGAGAGAGAGTGCTGGAGGGTTAGACTGTGACAGAGCAGATGGGCAGATTTCTTCCTCCTTTTCACCTGTGCCCTACCAGGAGTCTTAAAAATGGATTTCAGCATAATTCAATAGGGCTCACTCTCTGTCTGGGGAGGAAGCATGGGAAGCCAACAGCTAGGTATAGAGAGTCTCAGGGTCATTGCTAAGTTCTACTATTTATTGTGGAGGGAATTTCCCAGGAAATTAGCTAAACCCCTGGGGCCACCATTGTGATCCATTTCTCTCCTTGTTTCCTCCTGTCTGATGGCCCTAGGACTTGAAGCTGTAAATGTTCCCATCTAGACCCTGCATTGCTGACTCTGATGGATAAATTATTATATAAGCATTCATGCTTCACTCTGATGTGATAATGCCAAATCACCTAGAACGTCCTATGACTGTTAATCTGGTACCTGGGGGAAAAAATGAGTACTTAAAGGGAAACAGAACCCTCTCTTTAAATGAATATGGGAGCGTTCTGTGGCTGTATTAAGGGGAAATTTCAGTGTGCTGCCTGGCTCATGTCAGAGGTAATAATAACAATGGCCCCCGCATCTGGTGTCCAGTTTTCACAGTGTGCTTCCTTTTATTTGGGGAGACGGTGATAAATGCGTAATTGCCTTGGGTTAAAAAGAAAAAGGCTTTTCTGTCCTCAAGTCCAGAGAAGTGTTCACCCTATTTACTTCTAAAGCTTCTAAGTGCATTTTTGTGGGCCATTTGGTTTTCAGTCCCATTTCCATGGGGTATGAAGCACAGCCGCTGTTTGCTTCATTAAAGTAGCAATCCCTCCTTCGCCAGGAGCAGCTCCCAGCACGTTATACCGTCTCTGACACCTTTCCATTGCCAGTGTCATTAAATGAGTAAGTGTTACACGTTTTCTCTTAGGAGAGTAGCTTTACCCTCCCCTTCCTCCCCTTCTACTCAACCTGGTGACTCATCTCTCCGGTTGCAAAGAGCAAGACACGCCACTCCACCTTCAACGCCAAAGCGGGGATCTGCTGGGGCTCAATTTGCCATTTAAGGAAAACCCCCAAAGGCTACAGGCGACCTGCTGATCAGGAAAGAATTTCGCTCTTGTCAAGTGCATCCTTCTCCATGACCACTAACTTTGTGTTTTTTTTCTTTGTTGTTCTGTTTCCTATTTTGCCAGGAAGTATTTCCATAGTTGCTGAGAATCAAAGCACAAAAGAAATCCCTACCTATGTAAATGTTTGACTGGAGGACGCCAGTAAAAACAAAAACAAACATAAAATAAAAACAATCAAAATCTAAACAAACAAACAAACAAACACTCACTGCATCGGGACTTTTTAATTCTTCAGACACAGACAACAAGGGTTTTTAGCTTTAAGCCTGTGCATGTGGACAGTACCTTGAGAACATGCTTGGAGGGGCAGTGTACAGGTGCTCTATTTTAATGGAAAAAACACTCCCCTTCCCCTTTCTTCTCCTCTCTCTTTTTTCTGATTGGTTGTGTTTGTAGAAAATTCCTAACATATATAGGCCAAGGAAATCTGCATGTATTTTTGGAAATATTCTTGGCTGTAGATTTAACAGCTATTTTAGCACTACAGGCTGATGGGTGGATTAGCCACCCCAGCCGTTTTCACGAGACACAAAGACATGCACAGGAGTTTGAAACCCTGGGCTGTTTCTCTGTTCCACTTTACTTGTTGCCATTTTTCCCTTCTAAGTTATCTTCGGGAGCTCTGCTGGCCGGCAGGGGCCACAGGTTGCCTTCTCCATTCTGTACGGCCACAGGGACAAAGAAGCAAGTTCAAGTTCCATGGATGCAGGCAGAATAGGGAAGGAAGGAAGGCAGTCGGGCAGGAGTGTCAAAAGTGGACCTGTGTTTCCTGTTCCCCCCTCCCCATCACGACAGCTTCCCCCTGTAGCTTTCCCTACTCCTGCCCTGTGTAGAAAACAGAATCTCAGTTCCCCCGCATTCTTACCTTCCCATTTGTTTGCTCTCCATGTGTGGTCATGATCTGTCAAGGTCTTTGTGTCTCTCCCTTCCCGTCCCCAAGTTATCCTTCAACTGCTCCTGCCTTTTCTTCCCAAACATGTTGCTAGATTCTGGACATTCATCCTGATGTTCCTTAAATACTGGCCTCGCCTCTGGCAACCCTGCCTCCACCACCCAAAGCTAATGATCTCTCTGTCAACTTTGCCCACGCCCATGCATGCAGCCTTCATACACGCTGACCCAGCGGCATCCTGCCCTGCAGGGTTCAGCTTCATGTATTTTTTTTTTGTATCCTCCTGTAGACCTGCCTCTTCCAAATATCCTTGCCTTTCCCCCCTGGAAACATATAATGTGTGTGAAAGAGTTGAGATATGCAAAGCAATTCAAACCTGGCCCAGGTACCTTAGAAAAGAAAGCATACAGATGAATAGTGGTTTTGTCACACCTTAACAAAAATCTCCTGCAGTCAGATTCCGGAAGATTCTCGTGAGAAATGTTTTGAACGTGTTACTATGTGGCAGGGCAATTTCCTCCTGTGATGGTTGCTATTACCCAGTATTTCCCCTCTCACAGTAGAGTGAAAATATTGGTAAAATGAAACCGATGTTAAGCAGAAGAAGAAGCAGGTTAATGGATTTGATGTTTGAGTGTCAAAGAGTCTTGAGAATGTATGGAGGTCTTGTCTTATATTAGGATGGGATTGTGATTATGTAAGATGACCCTAGACTTCTTACATGTGTGCTCTCTGATCTCTGAGCATAGTATCAGCAAAGGAAAATATAATAAGCATAAAGGGGAGGAATTATCAGACTCAAGCAGATTGGCTCAAAGCATGAAGAAATCCCAGTTCTCCCAGGGCCATCATGAAAGAAGGTCCAGAGAAAGAGGGAAACAAAAGTATGTGCAGCAGGAGCCCTTGGAGTATTATGGATTGGATAAAGCCCACTCTAAAATGTAGGAGAAAGTGGTTTCAAAAGACCACTCAGAGTGTAGCCTCCTACTTGGCCATGGCCCCAGGCCAGCGTCAGGGTATAACAGGGCCCTGGGGACAGTGGGGGTGCCCTAAAGATCCTGACGACTACTGCCCTGTGTAGCTCAAGTAGGGGAAGAGTAGCAACACTTCAGTCAGAAGTTAATCAAGCAGAAGATTTTATGGTTGAAGACGTTCCGTATGAATCTGGGAAATGGATTATGCCTAAGGCAGCCGTCTATTTGTGGAACTCAAATGATTCCCCCACCTGCCAGGCTTCCTAGCCCATAGGAAACATCCTCATTGAATCTCTTCAGTTGGAGCCTCCCAAATTTAATCTGGAAAACAGAGTGTTTGGAAACCAAAAGAGGCTCATTCACAACAGTACAGGGAGTCCTCAGAGTTGCCGTTCAATTAATTTTCATTGTTAAACTATGAAAAAGGGAATAACACTCCATCTAGCACAGTGCCTTGCCTAGAGTAGGTATTAAGAAAGTTATTTGTTGAAAGAATAAGTGAATGAATACATGAGAAGACATAGGGGAGAAGGGCTTGTAAGTCCTAACCTAAAATAGAGGTGGACATGAGATGCCTGGAGTTTTGGAAAGTGATCAGAGATGGCCGGTTCTAGATTCAGCATCTCCAGGGTCCTCATGTGCCTCTCCTCAGAGCTCCCTCTAACCTGTAGGAGACTAGTGAGGCAAAGTACTGCTCAGAGGGGCCCTTATTGTTCTTACGATCTAGCTCCATGGCTCTCGAAGCGTGGTACCCAGACCAACAGTATCAGCATCACCTCGGACTTGTTCGAAACACAGATTTTGGGTCCCACCGACCCCAGACCTACTGAATTAGAAACTCCAGGGTTGCAGCCCAGCAATCTGTTTTTACAAGCTCTTCAGGTGATTGTGAAATACACTAAAGTTTGAGAACCACTGTACTAGGCCATGCCAGCTCAATCCCGAAGAGAAGGTAGTAATGAGAAGCTGCCAATGGGGGGGGGACCCAAGTGCCTACCTACTCAACAACAGCAGGTGCAGACACAATGAGGAGTTTGGTAGGCGTGAGGCCAGAGGAATGGGTGGGGAGGGATGGATGTGGAAGGTAAGATTCAGGGCAAGCTACAAATCTGATATTGCAATGTTTTCCAAAATCCCGGAAGGCAAACTGTGCATGCTCTACCCTGAACTACCCAACCAACATTTTCTCCTTTGCCTTATTTTTAATTGGATTCACTGTCCAAAATGCACAGGTTTGCTTTGCTTTTTTTCAGAAGTTCCAAACAGCAACTTTGAGAGGAATGGGGTGCTTGGCAGCTGTTCTGTGTTTTCCAGGATTCCAACTGAGCATTGAAATTCCCTCATTTGCCAACTTATTTTTATAGGAAGTCAATTAAAAAAAAAAAAAAAAAAAAAAGAAAGTTTTCTTATAGTATTGGAACTACTTCTAATTTTAAAATGACTTTTTTGATGTATTTTTTGTTATATACTATGTAGTGTAATGTATAATTGCTCTTGTTTATTCCTTTTACAGTCATATTTATTAAACAGATAATGTCTCTGAAGTCTATGCCTCAAGGTGTTTATTTTATTCCAAACTTCGGTGTTCAGTCCAGATATAGAAGCGATGCATCTATAGGGTTCATAAAGACTAATTGCATGAGAATTTAGTAAACACTACAGGTTTGAGGGGTTTGGTTTTTGGGGGGTTTTGGGTTTTTTGTTATCAACGTAGGATATATATTCTACTACCTGAATTCTAACCTGCATTTCAGGTGACTGTATAATATCTGTTGCTTTACTGTTACTTTATTCTATAATATTTAAAAAATCACTCCAAGCTGGTTACACTGGAATGAGTAACATTCTCACTATTGTTCATTCAAAATGAGAAATTATTGATATGGAACAAACCCATTCAAATTTGTTCAGAAGCTTGCAGTTACTGAAGGACCAAACCTGCATGTAATGAACTGAAACCTGGGGAGAGAGAAGAGCTCAAATGCTAGAGTAATAATGGCTTTGATACTGGAATCAGGACAGTGGAGTTCTCCTTCCAGCTCTACCAGCTGTGTGACCTTGAGCAAGGCTTTAGTGTCCTCATGCATATGATTTGAAGGAAAAGGACCCCTTCCAGCTCTGGTATTCTGAGTGGGTGAGTCATTCCCAAGAGTCCCAAATAGTTGATTTAAACTTGGTGGAAAGTAAAGAGGTGGACTGGATCCAAATCCTTTTGGCCTCGTGGTATCTTTTCTTGGTCAACATTTTGTCCTTGTATTTGGTTGAAACATTCGTGCAGGCACAAAACCCTCCTTAGCCTTTTCAAAGACCTGCCAGGCTTGGAATGGCATTGCCTCATTAGGACGGTCTCAGCACGCATGGGAATTTCTGTTGTTTTCTAGGTGGCCTTTCACCTTTCCTTTCCCACAAACTAAGTCTTCCTTCCAACCCATCATTATTTTCCAGGCCAGAGCCTATACTGCTTTTCTCCATCTAGAACAGCTTATCTCCTGTGTCGCTGAGGGTACAGGCAGTCAAACAAAAGTCATTCCTAGGGATTTCAGACAGAGGGGATTTAATTCAGGCAATTTGTTGCTTGAGTAACTGAAGAGCCAAGATGCCAAATAAGGGAAGGTGAAGTGACTCCAAGATGAGCATCAACAGGAAGGCTCTATCCCTAGAGCCCAGGACCCAGGACCACCAGATGGAAGCTGAAGTCAGGGAGGATGTGTCTGGCAGAAGCTGGAGCCACAGAGGAGACATGGCCATTGCCAGCACTGCTGCCCAAGCAGAGAAGAGGGAGAAGGGGAGCTTGCTCCAGGCCTCCCATCTCCAGCCAATGTTTCCCAGCCCAAGCCAGTGGGCAGTGGAGCCTGGGAAATGTAGTTTTCTGAATTACTAAGTAGAACAAGGAGGAGTGGGAAGTGGACTTGAGGACACAGATGGGTGACTGGCACAGCACCTCTCTCAAGTTCTGCCCACGTCAAGTCCAACAAATCTCCTTCAACCCAAAGGCACTTATTAAATAGTCAGTGCTCCTTTCTCGGTGCCATTCTTTCACGTATTCCCCCTTAAACAGCGCATATTTAAAATGTGGCATTAAATGTAGAATAGATATCTAGTAGGAAGCAGCTGCATAGCACAGGGAGATCAGCTCGGTGCTTTGTGTCCACCTAGAGGGATGGGGTAGGGAGGGTGGGAGGGAGACGCAAGAGGGAGGAGATATGGGGATACACGTATATGTATAGCTGATTCACTTTGTTATACAGCAGAAACTAACACACCATTGTAAAGCAATTATACTCCAATAAAGATGTTAAAAAATAAATAAAATGTGGCATTATGTCTATGTATGTCCTTTTACACCTTTCTCACCAAATTCTATGCTCTTCTATTTTTCATTTCACTCCTTCAGCCTCCAGCTGACAGCACTGGACATCACCATTAGGGGGCACTAGATAAATGTTTGCTGAAACTCAACCCTTTTCAGTTTAGTGTGATTTTCAGTTTAGTGTGGTGAGCAAGTCCACTTCATTTAGCAAAGACCTCTGAGGTGCCCTCTTGGTCCGACTCCCCTTACCTAGCTAGCACCTCTAATTACATGTTCAGTTGGTCGTTTGTCAAGAATCAGCATGTCCTTGCCCTTCCGCTCTGTTGCCGCTCAAGCTGCCGTATTCAGGGAGCTATTCTTAGATATTAATTTAAGTGAAACAATTGCAGTTTAGAAAAAAAAATAAAACTGGCTAGAAAACATGAAAAGCAAAGCCCTAAGTTTGGTTTCTGAATCATTATGTAATTTGTTTTCCTATTTCTTAGGGGTTAAAAGTATTTTGAAAATGCATGTTAGGCTCACGCTTTCATAATGGGGGAATCCCAAATTAATTCCAGATGGACATATATAAAGAAATAACTGTTATAGTTTCCATGTTAAATACATGAGAAGGGATCTTTGGTTTATAAAATACAAATAATTATTAATCCATATGTGGTGCAAACATTTTAGGTGATGATAATACAACTGTGAACAAGGCTGATATCTGCCTTCATGGGCATATATTCTAATAGGGACAAATAATAAAATTTAAGGTAACATATACAATGCTATCCTACATATAAGATAATTTTAGGATATTTATAGGTTAAAAAAAAAAAGATATAACAGGGAGCAGAGTAACTGGGGATGGGGGAGGGGAGAGTTAGTCCCTGGCTTCTCTGAGATCTGAAAATGTTACCGAACCAAACTTGGGTCCACTTACCCACGTGCAGTAAAGCTAATCTACTGACACCAGGTTGTGAAGGAAAGTGCAGTGTTTATTGCAGGGCTCTAAGCGAGGAGTCCAGGCAGCTACTGCCTAAAAGGCCTGAACTCCCTGAAGGCTTTCACGGAAATGATTTTAAAAACAAGGTGAGGGAGGGCGGTTGTGGGGTATGTGATCAGCTCGTGGACATTCTTCTGATTGGTTGGTGGTGAGGTAATCGGGAGTCAACATCAACTTTCTGGTTTATGGGTCTGGGGTCTACGTGCTTGTGGGCAGCATACAGTTAAATTCTTCCACCTGGTGGAGGTTTCAGTATCTGCAAAATAGCTCAAAGGACATGGCTCAGAATATCTATAGCCCTTGAGAAGGCACTAAAAGTCCTTGACTTTGTTTAATGGCTAAACGGTTATTATTTTGTCTTGCTTCACAGTTTCCCTTTCTTTCTGCATTTTCTCACGTCTCTGATTAAACGTATTCTTTGACTAAAGTTTTTCTTTGACAAAAGACAGGTAGAAGACATGGGAGGAGGGGGTCTATTCTGGGAAGGCCCTATAGGGTCCTGCTGGGTTGCAAAAGCTGAAAAGGAACCAGCCATTCAGAGACATATACACTGTTCAGTGGTTAAGAAATACACAAATAGAACACTTATCTTGAAAAGGACCTGACATTTGCTTGAGAAAGTGAGCCCTGACTACTTACAGCTTGTGGTTATTTTAAAGGGGTAGAAGAAGTGATCTGAAATCTGGCAGAAGGTTGTGCTACTAAATGGATGGTGCGGCTCTTAACACAGAGATAAATGGAGATCACTGGTGGACGTATGCGGTGTGTGTGTGTGTGTGCACGTGCGAGTGTGTGTGTGTGTGCTGTGTATTTTTACACAGCTGAATTCAGTTGGGTATAGTTTTCCGTGTTCACCTAATGTTTCTCATTGGCAAAATCACACATAAGCAAACAAGAGATTTGCATTATCCTGAAATCTTTTTCTAATATATCAATCACGTTAGAAAAAATATTTACATCTTCAAAAAAAGTTTTATAGCAGAACTGACAATGATTCGAATGTTAGTTTAAAAGTAGTTTGGATGTACTGGTAGAAGAAAGAAGTCTCACTTGATAGCAGAGAAAAAAGATAAGAAGATAGTACCAATGCTCCTCTTCCTCACCATCATCATTAGCCTGAGGACTTCTGCAGCGGAGACTGGCAGCCGCCTCACCCTACAAACCTTAGAGCATCATTCCATTTCCACCAACCACAACAAATGACGTTTAGAAATACGACTTTAGCCTGAAGAATGTTCAACTGTGGTCAAAACTCTTTGTTAAAGAAGATGATAGTATGAAAAGGTATGAAAGGTATTTATAAGGTATTCCATGAAAAGTGAACGAGTAAAGAAAGCTTTAAAATATTTAAAATAAGCTTAAGTTATCTAGATAATGAAGCCGCTCTATGAACAACACTTAAGATATTTCAATAGATGCATGTATAGATATCTTGATAAAAGCTTCTTGCCAATGTAAATATTGAAAAGAATTCAGTAAACAGTATTTATAAATTAGTTAACAATAAATCATAATATATATCTATATGATAAAGTAGAATGCTTCCAGTAAAACTATTTTTCTAAGGAATATTTAATGGCCTGAGAAAAGTCTCATGTGATGCTAAGAGAAAGCAGAATCTAAGACTTCACATAGTATGAAAATAATTCGTACAGAAAATAAATGGGGACAGACTGAGAGATTAAAATATAGTAACACTGGTTATTTCTAGCTTGTAAAATGCCAAGTTTTTAAAAATTCTCATATCTTTGGATATTTTCTATATTTTTTCTAAAATGAACATATATTACTTATATGGTCAGAAAAAAATGCTATTTTAAATAAAACAAGAAATATGTTATGGAGTAAATCTAAAATATATTTGTTTATTATGCTAATTATATAATTACTATGAATAGTTCTATGTTTAATATAATATGTAAAGTTTATAGAAGAGTTCAAAATTGTTGATGGTATATACTTAAATATCTTCAGTAAATTAAAGATAGCTTCCTTAGAGCAAGACAATTTTCATCTCATTTTTATCAATTTATATTCATATTGAGATGAAAATATTTTGCTATTATGGTACCTGCAATTTAATTCACGAAATTTCAAATGTTTAAAATTTTTAAACTGTATAACTTTGCTGTGTTTATATGTATTGTACAAGTATATACACACACACATACACATGAACATGATTAATAAAATTTTACAGTATAAATATAAATATGTACATTATTCAGATGTGTGCACATGCAAATAGAAATAATTAACAAGGGAAATAATTAAGGATGAGATTTTTCCCATGGAAATAACCTGAAAATACTCTCAGGAAATCTAGAAAGGAAGGTAACTATTGAATTCTTTTTTTTTTTTTTTTTTAATATGGCAGAGAAACAATCAGAACGTTATTTGGTCTACCTACTATAGCATTCCCAATTGCTAGATGTATTTCCAAATGTGTTGTAAGTATTGTTTCTTCTTTTTAGCCTCTTAATTGCACGCAACATGTTACAAGGGAGTTCGGGCTGTGGGATAAGAGGATGGGAAGAGTTTGATACAAGTAGGGGACAATGAGCTACAAAGGGAGAGGAGACACAGGTGGTGATGGATGGTACATTTGCTGTGTTATAAGCAATAAATGATTTAAAACATGTAAATACTTCAAGGTAGTATGTTCATTTAAATCATGCAGGAACCTTGGTCTGGGAAGGTTAAGTCCCATGTCCGAGGTCACATAGCCAGTAGGGTAGTAACGTCAGAATTTCAACCCAGAACTCCTAATGGATATCCCCACTCCTCTTTCCACTCTATCACCCTCCCCTCCAGCCCTCCTCCAGGTAAGCCACAAATAGGAGATGGTTTAAAACAGAAAAATTGCACGTTCCTGCAGTTCCCTACTCCAAATATAGTTGTGGGAAAGAGTTTACACAAGGAAAAGAGTTATCATTCTTTTGAAAGCACACAACAAATCCTGTCTCAGCCCTTACTACTGAGTTACACAAATAGTGTAACCTACTATTTTCACCCTACTTGACGTGGTACATGGGGAAGTTAGGCCACCTAAGCCCTCCCAGGGGAAAGAACTGATATTTGCTACTAACTTCTTTAAACAAGTGGATATAGAGGAAGTGTTTTCCAAATACCAGCATGGAGTAATCTGAAACCCAGCAGCTCATACAGCACCCAGAGGGCTGCATGTAAACTGTAGATACAGACATGGCTCAGTCCATTGGAGATTAGCTTCCTTACTGATTCTCATGCCTCTGAATGCAGTTTCTTCCCAGTGCCCTCATTGCAGGGCAAGATCTTCCATCCCCACTTTGGCCCATGGAGTGAAAAATAATAACACAGAATGAAGCCTTGTGGTTCTGTTATATACGAGCACACTTGACCAAGCGTGTTTTTGTTTTTGTTTTTAACTGATGAGAGTCCACAGTATTATTGCAAATAGGAAAAAACTGGTTGGTTTGGGATGTCCTGCTCAGTCACGATGCATCATGAGACTTAAGTGGGAAGGAAGAAGAAAGCAAGCCTGGAAAGGACTGGTGAGGCAGGACTGACCCAGGTGAGTGGCTGCTTCTTGAATTTAATGTAGTATCTAAAGAGGCATAAAATATCTAGCTTGTGTTTGGCCCAATCCCATAGGTGAAACATGCAACCTAAAGATTCCAATCAGTGATTATGTCAGAAGTCAGTCTTGTGTCCATAATCCAGGCAGCCCCTGATGTCCTCAATCATCAGTATCAGTCTCTTATGAATAAGACTCTACTGAGGCTCCTGGGGTTGGGAGGTCAGCAAGGACTGACCCTGCAGGACAGGGGATGGCAGAAACAAATCAGGACATCTGGCTTCAATTTAAGTGGATTGTTAGCAGGACAGAGTAGGGGTCTGGAGTCCATGCAAAAAAACTGAAGAAAAGGCCAAACACCTAGGTCTGAGCCATATGACGGAGAGAAGAGAATAACTGGGGCTCGGTACAATACTCCCAAGCACATTGGGCCCACAATTAAAAGCATCCCAACTTCTCCCAGACTGAGGAAGTGAGCTGGTGACTCCTAATATACTCTTCAATCCTGGTAGCATTGGTTCTAGGACAATGTGGGTTCCACTTCCCATTCCTCTGGGAATGGGTTATCTGATCATCTCAGAGCTTTTTGGACAGTCTCTTAGAAAGTGACAGGAAGGAAGAGCCAAATGAGAGTAACTGCCCATTAGTTATCAGACTCAAATAGATTTTGTCTGCACTTTCTTTTACCCCACTTTCTCCACACTATTTCTGTTCCTTTGGCATCAGCACTGATATAGGTCCCAGCTCTGTATAGTTTTAGGAGACAACAAATAAAGCCAGTGTACATGTAACCAACTCACCTTGAACTCTTTTGCAGGGAAAACTTTTCAGTGAACAAGCAGGTTTGTGTGCTCTGTATATATGCAGACGCACTCTTTTTGGTATAATGTGTGGTAGGCAGTTTCTGGGAAAAACAAAAGCAATGCCAGATGGTTTATTAGTTTATTAGGTATATTACAGTGGTCCACTCTGCTTGATTTTATAGGCATTACAAATGGGACTGCCATCCATCCTCTCGAGGGAAGAAGAGGCAGAAAGTATCTCAGCCTGAGTCCAAATTTTCTGTGCTCAGGGGATATCTCTATTAAGAATCAAATCTGCCAAAACTGCTTTCCTAGAATTATAGACTCAGAATTTTAGAGCTGGGGGTGGTGGGGGTGGTGGGAATAAGAAATCACTCTGAGTATTTCTTAAGTGCTGATTAGGTACTGGGCCTCATGCTAGACTGTTGACTTAGCCAATCACCTCCTTTGACTGAGGTATTTTCTCATGGACACCTAGCAAGTTAGAGCAGAGCAAAGACTTCTGCATCCAGATTAAATCCTCTTTTCTATACCACATTGTTAGCCTCTGTTCTTTTATCTGTGATAACTTCCCTCATCCCCACCCTTGAAGAACACAGACAAGACCCTTGAAATGAATAAAAAAGGATGTAGGAGAAGTGAGAAAAATGACTGCCACAAACCCAGGATTTGAGGGTGTAGAATGGCCCTCAATCCATGAAAAATAAAGCATGTGTTTATTCATTTACTCGGTCATTTATTCAACAAACACAATCTGAATAGCTACTAAGTCACAGGACAGTCTCTGAGGTGTGTAACTTTGAAGAAGCAGTCTAGTCATCAACTAGTAATTTTTTAAAAAAAAGAAATTCTAGCCTGTATTTTCATTTTTCAAGGAATATTATTGGGCATGTGAATCGTAACCCTAGCAACCCTTTTTACATGTCCCAATTTTTCTTACAGCCACTAGCAGCTCTTTTACTTTTTCTTTATTCTCCATTCCTGCAGGTACCCAACACCCAGGGGTGTTTATTATGAAAATCAACTTAGATTGCAGCTTAAATCCAATCTCTGACCGCATCTCCATCCCTTCACTTGATTCTGCCATTCACAATATCTCGTTTAAAAGACAGTTTAGAGAAAAGGAGGAGAACACTTACACTTGAATAAATCTTGTCTGAGAATTATGTGTATTAGTAAGTCACCTAGGAATTCATAGGAGGAAGTAGATTCAATCTAATTCTGCAATAAGTTAACCATGAGAAACAAGAGATAAAGAGAAGTTAAACATTAATATGAAATTTAGGGCCTGAATGCTATTTGAAAAAGAGGGTCTTGGCAAAGATAATGATTTCAGATTTAGATACCTTGCATACAAGAGGCAATAAAGACCCACTGAAGGCAGTGGTGAGGGGTACCAGCAGATGATATAAGGAAATTGAAACATTATAAGAAGTAGACAAGAATATAAAATCCCAGACATCCAGTTCTCTTTAGTGCAGGAAAAAAAAATGCTTCATCCATCACTAGGTCTGGAAGGTGTTTCTATGAACAAAAAGGTATGGTAGTAATGGTCATCCTATGTCAGAAGATGTGTTTGAGTTATGTTCAGTCTCTTTTTTGAGGGAAGGGGGTGGCAAAAGTAGTGTATTTTAGAAAAATTCATTGATAATTATTTTAAAAGAATTTGGCATTTAAAGAGGTATGGTTCTCTTACTTTAAAATGAAAATAAGAAAACCTCACTTATGTGTATTCCTAATGCCCAATGATGCCACGTAAATAAACTAAATGGAGTGTAAACCTTCTATATTTCAATTATTCTAAAGAAACCAGCAAATCTGGAGGTTTATTTATAGATTGTCTTTTTTTTTTTTTCTAATTTATTTATTTATGGCTGTGTTGGGTCTTCGTTTCTGTGCGAGGGTTTTCTTCTAGTTGTGGCAAGCGGGGGCCACTCTTCATCGCGGTGCGCGGGCCTCTCACTATCGCGGCCTCTCTTGTTGCGGAGCACAGGCTCCAGACGCGCAGGCTCAGTAACTGTGGCTCACGGGCCCAGCTGCTCCCTGGCATGTGGGATCTTCCCAGACCAGGGCTCGAACCCGTGTCCCCTGCATTGGCAGGCAGATTCTCAACCACTGCGCCACCAGGGAAGCCCTAGATTGTCTTTTGATAATGACTGATCATCCTTAGTTTTTTTTTTTAATTAATTAATTAATTTATTTATTTATGGCTGTGTTGGGTCTTCGTTTCTGTGCGAGGGCTTTCTCTAGTTGCGGCAAGCGGGGGCCACTCACTATCGCGGCCTCTCTTGTTGCGGAGCGCAGGCTCAGTAATTGTGGCTCACGGGCCTAGTTGCTCCGCGGCATGTGGGATCCTCCCAGACCAGGGCTCGAACCCGTGTCCCCTGCATTAGCAGGCAGATGCTGAACCACTGCACCACCAGGGAAGCCCCATCCTTAGTTTTTAAGTTCAGGTTTAACCCATTTCTCAGCAGGGTCAGCTACTTAGAAACTGCCCTAGTAATGCTGGTGAATAGGATTACTAAACTGTATTTCTGTTGGTGAACTTGGAGACCCTAATACCAGAGCCTCAATTCACAAGTTACTAGTGGATTTTCCTGTACTTAAGATCAGTGTACTGGTATGAATGTGACTTTTGGCGTTACATCCGGGTCAATGTCCTGGATTTTCCTCTTGCTGATTGTGTGGGCATGGGCAGGTGTTAACCTTTCTTTCCTTGCTTTCCCACTCCTCTATTTTCTTTACCCTTTTTCTCCTTAAATCCAGCTGCATAAAATAAAATATACAGCAACATCACATGGTTAATGTATAGCTTAAAACCGTGATCTATGGAAAATACTTAGTGCAGAGTCTGGTGTGTACTAAGAACTCAGTAAATGCTAGCCAGGAATTCTAGCAGCAGTTAGGAATACTAGTACAGTACAATGGTACAAATGTTCCTGTATCTGGTTATTTAAGGTATCAGCTGATAAGCATGGCTTAATTGCAGTATCATCACATATTAGTTAAGGTTCCAGAGAAACAGAACAAATAGGATAGATTCATAGATTTATTTTAAATGACTCGCGGTAATGGCCGCTGGCAAGTCTGAAATCCGCAGAACAGACCAGCAGGCTGGAAATTCTCATGAGTAGATGTTACAATCTTGATTCATAAGGCAATCTGGAGGCACAATTCCTTCCTCCACTGGGAAGCTCAATCTCTTTTCTAAAAGCTTTCAACTTATAAGCTGAGGAGAACCCATAATATGGCATTATATTCTGCTGTACTCACAGTCTACCGATTTAAATATTCATCACATCTAAAAAATATTTTCACAGAGACTTTGAGACTGTGTTTGGCCAAACAGCTGGGCACTATAGCCAAACGGACAGTCATTAATTACCACTTGGTATCAGTGTAACTCCCCAGAATATGCGGTAGCCTGGCAGTTAGGTTACTGACCTGTCCCTTTGATTCTTCTTTCTCTCTTAGTGTCCTGGTCAAGTCATTTATTTCTCTGAGACTCAGATTTATCCTGTAGAAGATAGTGTCCTTCCAATTTCTCATATCCCTTTCTAGATGGCCAATGGGACGTCTCCATGTAGGAATGTTGGTAGATGTTCACTGTCTGTCTAAGAAATATATGACAAATATATGACAGTCTTGAAGAAGCAAATGTGACTTTTTTTTTTTTTTTCCAGTTATAAAACGAGTGGAGTTTGGCACCTAAGGAGGTTAGAAGTATTTACAAGTCACTACCCACTTTAAGGGCATATCAGATGGCTGACTCATGCCTGACAACTCTGTTCTCATGGGACAGTTGAGCAAAAATAGGCTTTAATTCATTCATATAAATAAATTAAGATAATTTAAATGGGCAGTGTGCATCAGGACTTGAGACGTCCCCATTGTGAACTCAGAGACATCAGGCAGGAGAAATCAAAAGTCTGCCCTTCCTACAGCAGCTGCTCGTACGTGAGGACTGAACTAGAGTTTGTCTGGTTTTTTTCACTAAAATTTAAAATATTGACTGTTTTTACACAAGCACATTATCCACAGGGTGAAAGCATGAAGAATAGCTCTTAAGTGTAGAGAAAAGGAAAAGACAGAGAATAAAGATTAAAAAATTGAAAGCAAGAGCAAGGAAAAAGAGAAGAAAAGAGAAAGAAAAGGAGTAGAGAGAAATTTTTCTGGGCACATGATGCATGAAATCATCCTGTCATCAACTCCACAAAGGTATGGCTCCACATATGGTAAGAAACATTCAGAGGGCTGGAGGGGCCACCCACTACTGCTTCATGGACCTCCAGACAGGGTGGAGATGGCTGGGAGACCCTCTGAGAAGGAGTGGGGTGTGTGTTTGGTATTTTGCTTTCTAAGAAACCAAGAAAGATGCTGAAATGAATTTAATTATAAGGCTAAGTTGAGGAGCCATAGAATTAGAAAATGGCTAATTGAAGACAAAAGATACTCATATCTATGATCAAACTGGGAATAGAGCAATTCTCTAATATTAAGGAGATTGGAACAAGTGTCATGAGCTAGCAGGAGGCAGAGGGGTAAAAATTCAGACAGGGAGCTCCAGAAAGCAGCAATCCTGCAGGGACTGGGCCCAAGCCAAAGGCGATAGAGGCTAAGAGCAAAGAAAAGAGGACAGAGTCACACCCCTGACCAAACAAAACAGTCTTTAACTGCAGAAAAACCCGATGACCTGAAGTATATTCTAATCCTCATCTTCCTTCTGCTATACTTAAGAGAAGCATTAATGTCTGGATTTCTTTAAGGAAGAGGGTTTGAAAAGATGGTGAAGCTAAAAGTCTCTGTGATCACCATAACAAAGCCACAGCATTCCTTTTTAAGAATAGGAATGGGATAGGAAGCACAGCATATTATACAGAGAATGGATAGCGTTCTCAGATGGCTCAACATACACTGTAATAGATAGTGTTCTGGGGTATAAAGCTGAAGAGATGCCTGGTGATATATTGTAGAGTGCCTTGAATACCAGACTAAAAAGACAGGACTTTATCTAGTGGAAAGTTTATTTCCAAAGCCTTTGGAAATTTTTAGCACTGACATGGCACCATCAGAACTCTCCCTTTAAAGCTGACCTTGGAGCAAGGTGAAAGATGGTATATTAGTTATCTGTTGCTGCCTAAGACATGACGCCAAAACTTACCAGTTTAAAACAATGAACATTTATTATCTCACGGTTTCCAAGGGGCAAGTATCCAGGAGTAAGTTAGTGAGATGCTTCTGACTCAGGGTTCCGTAGCAGGTAGCGGTCAAGCCGTTGACCAGTACTGTATTCACAGGAGTGGGCTGGAGGACCCACAAAGATAGCTCAGTCTCGTGGCACGCACAGAAATCCTTACATTCTCAGCACAATATTCCTCTCTACAGGGCTGCCTGACATCCTCATGGCATCGCGGCCGGCTTCCCCTGGAGTGAATGATCCAAAGGCAAGGGAGAGAGGAGGAAGCCTGGTGCTTCTAATGACTTAGTTTCTGAAGTCTCACACTGTCACTTCTGCTCTATTCTATTTATTAGAATTGGGTCAGCTAAGTCCAGCCTACACTCAAGGGGAGGGTAATTAGTCTCCACTTCTTGAAGGGAGAGATGGCAAAGAATTTAAGTAAAACCAACCTAGATTAGCATCTGAACGTGGTTGGGATTTTCTGCCTTTCACCTGGTACCTCCCATATCAATAGGTATTCGGAACAACAAATTAGAAGTCTAGTGCAATGGTGAAGAGGATCAAACAAGCAGATTTTAGCTAAAGCAGTGTGATGAAAAGAGGACTATCAGGGGCAACATATGTGAGATACATTAGGAAGAAATATTTTAGGAAGATGTGCTGTAAATTAGAAGTAAACAATAAGGAAGGAAAAACAAAGATTATTTTTAAATTTCTTATTTATAAATTCCCTGTGATCATCAGAGAGGGAACTGTTCTAATGATGTCACTGGCAAAAATAAGGAAGTCAGAGCAAGAGCTGAGGAAAGATGGAGAGATAATGAGTTTGCTTTTGGAAAGGTTGAGTTTATGATACTATGGGGCCTACCATGTGCTAAAACTAGCAGGCTGTTAAAATACTAGCCTGGAACTGAACCATGAGTCTGGGAAGTAGGGGTTGGCACGGCCCTCATCTGCACTGCACAGTAAGATAAACCAGACAATGAATGGGTTGTCCGAGGGAGAAAGAGTGAAGAAGGCTCAGTTCCGACTCAGGAGAAATAGTGACATTGAGGGAAGGAGGGAAGAAACGAAACTGTTGAAACTGACCTAGAAGAGAGTTTGAAATCACCTGGGACCCATGAGATAGCAGTATTGTGGGAGGAAAGGGAAGGTGGACTCCGCTGACACTGTCAAATGCTGAGAGGTCAGGAGGAATGTGGATTGTGGGGATAACTGTATTTGGAAAGGATGCCACCTGTGACCTCTAATGGTAATAAGTGGGATGGAAAGTGAAGCAAAAACCACATGGTATGGGCTTGAGTAGTGAGTAGAAAACTTCAGTGGTGTGCTGAAAAAGGTTTAAAACCTGGCTGTCTGGGGTGGGGCCTGATTTGTAGCATTGCTGGATTTCATGGTGTAAATACTTTCATCATAGCCGTTTACAAACTATCAGTGGTTTAACAGTTGCCCCCCAACATTCCTAAAAATTTAACAGTTGGTTCTCATGAGTCTGTATGCGCTGGTTGCAGGACATCGCTGGAAGGGCTGAAAGATGAATAGGTGTATAAGGCATTTTTTGAACATTTTTTGGAAACAGACATGGTAACTTACACTTATGCCCTACAAAGGTGGAAAGGGAAGACATCCTCTCAGAAAGCTTTCAGAAATCCTCATAGCATCCAGAGGCCAGAGGAAATCTTCTTTGGCTTCACCCTTTGTACCACCTTCTATGAATGTTCCATGGGCACCTGGAGTGCACAGGGCCACCTGGAGTTCACTTTCCCTTAGTCTTCTCCCTCCTTCCTCATCCTCTAGGACCTCACAGCAGCTACATTTTCCCATTACAAATCTTTTGCCTTTAACACTCACATTCTTCATGGATGAAGTACCTAAAAATATAAGCAAACTTCTTATTTTCTAACATCTGTCATCTCTTGTAGTAGAATTTTGGTATGTCGTGCTTGAAGCCATCTTCCACGCCAGGGATAAGCCCAGCGAGGAATAAAGGGACAAAGGAAGGAGGAGAATCAGGTCCTCCCACACTTAGAATATGTAAAATGAGACTTCAGAGTAAAATACTAGCTAACCGCTACCTCCCTCTGCCAGAACCCTCGTATTTCTCACTATCATCATTGTGATTTTGGTCAGCAGTGCCCTTGATCCTGAGCTGCCACCCCTCCAGCAAAAAAAAAAAAAAAAACAAAACAACAAAGACAATACAAAGTCTCTCTTCTAATCTGTAAGCATTTCTTCTGTGCCAGAGGATAATGTGCTTACTGGAGAGCTTTGAAGAAACTCAGTGCCAACATTTATTCACAATGTATGTTCTTCCAAGCCTAAAGTTACCAGACTTGAAAGCTGTGTGATTTTAAAGCAAATTGATCAAGACCACAAATGTTAATAAAATGCATGACTACAGTCTGTATATTAACTACGATCTTGGAGGACATACTCTTGGGAATCCTATACCAGTGTTTTGCGTTTGAGCTTAGAATTCTCATTTTTAAATGAAACTTTATTGTGATTATTAACCTGCAGAAATTTTAATTACCCTTTCAATGCTTGAAGGTTAGTAATGGAGAGGTGCCAGAAAAATCCCACTGCTAATTAAATCCAACTGAATATTCCCTTCACCTGAAGATATAGAAGTACTTCTTGTTTGTCAAATCCCTTTCAGCCAAATAACCACTTAACTAATCTCAAATTGAATATCTTGTTTAAGATTTTGAATTATCCTTTCTCTCCAAGGAGCTGCTGTTGAATATTATAAAAGCATCATCCAGGGAAATATCTCTTAGCCTCCTGACTGGAGGAAAGGGGAAAAAACATGTTTCCTTATATCACTGAGTAGACTGAAATCTGGGAGAATGAATAAGCTGACATTCTGAAGCAAAAGCATTAGTAGAAGGTGGGAATGGCTTCTGTCACTGCAGGACAAATCCTAGTCCTGAGCTCACAAGAAAGACAAGAGGAATTGGATCTTTTCATCTTTGGATTAATGTGACTCTTCTTTCTGAGAATGCTAAATTGTGGCTTCAATAATCATGACTCTAAATCACCAAATAGTGACCTGGAGACCCTGTAGGCCATAGGATGGGCAGAGTGACCTGGAGGTCAGCATATCACGTGAGAGAAAAGAGAATCAGATCTGGCTCTGTCACTTGCCAGCTTTGTGACTTTCAATCATTCACTTAAATGCTTTGAACTCCAGTTCAAATGACATCTGAGACATGTCTGAAATAGTGCCTGCCTTTCTACCATTTAGGCCTATTTAATAGAAATAGTATCAATAAAAGCATATTATAAAATTAGCTCATGTTATTCCCCTGCTCGTACCATGGAATGGCTACTATGTCATCCAGCTTAAAACCCCATGTGCTTTCAGTGATCTGCATCTGACTTCGCATTGCTGCTTTGGCCTCAGCTCCTGCTCCTCTCTCCTCTGCCCTTGCTGCCCCAGCCACGCTGGTCTCCCCTGTTCCTTAGAGAAATACTCTCCTAACCGTAGCCCTCTGTACTCACCGGTTTCTCTTCTAGGAATGTTCTTCCCCTAGTTTTCTACAGGACTTGTCCTTTCACTTAAATCTCAGTGGAGTCTTTTGAAGTTTTGACACTTCCCTACTGCTAGCCCTTGCTGTGTCTCTGGTAAACATCTGTGATGATTAATTTTATGTGTCAATTTGGAGGGTGTTTTGGGAGGAGATTAACATTGACATTACTGAATTCTGAGTAAACAGATTACCCTCACATAATATGGGTGGGCCTTTTCCAATAAGCTGAAGGCCTGAGTAGAATAAAAAGATTGACAAAAAGACAACCTACTGAATGGGAGACAATATTTGCAAATGATATGACCAATAAGGGATTAATATCCAACATATATAAAGAGCTCATGCAACTCAACATCAAAAAACACAGAACCCAATTAAAAAATGGGCAGAAGAACTGAATAGATATTTTTCCAAAGAGGACATGCAGATAGCCAATAGGCACATGAAAAGATGCTCAACATCGCTAATCATCAAGGAAATGCAAATCAAAACCACAGTGAGATATCACCTCCCACCTGTCAGAATGGCTATAATCAAAAAGAACACAAATAACAAATGGTGGTGAGGATGTGGAGAAAAGGGAACCCTTCTACACTGTTGGTGGGAATGTAAATTGATGCTGCCACTGTGGAAAACAGTATGGAGATTTCTCAAAAAACTAACAGTAGAACCACCATATAACCCACCAAGTCCACTCCTGAGTAAGTATCTGAAACAAACCCAAAAACACTAATTCAAAAAGATACACATACCCCAATGTTCATAGCAGCAATATTTACAATTGCCAAGATATGGAAACCGCCTAAGTGTCCATCAACAGATGAATGGATAAAGAGTGGTATATATATATATATATATATATATAATGGAAAACCACTCATCCATAAAAAAGAATAACATTTTGCCATTTGCCGCAACATGGATGGACTTGGAGGGCATTATGCTAAGTGAAAAAAGCCAGACAGAGAAAGAAAAATACCATATGATATCACTTATATGTGGAATCTAAAAAATACAACAAACTAGTGAATAAAACAGAAAAGAAGCAGACTCACAGATATAGAGAACAGACTATTAGTTACTGGTTTGGGGTGGGGGACAATATGGGGGGAGGGGAATGGGAGGTACAAACTATTGGGTATAAGATAGGCTCAAGGATGTATTATACAACACAGGGAATTTAGCCAATATTTTGTAATAACTATAAATGTAAAGTAACCTTAAATAATTGTATAAACACACACACACACACACACACACACACACACACACACAAGGGGAAAATAAGATTGAGCAAGAGAGACTTCTCCAGCAGGCTGCCTTTTGGAGAGAAATTGCATCACCAGCTTTCCTGGATCTCCAAGCTGCCTTTGTTCAGACTGGAATTGAACCATCAGCTCTCCTTAGATCTCCAGCCAGCTGGCCCACACTTCAGATTTGACACTTCCAAGTTCAAGTCAAGACGTTTTTAATCCAATGTAAAAACCTCTAAATCCCTGGCCACTATAGCAGCAACAGTAGAGTTTGCATTTTTGGTTCTGCAGACCTAGTTCTCTCAGACTGATGGCTAAACTATAGCCTCATTTTTGGAGCCCCTACTATAGTCCAAATTCTTTTTTTCCCCCAGTATCCCACTCAACAGAGCTCTGAAACAAGGTTGGATTTGATGTATTCATTGATGAGAAGCCAAAAGAATGAAAACATTGTTATAAGATCAGGAAGAGACCTCCATTTTTGCTTACTATTTCAGCTGCCTTTATTACATGCATCTATTGTCATTTAAAAAAAAATTTTGTGAAAAACATATAATGTTTACATCTTAACTATTTTTAAGTGTACAGTATAGCAGTATAACAGTTCTCAAAAACTTTTTCATCTTGCAAAACTGAAACTCTATAAACGTTGAACAACAACTCCCCTTTTCCCCCTTCCCCCAGGCTCTGGAAACCACCATTCTTCTTTCTTGTGTCTTTTCTTATAAGGGAACTAATCCCTAATCATATGAGAAATAATTGAGGGACCAGGAATGCTTAATTTAGAATATGCCTAGGGGACTTGAGAGATGTTCTTATGCATCAAACATTTGCCATGCATGTCTTCTGAATAGACTGCCTCAAATCTGATTTGCAAGCAGGTGGGATATGAATGATTTAAAAAAATAAATAAATTCTGGATTATTCCAGTGGCTGGCATAAGAATCAGATATTGGAAAGTACAGGAAGAAAGAATTTAGGCCAACATAAGAAGGTTTTTTGTAACAGAACTGTCTTATCATGGGATAAGATTCCTTTGGGAGGACAGAGTTCCACACTGCTACAGAATTTCAAATATAAGCTGTTAATAAAACAAAAGAATTTCATAAAAGGTCATCAGGCACCATACAAGGATTAACTTAAATGTCCCCTTTATTCTCTTCTAAGGATGAAATTTCTGTGTGGCTTTGGGAAAGATAAAGACTATAGGTTATTAGCTATCTGACATGACATAAATACAAAATTCAGTGTTTTATATGAGATCTAGAAAGTTGAAAATTCAAACTGTCTCGTGAACATACTCAACCATAGTATACTTTACCAAAATTTAAAATACAGGGAATTCTCAGGCAGTCCTGTCGTTAGAACACAGTGCTTTCACACCAGGGCCCAGGTTCAACCCCTGGTCAGGAAACTAAGATCCTGCAAAGCCGCGTGGCATGGCCAAAAAAATATGGTGGGGGGAGCTAAGGGGCTTTATTCCATTCCTGGCCATAACACAGTATAAAGAACCACCATAAACAACTATAAAACTAGGCAAAAATATTAACAGACTGTATTCATACATTGAACACTAGGAAATCCTGTAATGTGATACATGAGAGAAGGGAAATAAATGAAATGAGTGCTACAATTTCCTTGGCTAAATGCATAGGGACAGTTTTTGAACCATGGGTGCAGGGAAGGGCAAACGAACAGGGCCTAGTGATCTTGCTGAATGGAGGAGATAGAGACCAATATTCAAGGAGACAGAGGCATCTGGAAGTGCATTTAGAACTCTGGAAAAGAGAGCAATGTAGAGAAATAAAAATCTAGAAATCTGCATAAGTATCCTCTGGAGTTATTGCTGAGTAATAAGCAACCCTTATATAGGGTGAAACTACAAGGATGAACAAATAAGAATCACAGAGCAATAAGGTGAACTAGACTCAAATCTCACAGTGGGTAAAGAGATGTTCAAGCTTCAACCAGCCAGAATGGATAGTTCATTGTGATGCCCCAGAGTAATGAGTATATTCCTCCAAATTTCATACTGTAGAAGTAAGGCTGAACAATCCTAGAAAGAAGGCTATTCTAGCTCTGTTGTCACCTAAAAAAATGTTTAAATCACACCATGAAGGGATCATATGAATCCACAAATAATCTAACTGCCTGACAGAACAAAGCTCTTTAATGGAAGACAACCCAATCTAGACACTCTTCAATGTAACATTCACAAAATCAAATTATAATTAGACATGCCAAAGACAGATAAATGCATTCCATAACTAGGAGAAAGATCAGTCACTAAAAACAGATCCATCAACAAAGAACTAAATAAATGGAGAAATATTCCATGTTCGTGGATAAGAAGACTCAATATTATCAAGATGTCAGTTCTTCTCAACTTAATCTATAGATTCAAAGCAATCCCAATAAAAATCTCATCAAGTTATTTAGTGGATACTGACAAAATTTTTCTAAAGTTTGTATGTAGAGGCAAAAGACCCAAAATAGCCAACATAATATTGAAGGAGAAGGAAAAAGTTGGAGCACTGACACTACCTGACTTCAAGACTTACTGTAAAGCTATAATAATCAAGACAGTGTGATATTGGTAAAAGAATTGGCAAATAGATCAATGGAACAGAATAGAGAGCTAAAAAGAACATTGCCTCAGTGACCTATGGAATAATACCAATGTAGAAGATACATATAGTTTGTGTCATAGAAAAAAAAGGCAAGGGGCAGAAAACTATTTGAAGAAATAATGGCCAAATTTTTCCAAATGTGATGAAAACTAAAAATCCACAGATTATAGAAAACCACACCAAGGGATATCATAATTAAATGGATTAAAAAAAACAGTGACAAAGGAAAAATAATGTAAAAGGACCAGGAGATTAAAAGGTATGAAATACTGAGGAACAAAGGTTAGAATTACCACAGAGAAAAAGGACACATCAAATGCAAAACAAGAATAAGAATTATTGACGATGTCTTATAATAAATTATGCAAGTCAGAAGATAATGGAGCATAATTGTAAAGTAGTTGTGAGGAAAATCTGATAACCTAGAATTCTATATCCAGCAAAAAAAATTCTTCAAAAATTAAGGTGAGATGAAAAATTTTCAGACAACAAATGCTGAAAGAATTTTATGCCAGCAGATTAATACTATGGGGAATATTTAAAAAGTTCTTCAAGTTAACACAGAGGGACACCTAGATTTACATAAATAAATGAAGATCATCACGAATGATAAATTTTCCCACATTTTAAGTGTCTTTAAAAGAAACTTAACTGTTTAAAACAATATCAATTTATTATGGGGTTTATTAATACGTAGAATAATATACAACAAAAATAGCATGAAGGACAAATGAAAGGAGGAAAATGAAAGAACACTGTTGTCAGGCTTATACATTTTTACATTGAGGAGGCATATTGCAAACTCTAAGCAACCACTAAACCAATAGATGAGATCAAATAGAATAAATTAATCCAATAAAATTCAAGTTAAAAGGGGGAAAAAAGCAAACACAGATATGGTAAATAGGAAAAAACAAAACTAGCTTTAAACCTATTCTTATTTGAAGATCATGAATTTAAATGATGTAGAAACCCCAGTTAAAAGTCAGATTTTTCCAGACTGGAAGAAAGGCAATACCA
Organism: Eschrichtius robustus; assembly: GCF_028021215.1. Classification (NCBI taxonomy): domain Eukaryota; kingdom Metazoa; phylum Chordata; class Mammalia; order Artiodactyla; family Eschrichtiidae; genus Eschrichtius; species Eschrichtius robustus. The sequence continues at coordinate 116,632,291 of NC_090830.1, read as the reverse complement.
ACTGTATACTGTCTACAACAAAACCATTTAAAAAGAAATACACAGCTAACACACATATATACGGAATCTAAGGAAAAAAAAAAAAAAAAGGCCATGAAGAACCTAGTGGCAAGACGGGAATAAAGACACAGACCTACTAGAGAATGGACTTGAGGGTATGGGGAGGGGGTGGGGTGAGATGTGACAGGGTAAGAGAGTGTCATGGACATATATACACTACCAAATGTAAAATAGATAGCTAGTGGGAAGCAGCCGCATAGCACAGGGAGATCAGCTCGGTGCTTTGTGACCACCTAGAGGGGTGGGATGGGGAGGGTGGGAGGGAGGGAGATGCAAGAGGGAAGAGAAATGGGAACATACTGTATATGTATAACTGATTCACTTTGTTATAAAGCAGAAGCTAACACACCATTGTAAGGCAATTATACTTCAATAAAGATGTTTAAAAAAAAAAAAAAAGAAATACACAGATAAGTTTTCATAGGGAGAGGAACTTGGTGTGATTGATAAGTTTTTGATCCTGATTGTGATGTTAGTTTCACAATGTATATACCTTGTGAAAGTATAAATAGGTGCAAGTACAAAATGGGTGCATTTCATTGCATGTAATTTATGTTACATTATGTATATTACATTATAATATATATGCTATATTTTATTAAATTTTAAATAGTAAAGTTGATTTTTAAAAATCAAAACAAAACAAAATCCAGATTAAAAAAAAAGCTATATTCAAAGATATTCTGCTTCCATGCAGCCAAAGCTTATCCAAGTCTTTGCAGTAAAATTTGGGTCATATGGCTTAGTGGTCTCTCGTACTTTCAAGAATAAGATGTTTCTGTTTCCTCTCTGATCCTAGAGAAAGAGTACTGACTTTTCCCAGGATTAAAGCTAAATTGAACTGAACCATCAATTCCCCCTCTGCTCTGCTTATGGCATAGAGTTCCCATTTACGTAGGGCTAGTTATGACATGGGCCGATGGAGACTGATCAAGCTACTTACCTGCCTGTCCAGGACTTTGGTCTCCCTCCAAGGTCAGTACAATTAGCAGGGTAAATGGCTAGAGTTCAGGAGCTCCTAGAGACCTAGAGACCCAGAGGACCCAAAGCATGATACCCAAGTATAAGGTCAGGCCTCTTGATCCTTTCCACTGAAGCTTTAACTCTGAACAAGATCTGTACCAGTAAGCCAAGCCTGTTCCGCCATGAAAAATCGAAGTGAAAGATATGCAGTTAATGAAATGAAGTCAATATCGTGTGGTTTAGAAAGTCCATCACAACCCAGTTTTGGTCCAAGACTTGTTTGCAACACTGTTGATAACTTTAAGTCTCTCTCTCCCAAAGGGAAAAGGACTTCCACTGAGCTAAATTCTCTTAATATTCTAAAACCATTCATTGATAACATTGCTCTGTGTTGGTATATTGCCTTTCCGATTGTAAAGCGTTTTCTTTCCAATTAACTAATGTACACTAGTTATGTTGCCGAAATCTGGCCTCTGTACATCAGCGCCGGATTAGATCTGGGAGATAGAGTTTGGGGTGAAGTAGAAAGAAATAGCTTTATTGCTTTGCCAGGCAAACGGGGCCACAGAAGGCTAATGCCCTCAAGACTGTGTGTCCGGCCCTGGAGGGGACAGTGAGGTGTCTTATAGTGTTCAAGGAGCAGGGCGTGATCAGCTCATGGACATTCTTCTGACTGGTCGGTGGTGAGGTAATCAGGAGTCAGCATCATCAACCTTCTGGTTCCAACCAGCCTGGGGTCTACGTGCTGGTGAGCAGCATACATTACTTCTTCCACCTGGTGGGGATTTCAGTATCTGCAAAACAGCTCAAAGGATATGGCTCAGAATATTATCTATAGTCCTTGAGGAAGAATTAAAGGTCCTTGACTTTGTTTAATGGCTAAATTATTATTATTTCGTCTTGCTTGACTCTCTTCCTTTCTTTCTGCTTTTTCTCACTTCTCTGATTAAATTTATTCTTTGACTAAAGTTTTTCTACACACAAAAGACAAGTGGAAGACATGGGTGGGAGCCTATTCTGGGAAGGGTCCTGCTCGGTTACAGTTGTCTCATGGATTAATGTATTTCCCAGCTGGATTTTAAGTTCCCGGAGGCCCCTTGCAAGTCTGAATTCTGCAGCATATCCCCCAGCAGAGCTCCATTCGGTCTTAGAAGCATAATAGGCAAAAACTTTCTCATCAAGAACTTAGCATTTTCATACTAGTTCTCTGACCTTTAATATCATTGATGGTGAATCCTCTAGAGCAATTTTCCAAGGTGTAGTATACAATGTATTTACCAATGATAAATGCACGGTATCAGATGTTACATAGATCACTTTTTAAAACCTTCATAGTTCTGTATTTATTTTAGTAGGCATTATAATATATATAAGCAGAACATAAATCCTATATTTTCACAGGTGATATTTGTAAAGACAAGGCTTGAGATGGATACCGAGTTGAAAATAGAGGTGTAAGTAAAATTTTCAATTAATATATGGGGAATACAGATATAGCAAAAGTCATCAAGGTGATATGGAAATGCTTGGATTTCGTGGGTGGGAGAAGCTACTTTCAGATGCACACTGGGATGATTTATGACCCTGACTTAAGCACTCTGATTTTTAGTGTTATACTACTTAGCCACCCTCTGCACCTCCATCCCCCCCTCCCCCTTACAAACACAAACAACCCCCAGCGCACTGGCCGTGACCACAGACACGCACACACATACATTTCTAATGGTAGATCTTCCAGCTAGCCAGTGTTTTAATGACTGAAACGACTTACACCTGAACCTAACGGGCTCCACTCCTGGAGCCCAGATCTCGCAGCTGATCCCCTGACCTCTTCCAGGTACCAAACTCTGTGGCTTATCAAGAGGAGGCCCCAGGAAATGGGTTTCAGGGTGTCTGGGGTGATTTATGAGCTTACAAACTAGGTCATGAGTAGGAGGAAATAAGTGCCATTTATCAGCTCTTTAGAGTCAGTGGCAGAGCTGGAGGCAGAGTGGGCTCCAAGGCCTAATAAGGAAATAGCTCTCACCTACCTGGGAGGGACGGGAACGCAGCTCACCTGTAGCCAGAAGCGGGGGGCTTCATCTTATTTCGCACCAAATTCTACCCTTGCCAAGTAATGTTTCAGTTCCAGTTGGAAATCTTAACAGAAAAAGAACATGTCAAAATTAATTTTGAGAATTGATGTTCTGAATCAAAAATTGTACCAAATTAGCATTTCAGATTTAGTTTGATGCGTAGCACACTGCCCAGGAACTTGGACCATTTGCAGGTTGTTGGGAAATAGTTCCAAATGGCAAACAGCTTCCTCCACCACCCTCTCCTCCTCTCCTCCCCCCTCCCCTCTACCATCTCCTCTGGGAGGTATGGGTCCTGGTCTGCGTGTGGATAGGAGGGGGTGGGGATGATGATAGATACCAAAAGGGCCCGGGGTGACTGTAGGAAATTGTTAGATTGTTTGTAATTTGCATGTCATATGAAGGATTTTGGGGTCCCAGATTTTAAACAATAGGAACTGCTTAAACTTGGATCCCTACATTTGAATTCACATTCCTTGGGACAGAAACGATTTTAAAAAAATCAGCCTGTTTTCATAACCTCCTGTATCCAAGAACATGTAAGAACAACATGGCACAGTGTTTCTCTCAGTTAAAATTATTTTTTAACTCTTTAAACTTAAAAAAAAAACAAACAAGAAATAAGTTAACTTTTGCTTTTCGTTTATGTTGAGCACTATTCTGAAATCGGCTGATTTGTGTCACTTCTTTTCCTCCGTCCCCCACATTCTGACTCCAAATCAAATGTTTGTTTGATAGTGTCAAATCTGGACTGAATTGTATAAACTTGATCCATCAACATGAGGCTTTTATTTTTCTACAGTGGGTGTCAAAATACTTCTATTTTTAACCATCCCCTTCTTCATGCAGAACTGGTTTATTTTGCTATGCATTATTATATGTATTGTTCATTCTCTATTCACATAAGTGCACATTTTGAAAGAATCCGAGGGGGCATTGGTCTACCCTCTTTTGTCTGAGGTTCACAGAGAAGTCGCTTCCCCAAGTTCACATAGACAGTGACTATTACGAATTCTGGTTCTTCCTGCTTTCACTCTCAGGCCGGGATATTTTCCATGACACTCCTCTGTCTCCTATAGCAGGGGTGGGGTCTGCGTTCCAGAGAAGACTCTGGTTTGTTCCCTCTAGAAAGAATTTCTTGAATGTTTGGTGAGTGCACTTGGCTTCAAAGCTACTCTTGAAATTTTAATGTGTTTTCTTGTCAATCAACCAAATTTCCAGACTCCTGTTCTGCTTCTGTGCCCTGAGCCTAACTGCCTTCAGCACTGCCAGTGTGAGATTGTCCTGTCTTAATGGGCCACAGTGGAGTGAGATTTGAATCCTGGCTGCCTAGTGCATGCAGCAGAATATAAAAAGGGAAGGAGCTGTCCACAGGCTGGGAGATAATGCAAATATCAGACTCTCCTGGGGGCAGAAGTTCTAACAAGTGAAATATTCAGAGGAAGCTTAGCCAGAGGCCACACCCCAGGAGCCAAGAAAGTCACCTATTTATTCATTTATTTATACAACACATATTATTATTATTTTTAAAAATTATTTATTTATTTATTATTTTTTATTTTTGGCTGTGTTGGGTCTCCGTCTCTGTGCAAGGGCCCCCTCCAGTTGCGGCAAGCGGGGGCCAATCTTCATCGCGGTGCGCGGGCCTCTCACTGTCACGGCTTCTCCCATTGCGGAGCACAGGCTCCAGACACGCAGGCCCAGCAGTTGTGGCTCACGGGCCCAGCCGCTCCATGGCACGTGGGATCTTCCCAGACCAGGGCCCGAACCTCTGTCCCCTGCATCGGCAGGCAGACTCTCAACCACTGCGCCACCAGGGAAGCCCAACACATATTATTGACCACCTTTTTATGAATGCACTCTACTAGATGCTATGGAGAATGTAAAAATAAGTAGCCCATATATTCTTATCCTATAAATTGAATTAAAAAGCCTCACCTAAAAAATTCCAGATGAGGGGCTGTCACAAATAGAAAAAGTTAACGCTAAGAACCAAATGAGAGGCCCAGGTAAAAAATGTTGTATAATTTCCACATAGTGAAAGAGTTTATTAGGACTTTGGTTATGACAAGTTGCAACACTAATTGACATTTCTTGTTCACTTTATTGTGTGTCAAGCACATGTATATGCTTATCTAAATCCTTCCTGTGGACTCTATATTTCCCCTTTTAAGGATGAGGGTACTAAGCCTTGGTAAATTTTAACTAACGAGCCCAAACTCACACAGCTGTGAATTATTGGAGCCAGGCGTCAACTCCAGGGATTTTAATTAACAGCCAAACTCTGATAAAGGAAGGCTGCATGGAAGGCATAACAGTGAACCAAAGATTGTTTGAGATTTGAGTCGATGAGGATGAGAGAGAAGGGCAAATCACTGAAGGGAGTAAGAAGGGGCAGAAAACTCCATGGTTTAGGAAGCTTGGGATTTATGCCCAGATCACAGCTATTGGGATCATATAATTGGCATGCTGATAGTATACTGCAGCAGGGCCCAACAGGGTGGTTGTTTGGAGTACTATGAACTGGACTGGATGCACGGAAATAGATTGTGTCCCACATCAAGACAGGTGACTTACAGAGTTACTGTCTATTGCTGTTTCAACTAGAACAAAAGAGAGACAAGCCTGTTGAATCGTTATGTTATTTGTTTTTTATTCCTCTGCCCTGGGTTCTGGGTAATATCACTGAACAGACCCTCTCCACCTGAGGAAAATCAGCGTGAAAAGAAAAAAAGAAACAAAGGAAAAAAATGAGATCTTTCCTCCAAAAGGATACTCTTCATCAAAAAGCAACACAAAGCAAGTCAGTGTTGCAGTTTTTTAAGAGTAATTCTTGTGCTGTATGGTGGAAGACAGAGATGAAGTGAGTTACATAGCTGAAAAGAGAGAAAATATCATCTTACAAGTGAACAGTGCTCTCTTCTTTTTCTAAGTGGTGTTGGAGATATTTTATTTTAAAATTTGATCTAGTAATCTAGCCCCCTCTACAAAGATGAGGAATCTGGGTCAAGAGAGTCCAAGATTTTGCCAAGGTCATGAGGATGTTAGTGCCAAAAATAAGCTGGACTAGGGGTTTTCTGGATTCTGCCTGATCGAACTAGATGGTGTGTGCTCTTGCTATTAATTTTCTTCCCTTTACATTATTGCGTCTCTTACCTTAAAGAAAAAGAAGTTTTCTTCAAAATTACCACTTCCGTTCTTTACAATCAAAATGTATATTTGTTAAGTATTTCTGTCTTCTTACATTAGGAGTTTCTTGAGCATTGGGACCATGTCTTAACCATCTTAATATTTTTCACAGCCTCCAGCACACACCAGGGTCCTATGCAAGGATGTGTCCTGCTTTAGGAGTTGCATGAATAACTCAACGTTATGTGTGCCACTGAAGCAGAGAGGTAGCGGGATATAGTCAATCATATTTAGGGTTGAAAGGTACACAGACCTAACTCTGTTATTTACCATTTATAGAATTTAGGGCAAACTGCTTCACTTTTCTAATTTTTAGAATTTTTTAAAAATTTGTAAAATGGAGGTACTAAAAGAACTTAATCTCACAAGATTCTCTGAGAATTGAAATGGATTAATGCATGTGAAATACTTAGCAGCATTTGTGGCATTGGTAGGTTTTTAATTAATTGATATTATTATCTAACCCTTCTCATGTTTAAGAAAATAAGAGTCAAAAAGTCTTGTATTGCCCTAGTTGGTTACTAACAAGATTGAATATTTAATGTTTCCATTGAGTCAAAAACCTACTTCCCTTGAAAACAGCCATTTGAATTCAGCAAAATAGCTAAAAAGTGAGTGTTAACTTATACAAAAATGCACTGTGTTCATTAAATACACAACCTTGAGTTTTCTGTAGTGTGTATGAGGTCATTTAATGATTGATTCTTCCGTTATTAATGCAGGAGAGATGATTCTTGTAACTTTGTGTCCTTTTCCCCCGATAGCTCAGCTTCAAGGGGATGGGAGGTCGAGATGGTGATACTTAAATGATGACACCTACCAACTTCTCTCTTTGTAGCTCTGAGTGTCTGTTTTGTGTTCAGATCAGCGAGAAGAAGGCCTCGCTGCCCTTCAGAATGACATATACATTGTTAGTAATTACTTTCCTAAAAAGCCTGAGTGTAGAAGAGGGTGGCAGGTTTTTGGAAAAGTGTGTCTGCAATTTGAAGCATGAATAATTAATTTTGTCTTGGGATTAAGTTCAGTCTGTGTTTATGATCTGTTGAAAAAAAACTCTAATGGGTTCTAAATAAATTCAGTATCAATTTAAACTATTAGAGGAAGTTAAATCAAAATAATTAGGATATTAAAATACTTTATGCATTTCCTTATTTAGGCTCTAGATCTTTTCCAAGGAACAATAGTAGCATGAATATATTTGGATATTTGTTTCCCTTAGAATGTGACTGTTTGCTCACGTAAGGTTGATTGAGAACTTGCCCGAGACAGAAAGCCAGATGGATGTGTTGACGTATTTAAGGGAGTAGGTGCTATATACATGTTAAATTATTTTGCACATATAGATTAAAAAAAAGCGCATAATGACGGTTTACTGTTGAAATAACTTAACTGGTTTATTCCTTGTTTACAGTAACTGCTTAATCCCACACTGTAGTAAGGAAAGCATTATATTTGTGACATTTCCAGTTACTATAGAATGAGTTGGTAAAATCTGAGTAAGATTAAGGTGAACTCCAACAGAACGAGAGCTTGGTCATTTGTTTGTTTCGCTTATGGCTATCAATTCTCACCGTAATTTAAATGGAGATCAGGAATTCTTCCACTATGTTGCTTGATAGGATTTACCCCCATATACGCCTGCTTGGAGCATAGTAAGCATGGAAATTAGAACAAATACAAAGAATTTGGGGATATATTTGGCCCCGTTTCTGAAGCAACAGCTCATTTGTTTATAAATAGCTTAGGTGAATCGATTTAGTGACTGCCATGGTGGAATGCCCATCAACATTCAAGAGCTCATGAACTCTCTGGATTTAATTATTTTGGGGCTTGGAGGAATTGGTCCATAAGTGATTTCTCTGCATTGTTTCATTGGTCTTTTGTTTGTTTGTTTCTTTTCTCCTAAGCGTTATCTAGCTCATCTACATTTGGTATTGTATTTAAAAATATTATTAATTAGTCCAGCATAAATATGATTTGATATTCAAGCACTGGATGTTCGAAAGCTCCCAGACTGTAGCAGTTTATACCTCGCTTTCCTATTTTTTCCAGAGAGAGAAAGAGAGAAGACAGACTTTCTAGGCATTGTAAGTAATTTATTACAACACTAAAGCACTGAATTGAGTACTTTGCTTCTTGGAGAATCAGAAAAGATATGCAAAAATGGATCCTCTAACTTCAACAGATCAGAAGGTGTGATTCCTAGTACTATTACAAATGATCCTGCAAAACAGCAGTTGTTTGAGCTCCAAGCAGATCAGTGAAACTATAAACAAAATGTAACGAGCAACTGCAAATTATTGATAGTAAAATTATGAAAATGTTTGTGTATCCTAATGAGAATGAATAATGAATACTTAATTCTCTCTCTCTCTCTCATATGTATAAATATAAATATAAATACAAATATAAATATATATAAATATATATATATATATATATATATATATATATATACATACACACACATACCGGTTTTCCCTTGCTTGAAATACCCTTCCCAGTTTGTAATGTTAATGGAAATGCACTGTTTCTCTACCTCATTAGAAAGAGGTTGTTAATGCTTTCAAAACAGAAATTTTTTTATATTCTAAAATAGGACTGAGCATCGGCAATTGGAAAATTATATCTTTAAAGTCTTTTATCTCACTTCAGAGGATTCAGTTGGAAAAGGTTCTAGCATTTCTTTTTCTGAGTTAATTTTCATAGCATTTCTAATAGAGAAACAATGTCTGCATTTGTCCCAGGACTATGCTTACACATCTATGTCACTTTTTTCCTTTGGGGTCTGCCCATGCTTTAATTCCTCAAATGCACAATAAAGCTAAAATCATCCTCTTTCAGTCTCCCTTGGTAGGTGGATAAATATGTGTGAGAGAAGCCAGAAAGGTTGACAAGGGGAAGGTAGATCGCTGTGGTGGAAAAGCACTGGGTTTGGGGCCAGATCTTCCTGTGTTTTCTTGCTGACACCATGACTGACCTTGGGCAAGTGGCTGTATTTCACTGATCTTCCATTCCCCCACTTGCAAAATAAGTCAATTAATACTACCTACCTTGCAAGTTTCTCATAAGTAGTAGAGATCATTTATATCAAGTGTCTATGACAGTGCATGGTAAATAATGTGTAGTCAATAAACATCAGCAGAGACAGTCAAGGTCATAGTTGTTGCAATAGTAGCATTCACATCAGGCTGTGTGATTTTGCTATAGGTGATCATCAGCCGTGTATTCACAAATTATTATCATTTTTAAAATGTCAGAGTCTTTTAAAACCAGTGCCTACATGTGCCAGCTAGATAGCTTGGATGAGTGTCTCAGACGAGGTGTGATGTGAGGGATGGCATGTGGTCAGGGAGGCAGCAAGCTGCTGTGGCCCCTGGAACACCGGAGAAGACGTGCTCTGTCTAGATGGGGCAGGCAGTGCTTGCTTCCAATGGATGTTTCCCCTTTAGCAAACAAAGCTTTCAGTGTTAACCAAACTTTCCATTTGTTTCCAAGAAAATCCAGAAATCTGGATAATGCAAAATATCTTCCTTTTAACGCTGGCAACAAACTGCAAAGTGTTGTGTATAACAACATGTCAGGCTGAACACAACATGACTGCAGGACAGATTAACCTGTGACTACTCTTTGAAATCTCTCATCTAGATAAGAGACAGTAATACAGTTAATATTTATATAGTATGTACCATATCCTCAGTGGACACACTTTCAAGTACTTGACGTCTATCAGCATATTTCAGCCTTCCAGTGACGCTGTAAAATAGGTGTTCATAATCAGTTTTATTTGTATCAAGTCCACTCTACACATGAGGGAACCAAGGAAAGGAGAAGTTGAGGAACTTGTCCAAGATCTCTCAGTAATTTACAACAGAATTCAGGTCTGAAGCAACATAATCTGACTGCAAAGTTCTTTGCATTTGACCCTGGTGTTTACAGAAATTTGTAAAGTAAGAAATTTGTCTTATTTATAAGAACGATTTTTAATGAGGTCTTAAAGGATAAAATTCTATAGTGTTCTATTTAAATTTCATTTTAGGCATACATCATTCAATAACATTTATTGAATATGTTCAAAATGCAGAGCCCTGAATAAGGAGCTGTGGTAAAGATATATAAATCGTGGACCTTGTCTTCAAGGTACTTTTATAAAGTTTTTTAAAAATTATTTATTTATTTGTTTATTTTTGGCTGTGTTGGATCTTCGTTTCGGTGCGAGGGCTTTCTCTAGTTGCGGCAAGTGGGGGCCACTCTTCATCGCGGTGCGCGGGCCTCTCACTATCGCGGCCTCTCTTGTTGCGGAGCACAGGCTCCAGGCGCGCAGGCTCAGTAGTTGTGGCTCACGGGCCCAGTTGCTCCGCGGCATGTGGGATCTTCCCAGACCAGGGCTCGAACCCGCGTCCCCTGCATTGGCAGGCAGATTCTCAACCACTGCGCCACCAGGGAAGGAAGCCCCAGAGTACTTTTATAGTTAGTATGAGAGGAAATGTGTGACTAGCCAAGTATCATAATATATAGAGGGGCTCCAGGGGATGTTTCTAAAGGATTTTGGTATTAGAGAAGGGATTCGATTAGCAGTTAATGAATGGCTTGACAGACATGGTGACTTTTTACCTACATCCTGAAATACAGGTTATATGTCAGTGGACAGATATGAAAATACTAGGGATCAGTGTAAGCAAAGGTTTTGTGGCAGCAGAGATTACACTTTTGCAAATATAAGGAATAGCCCAATTGGTCTGTAAATAGGATTTGTAGAGGAATAAAGGAAGGTAAAGGTGTAAAGATACCTGAGGGCTAATATGTGCCTGCTGATGTGTTGTTTTCTCCCTGTTGTAACTACGAATTCATGCCCTAATCACACACACACATACACACACATACACACACACACACACAACAAAACAGAACAAAGCAATAACAACAACAAACATGAAGTTTCCAGAAGGGCCAAAATATCTCAAATAATTCAGCAGGGTCAGTTTTTAACATGATTCACCACTAATGCCTCATAGCAGAATTATGACAAAGACATCAAAGACAAGAGCCATAAAAAATCTCCTTTCCTTGCTTCATTTATGAATATAAATCATAGGAGATGGAGCTATTTCAGAATGAGACCATTGAAGGAAAGATATATTTTAGCAAAAGGGAAGGAGATTATAAATGGCATGAGTGTGAGCTGAGAATTCCTGGACCACTACTGAGACTGAATTATAATTCTCGCACCACTACAAAAGGGACACAAGCTCAGCGCAATCTATTGCGAGCACAGCACTGCTGTTAGGTGGCCATAGTAACTTCAAAACTTCTTATCAGTAAGTGTTAACATCTCAGATAAAGTGTTCATGCCTAATGATTACTACTAAGTAGACAGAGGTAGTTCTTTTCCTTTTTCTTATGTTTAAAAAATTATTATTTTTAAAATATAAAGGCAATTTCAAGTCTGATGTGTAGCTATTATGACCCAATAAACAATACTTAACAGAAATAAGCCAAGACTGTGAGACAAGGTTCTCTTTCATTTTGGCTCATAAATCTCCTTGCTAACTCATCTCTTAAAGTAAGCATGTTTTATGTGTACGGAGTGTTCAGCACAATGCATGGCAGAGAAAATGGCTCTGTGCATTTGGCTATGATAAGAATGTTACTTGTTATTATTTCTATCAGCAGCAGCAGCAGACCTCCTTCCAGGCTGCATTGGAAAACCCATACTCTAAATTTATCTTGGTCATTAACCTCTCCCAAGATGGTTCTGGATTCATGAAGTCTGACAAGGCAGCATTTAGACAATACCCTGTGGAAGGCCATTGAATTTCAGCACCGATCACTGTGAATCTATTGATTTGCTGCCAAAGCCTTTAATTTGCTGTGTTAAATCACAACTGTAAAAATTGTCAACCCAAATTTTCCCTGTCAAATATAAAGCATTACAACACAAATTACATTTTTAAAACACACATTTCTTATTCTTTCTTATTTCTTTTCTTACTTTGTTATTTTCCCTGGGGGGGGTGGGGTGGGAAAAGTGGTTCAAGAGGGACCTGTCTTTAAAGTTATTTTAATCCTTATTCTATCTAAACCTGTCCTGGACTCATTTAATCTGCTTGATTTTTAAGTCATGATTATATCCTCCAGATACCAATTCATGACATCCTTCCAAAGAATTGTTCATTAGTATCTAATTTTTACCTTCTAATGCTGGCTTTTTAACTAATGAAATCTGCAGTAATTATAAATATCCATCTTGTAAAACCTCAGAATTATTTGCATTTATATATAAAATCAAGCAATGAGAGAATGATATTAACATTGAAGTTAGCTCTTTCCTTTTCATTTCAATGAAGTGAAGTTAGTACATATATAGTTATACATATTTAAATAAAAGAATCTCGTTTACCTCCTTTCAATATTTTTACGCTGTCATTAGACTCTTTTGAATGGCACCCAGGGGAGACCACATCTAATTTAAACTTCATGGCAGGAAAGATATCAGGAAACTTCAGATTCAATATTTAGCTTGATGATCTGAAAAGACTGGGGAAAGTTTCTGTGATATTGGGCTCTGATCTACCCAGGGTGCCCTGGAGTGATAGCTTTCCCTCATTTTTTATGAATTATCAGATGAAATTTTATCAAAAAGACAAGTCTTTTTGAAAAGTTGGAACACTTCCCTAGCTCCTGAGTTTAAGCTTTGCATAAGCAGAATAAGCTCTAAATTCCCTTGGCACTAACCATGTAAGAACAACAGTATGCATCCTGATGTGACAGCAGGAAATCTGCAGAGAGCTCAATGCCGATCTGTGTCCATGCTGTACAGTTCAAAGTAAAGATCAGGTGATAGATGTGGAAGGTCCACAAAATATGAATTCCATTGCAGCTGACTGTCTTTTGGAGAGGAAAATGGATATATTAGGGTGTAGTGGAAAGAGGACAGAGTTTGCCCAAGGGTACAGGGTTAGAAAGTGGTAAAGCCATGATTCAAATCCAGATTTGTTGGATGCCAAATTTATATAATGTATCTGAGACTCCATTTCATTACCTGCAAAATGAGAATAATAAAGTCTACTTCAATAGTACTGACCCAAAGGTTAGATAAACGTTATCCCCCATTTATTGAATGCTTTCGAAATACCAGTTTACTGTTTTCATTTAATACCAATTGTGCCCTGGGGACTAGAATGGAGAATTAGCTACTGTTCTTCAATGATTGAATAGAGTCCATTGCCCCCTAGAACAAAGCATGAAATGAAGCCCATTGCTCACAAGCAGATAGGCTTGTTTCTTTCCCTTAGGCTGGTGCTTCAGACTAATGCAAATATATACTTCATATATATTCCTTGGAGATAATTGAATGGGAAATAAAAACTTCTGGGCTCTGCACTGAACTTCTGCTTTGGGAGAGCAATTGAACTGACATCAACATCAAAGGATACTTTTGATAAAAATACTTTTTATTCTTCTAGCATAAAATGAGAGAAGACTTATCTAGATTACTTCCTCATTTCCACACCAGACTTAATTTCAAATACCTTGGCTAAATCTGATAGTTTTCTATCCAATATTTCATGAGGGGTTATACTGACTAACCTCCTTGACTCTCACCTCAAGAAGTCCTTAGCCTTTGCAGGTTGAGCAAATCCTTCATATTGTTTTGCTTATTTATTCCTGTATTAGCTTTAATGGAAAAAAATGAATTATTTTCTTAGGGCTTTCTATACAAGTTGTCATAGTAATAGTAAGTCAAAATCTATTGTTTTAGGGCCACCAACTCATATGATTTTTGAGGTTCGGTGTTACCTATTCATCATTTCTTTATGCAGAGTTCACAGCAAACTATCTGTGTATATATATATATATATACATATATACACACAAAAGTATGCATGTATTGTATATATATAGTCATTAACTTAACATATATTTAGTATTAATCCGTGTACATTCAGAAATCTGCAGAGCAAAAATAATAAAGAAATAATTTGTTCTTTTTCTTGTTCTCCAGTCTCTTAGAGATGATTCAGGAAGACATGATAAGCAAGAAAAACTAAGTTACTAGAGGCTAAAAAAAATTACAGATGTAAAAAGTACAATGTAGTATTAAAAACAATAGTTTTTGCTTAATAAATGATTACTATGTGCCACGCACTGTGCGTTTATTACCACATAGAAAAATCACATATGATTTTCACCAAATTCAACAAGATAGATATAATGAGTCTCTTTCTAAAGGGAAGAAATAGAGATTATGAATGATCACATGGCTTGTTAAGGCCACTTGCAAAGTTTATGGTAGAGGTAAGGCTGGAACCAAATGAAGCCCCAGGTCTATCCACAGTTCTAGATCATCTTCTACACACAGAGAAAATCAAATCAAAAGCCAAGGGGAAATCAGTATGGAATGAGATTAGAAAGAAGAAATGTGTATTCTCTCCTTATAGCAATCTATGAACCTGTTCTAGGGTGCAAGCTCCTATAATGCTATATCTCTTTGAAAAACAAGTTTTTAATGACTTTTTATACTTATAGTAAAATTATGCATTTTTCATAAATATTAAGGTCCTTGGAGATCTACGGATTAGGAATATGAATTCATTTACTGGGTAAAGTGAGAATACATGTGCAGTTAGGGGACACATAAAGCTGAGAGGCCATTGAACTCATAAGATTTAACCAGTTGTTTTACAATCAACTGAAATTCAGCACTGTGTTCAGTTCTGTGGACATGTTTTAAGAAGGAAGTTGAAAAATTAGAATGTATTTAAAGAAACAAACACATGATGCTTAACATTCTGGAGAAATATTATAGTGTTTCTATTTAGTTTATTCTATTCATTCCCCCATTTCTTCCACACACGTTTATTCTATGACTCTGTGTTAGAGGTATGTGGATATATTGCAAAACAAAACAGCAGGGAGCTTACTGTCTGCTCAGTACTAAAAAAGCCCTAAGCGTTGAGTCAAAAGACTTGGGTTCTCTGCATTGTTAATTATTTGTTTACTTGTTGATCTTTCCATTAGAATATAATAATTTTAGAAGTTGGACCTTCATTTTACTAATATTTGCATCCCTGGCAGCTGGTAACTTTGTATCTCAGCCCAGAGTAAGTTATCAGTGAATGAACGAGAAATCAATGAGAGATCAATAGTTTGAAAAGACTTCACAGAGGACCTGAGTCTAAGTATTGAAGGCTGAATGGTGTTTGGAAAGACAGAAGGGAGCAAAGAGTATCTGTAGCATGGAGAACTGGATGACGTAAATCACAGAGATAGGAATGATTGTTGAATGGTTATGGAACAGTAAGGCATGAGCACCAAAGCAAGGAAAGGATAAAGTCATGGGAAAGAGAATGATGGGCAATGAGGCTCATAGGCCACAGATCATGGGAATCCTTGAAAGTCAGGATAAGAATTTGAAATTCACAGGTATTGCAGTAGGGAATGAAGAGCTTTGGGCAGCGGAGAGAGATGGTGGAGACAACGACCAATCATGAGAGTTGGACAGAGAGTCACAGAATGGACAGGAAAACCGACTGGAGAGATCCCATGAGACTGGTGTCAGCAACAGAGCAGTGACACAGTGACTTCCAGTAATCTGATTCCACTATCCACGGTCCATCCTACAAAGACTAGTGAGTGTGATGAAAGTAGATATTTGCAACTCTGTTGCATTCTCAAAATTGGAGGATCCATTCATTCATTTACTCAATTTCTTGAATAAATGTGAAATTTATGAAATTGAATAAATTTATTCAAGAAATTGAAATTTCACATTTCTTGAACCTCTGTCATGTGTCAGAGGATATGCAATTTGTGGGGATTCAAAAGTTCAGAAACTGACTAGGGATATGGAGCTGAAGCACTCTGCCTCAAAAGGTTCAACTCAAATCTCTAATTAATTTTATCTATGAAACATTTGAATGAAGGACACTTCCTTTTATAATGTCTTATAATTGATTATGCCTTTTAACCATGGCACCAAACTCAGTTGTGTTATACTGTCATGGCACAATTTTGGGGGTTTTGTCTGATGGCATTGTAGACATGAATGTTTACTAAAGCCATAAAAAATGGAGCCAGGGCTTCCCTGGTGGCGCAGTGGTTGAGAATCTGCCTGCCAATGCAGGGGACACGGGTTCGAGCCCTGGTCTGGGAGGATCCCACATGCCGCGGAGCAACTAGGCCCGTGAGCCACAATTGCTGAGCCTGCGCGTCTGGAGCCTTGCTCCGCAACAAGAGAGGCCACGGTAGTGAGAGGCCCGCGCACCGCGATGAAGAGTGGCCCCCGCTTGCCGCAATTAGAGAAAGCCCTAGCACAGCAACGAAGACCCAACACAGCCATAAATAAATAAATAAATAAATAATTTAAAAAAAAAAAATGGAGCCAGTATCATCCTAGACATTCAATTTTCTGAGAAAAATGACAAAACTTCTGTTGTAATTGCATATTAAAAACTGCAGAAATAGGGCTGAGCAGAGAAGCTTCAAATATGCATCATTTTGCTACTGCTGTTGGTTTTACTCTGCTAATGACATGAAATTATATCCCAAAGGTCAGTATTAATCACTTGGTTGATTTCTTTTGGAGGAGGCAGACTGCTATAGTATACATTAAAGAAATTCAAGGAAAAAGAAAGTAAGCCTAGAGTCATGAGCACACAAGCAAGAGAAGAACAAATAACATCTGAGGTATTTTGTTGGCCTTTTGACTCCGTGCTTCTAGGGATGCCTTTGCCTAGGTTTGCAAATGTAAACATAACAGGAAAAGCTGACTATTTAAGGAATAAATCATAAGATGTAGGGTATCTATAGCATGCTGATGTGGACATATAAAATTAACAAGACTATCCCAGTTAGGAGTAAACAAGGGATGACCATAACTGTGATAGAATTTTGCAGTGGTTATTGTTGTTTGTTGTGTTCACCTACAACAACTCCACTTTCCGCTAATTCTTCCTGATTTTGATGAGGTCACAAGTAAATTATATTTGCCTTAATTTGTGCCTTTTCTATTTTTTTCCGATACAGTTTATATATTACTTATAAAATCAGGAAAAATGTTATAAAAATGTCATTCAATTCAAATAGTTGTCAAAGTCTCAGGGGGCATCCTACATGCTCCTGAATTCATGCATATGTTTTTGTTTGTTTGCTCTGTTTTTGTTTCTACTCTGTTTCAGCTGGGGCCACCAAACACTTGTTGATATGCTATGTCCTCTCCTTTTTTTGGTCCATGTTTTTGCTCACACTAATTTCCATAGTCCACATTCTCCAATACATAAGACCAAGAGAGATGATATTTTACCTCACTACTTGTGGTTTATTCTGTTACCCAGGTTACAAGGTAGAACTACCTTATTTCCTCAATGCTTTCACAAAGTTCAGTAACACAGTTCTTTTATTTTTTTACTGATTTTAAGAATTCTAACCAATCTACTCAGCTGTCAGATATAAATTCATGAAGACTGGACTATAAACTGTAAGTGATCAATATTTTTCTCTACTCAAGATCTCTCTTCCTCTTTAGTATTATTCTATTTTTCTTGGACCAACCTAGTTCTCCTCAACTCTCTTTTCTCTTGAGATAAGTTATTTCTCAAAAGGCTTCTGGAGGACCTGCCTCACCCATCTTCAGACATGATCAGATAAGTCTGAAACCTTGAAAAAATGTAATTTAGCTTCCAACTTGGAAGCACGCACAGTTAGAGGTGCACTATTATTAGTTCATGTATTTTACATTCAAAATGTTTTTTCACTGTGTACAAGTATCTGCATATAGAAAAAATTTCAATTGCAATATTGTCACAGAGGCCCTGAACAATATTTTTTTTTATATATTATGCATTTAATGAGTAATTTGAAACAGAATGAAGATCAAATTTGGATCAGTGTTATTTTCTATTTTAATATTTTAATAATTTAAATATTTAATGATGAGTGTTTTTATGACTTGAGTCTAGTTATCTTGGTATATACCTCCATTGAGGAAACTAGAGTAATATCTTATTACCTAAACAGGGAATAGAGAGAACACAGAGTGATATAACCAGAGACCTTTCATTGCTGAAAGACTTGAGTCTGGACTGTGAGAGAAATTTGTATCTATAATATCCTAATACAGTGTTGAATCTCAAAATAGGTGTATCAGCCATTCCATAGTAGGTCAAACCCCAAACTCTCTAAATGATAGAATTATTTGCTTTGGCATCACATAGCTGCAATGTTCATATTAAAATAGTCCACGTATTCTTGAATATTTGCAACTTCAAAATTGTGAAACTTTGTATCCCTTTAAAATTATTTTAATCTGAAAATTGAGAGTGAGGTTAAAGGCACAACTTGTTAGAAGCCATAGCTAGCACTCAATGACCCACAGCATAGGCCTGATTTATTATGCAAATACAGAGCCAGAATAATATATTCTGTTTAATCATGCAAGATTTTTCTTTTTGTTTGATGGAGTGTCCAGGCACATAAATGAATATTCTATGAATCCAAAATCTACTTCAAAAAGGGAGGTATTTATATGGGGTTGTAAGAATAAGATGCCAGAACTGTGATTTACAGAATATGCTTGGCCGATGGTAGAAAACAGTTTGTCTTTAAACAACTGAATTTTATAATGAGAAAATTACCAGTAGCTTTTAGCTACTCAGGTTATTTAAGTGAAAGATGAATTCATCCGTTATGAGCTATATAAAACCCATTGATTACTTGACTTGATTACTTAAACCCCATGGCCTGAGAATCTTGTCTGACTGATATATATCCTCCCTTCACCCAGAATTTGTTATTGAAGAATGATTTTATGATACTGCAGCATTTCAGGTAAGCACTGTTCTCTCAACATGACATGAGGAGATAATTCACGCAGGCAAATGATAGTATATTTAGAGGCCAGCAGCGTTTCTTGACAGCTACTAACTATTCCCACGCCAGTGCCAAAACTCACATCTCAAGTCTAAAACCTGAACTCAGTGGGAGAACCATGACAAATTTTGCTTCTAGCATTTTTCTCGGGGTCCAAATACCTTTCAGCAAAACTATTTTTTTAACATAAGGACTAATACACATATCAGAGAAGAGCAATTGGAAAAATGATGAATATGTGAATCATTGCTAGGATTTTGTTGATGTGGGTTGCTTGCAGAGATGAAAACAAATATTGTAAAATTAATTTATTCCTTTCTGTTAACCTTTAAGGTAAGTAGTATCATCTGTATTTTATAGATGAGAAATCTTCCGAGATGTTAAGTAACTTTTCCAGTGACATTCAACTGAGAAATAGCAAGGTTAGGATTTCACCTGGATTCTTTCTACTTTTACCTGCTCTTAGAGAAGGAGCATCAGTGATTTCAGACTTGATTTTTAAAAACTATAGGAAACTCTTTGACATAAATCACAGCGAGATCCTTTTTGACCCACCTCCTAGAGAAATGGAAATAAAAACAAAAATAAACAAATGGGACCTAATGAAACCTAAAAGCTTTTGCACAGCAAAGAAACCATAAGCAAGACAAAAAGACAACCCTCAGAATGGGAGAAAATATTTGCAAACAAAGCAGCTGACAAATGATTAATCTCCAAAATATACAAGCAGCTCATACAGCTCAATATCAGAAAAACAAACAACCCAATCCAAAAATGGGCAGAAGACCTAAATAGACATTTCTCCAAAGAAGATATACAGATTGCCAACAAACATATGAAAGGATGCTCAACATCACTTATCATTAGAGAAATGCAAATCGAAACTACAATGAGGTATCACCTCACACCGGTCAGAATGGCCATCATCAAAAAATCTACAAACAGTAAATGCTGGAGAGGGTGTGGAGAAAAGGGAAACCTCTTGCCCTGTTGGTGGGAATGTAAATTGATACAGCCACTATGGAGAACAGTATGGAGGTTCCTTAAAAAACTAAAACTAGAACTACCATATGACCCAGCAATCCCACTACTGGGCATATACCCTGAGAAAACCATAATTCAAAAAGAATCATGTACCACAATGTTCATTGCAGCACTATTTACAATAGCCAGGACATGGAAGCAACCTAAGTGTCCATCGACAGATGAATGGATAAAGAAGATGTGGCACATATATACAATGGAATATTACTCAGCCATAAAAAGAAATGAAGCTGCGTTATTTGTAGTGAGGTGGATGGACCTAGAGTCTGTCATAAAGAGTGAAGTAAGTCAGAAAGAGAAAAACAAATACTGTATGCTAACACATATATATGGAATCTTAAAAAAAAAAACAAAACGGTTCTGATGAACCTAAGGGCAGGACAGGAATAAAGACACAGACGTAGAGAATGGACTTGAGGACATGGGAAAGGGGAAAGGTAAACTGGGATGAAGTGAGAGAGTAGCATTGACATGTATACACTACCAAATGTAAAATAGCTAGTGGGAAGCAGCTGCACAGCACAGGGAGATCAGCTTGGTGCTTTGTGACCACCTAGAGGGGGGGGATAGGGAGGGAGGGAGGGAGACATAAGAGGGAGGGGATATGGGGATATAAGTATACGCATAGCTGATTCACTTTGTTATACAGGAGAAACTTACACAACATTGTAAAGCAATTATACTCCAATAAAAATGTTAAAAAAAAAACTATAGGAAGAGTATCATAATAAAAGTTATAGACAGGAAAAAAACACACAGAATATAAAAATTGTAGTAACATATTGTTAAAATGCCAACAAAATGTAAACCTATATAGCATGATGGTTGTCTTCCAGTTTATTTCAAAAATCAGATCAGTGATTATGACTAAGTTAGTAAAGATTGCAATATTCATTGCAATTATCTAAAATACAAACTGAGCAGACTTCTAGATTCCCTGCTATCTCTCCAAACCATAAGAGATTGATGAATCCTTTTAAGAAGAAAATTGGGGGGCTTTTTTTTTTTATTGAAAAAAGATCATAAATGTATACAATTTGCACTCAAACTGGCAGGTTTTTTAAAAAAATTAATTTATTTAATTTACTTATTTTTGGCTGCGTTGGGTCTTCGTTGCTGAAGGCTTTCTCTAGTTGCGGCGAGCGGGGGCTACTCCTCACTGCAGTGTGCGGGCCTCTCACTGCAGTGGCTTCTCCTGTTGCGGAGCACGGGCTCTAGGCACGTGGGCTTCAGTAGCTGTGGTTCACGTGGGCTCTAGAGCGCAGGCTTCGTAGTAGTGGTGCACGGGCTTAGTTGCTCTGCGGCATGTGGGATCTTCCTGGACCAGGGCTCGAACCTGTGTCCCCTGAGTTGGCAGGCGGATTCTCAACCACTGCACCACCAGGGAAGCCCAAACTGGCAGGTTTTAAAGTTGTGTGATTTGTAACTTCTGAAGGAAGCCAAGGCCAAGATTAGCTCCTGATGTTCTTAAAATTATGATGACCATCTGCCTTCCAGTATGTTAATATAGAACCAATCTCTGAGAAGCGCTTCTCATTACTGAAATAATAATAATGCAGAATGTTGTGCAGTGTGTTTATATGATTGCTGCATTTTAAAGAGACTTTGATCCTTCAGGCCCATCCTTAAAAAAGAATATTCAATAGTATTTTGAACCAATTCTGGCTATTTACTGCATCCATTCTTGTCATATCCTTTATTCTTTATTTTTTGTAATTTTTCCATAAGACAGTTAAATGCAGACACAAGTTTTGCTTTTAAAAGTTTATTTCTACTCTCTATTCCTACTTGAAGTTATATATGTTTCTGTTTTTATCATTAGTTGCCATGAAGACAAATGAGCTACTTTGTTCTATAGGATGGGTAGTTTTCTGGTTCTGTGGTTTGGGAAAGAAGAGGATCAGATTTCACAAAATCCTCTTCATCTTCTTGTTTAAAACAAGGCCAAGAAGAATAGGAATGAGAAATAGATCCTCTGGTGATCATTGCCCACATGGCTTTTGCTCTTGCATTTCTTTTCTGTAGCTGTACTGTTACGAGTATGTCCTTCTTCCCATGGTACCCCATGTGCCATTCTGGGGCAGCACCAGATATTGGGAGAAAAAAGCACACAAATGGGGCTTGTACAGGATCCAGTGGTTGGTCAAGCTAATGTACCACTGAACTTTAGCCATTAGACTGTGATGTCTCTGCAAATAGAGACCATTGATGTTTTGCTTTTGTATCTCTAGTGCCTAGCACATGGTAGGATGTACAACAAAATGCATTTGTGTTGGAATGAGACTGGCAGTACCACCTCTTCCACTCGCTACATCTAGGTGTGCTCATACGACCAGTGTGTGCCTCCTCATGCTTTGTTAAGGGACTGGAAACTTCTTAGGAGTGATAACCATACTGCTTGGTGGAGCTTTTTGGAGACAGAACAGCAAAGTTTGGGGTAGTTCTGTGTATTGTCAAAGAGACACATTTGGTGGAGGTATGGTGGAAGGATGGACAGCGTAAGAAATAAATTGCAGTAGATTCTTTAACAGACTTATGAGCACAATAGGAAGGCATAGCCAGAAACTTTCAAAACAGGTTTGAAATAAATACTTATTTCAGTGACTTCACAGGGTTATTATGAAGGGCCCATGCTGAGAATCATATAAAGAATAGTAATTAAGACAAAAACAGTATTGTTGGGGGTTTGAAGCTGCTAGTTAATCCCATTCATTTCCCCTCCAAATTCCAAATCAATGGAGCCAGCTTCACTTCTGCCTGTTTTGATTAAAGAACATAGCAGGCATGTAACTTAGACTAGGTTTCCTAACACATGCAAGGCCTACATTCCAAGATTCAACTGGTACATTCAACCTTTAACATATCAGTTTTGCCTACAAGAGAAATAAGGACCCATGGCTGTAGAACTTGAGTGGTTTGGCCAATTAAATAAATTTTCCCCCCAGTGGGGAGCAGCAACTAAGAGAAGAAAGAAGTGGTAGATTCTTTCTCCCCATCACCTCTGAGCAACAAAATTTCCTCATATACAGGTTGGCAGGAATTGGGGGAAGGACATGATTTCTTTAACATGACTTTCTCCGTTGTCTTTGTGGTCTCCCCGCTCTTTTCAATGACACAGGATTCAACTCTCTGTTAGCTTTTAGCATGTTTTCTCTCTGGCTACCATAACCCATTCTAATGACACCGGGCAATAAACACTAGACCTTGGTTGTTCCATACTCTGGACGTTCCTTCTAGTAGTCTGTCTCCTTAGGAACTCCCCAAACCCTGTAGGAAGGGCTGGGTGAAAGTAAGTTTGATGAGCTGGGTGAGTATGAAAACTCTAGAGGAGTCCTCTTCACAGATCAATCTCTCTTTGGATCTCTTTTCATAATTCACATATACCATCACATTGCTACACAATTAGAAGAATACAAGCTACAGAATTTAATTTTAGTAGTGTTTAGGTAGTCTCTCTCTCTCTCTTTTTTATACACACACAGCCAAATGATTGTGAGTGCACAATCCATAACTGTGGACTAGACGTTGCGTGTGCGTGGAAGGGGGCTATTCAAGAATCATTCTTTACTATGAGATACGTGTGACAACAGCAGCTACAATTATAAGCCTATTAGGTAGATAATTGACAACACAAGTGCACTAAAGTTGTGTTCCATTTGCTTCAATTGTGTTTAATGGAAGTGGCATTCTGTATTTCTCACAAAGTGAGGCTTCTAATCAAGGCACAAATGATCTTCTAATTAACCATCTTTTTCTGATCCTCTGGAATAAAATGTAGTTTTGTTTAGGGAAATCAAGTAAGCGTTAGAATCGTCCTAGCCTTTACCATGAAGCTTCTCTCTCCTCTTTCCCATGGCTTTGTCATCAGAGCCAGAAAATTAGCGCTTATACACTGTGAGCTTCATGCAGTCACTGAGTAAATCATGCCAGTATCTTTACCAGCCAGGCATATTATAAAATTCTGAATTGTGACTTGGTCATATTTTCTAATTTTGTATCCAGTGGCTTTGACGGTCATCACAATCAGTTTGTAAAATCATCCCCTAGCCAGTGATCCTTAAGCCTGACTGCATATTAGAATCACCTGAGAGGCTTTTAAAACCCACAAAAGCCCAAGTTTCTATTCCAGAACAACATGATAAGAATCTCTAGATGAAGGACCCCGTGGTAGGTGATTCTAATATGCACCAGAGTTGGGAATCACTGACAGAGACCGAAGGTCAGCAATATTTTTCTGTAGAGGGCCAGGTGGGAAATGTCATAGACTGTGTCACAACTGCTAGACTCTGTTAGAAGTATGCAACTCTGCCATGAAAGCAGCCATAGACAATATGTAAACAAATAGGTAGTGCTCTATCCCAGTAAAATTCTATTTATAACTATGACATTGTGATTTGTAATAAGAAATATATATTTGGTCTTGGTTTTGTTTCTGACTGAGAGCTCCTAAAACCCTTGGAATTGCCTAAGTGTAGAGAGTGCAAAGGTGTCTTTTGTTATGTTAATGAAATTGGATCACATCCAGGGATCAGGCTGGTTTCCAGGAGAACCAACCAAGGGATTAGAGGGTAGGAACTTTCAGTCCCACCCTCCTGATTGCCGCGGAGGGGAGAAGGGCTGGAGGTTGAATCAATCACCCTCCTGATTTCCGGGGAGGGGAGAAGGGCTGGAGGTTGAATCAATCTCCAATGGCCGATGATTTAATCAATCATGCCTAAGTAATGAACCCTCCATAAAAACCACAAGGACGGGCCTGGGAGAGTTTCTGGGTTGGTGAAAACATGGAGATTTGGGGAAAGTGCTACACTTAGAGAGTGTGTGGGAGTTCTGTCCCCTTTTCCCACACCTCACCCTATGCACCTCTTTCAATCTGGCTGTTCCTGAGTCATATCCTTTCATAATAAACTGGTAATCTAGTAAATAAAATGTTTCTCTGAGTTCTGTGAACTGCTGTAGCAAAATAATCGAATCCAGGGAGGATATCCTTGGAACCTCCAATCTGTAGCCAGTTGGTCAGAAGCACAGGTAACAACCTGGGATTTTGACTTCTGTCTTGTGGCGAGGGTGGGGGGACAGTCTTCTGGGACTGAGCCCTTAACCTGTAGAAACTGATGCTACCTCCAGGTAGATAGTGTCAGAATTAAGTTGTAGGACCCCCAGTGGGTGTTGCTGAAAATTGCTTGGATCAGGTACCGCCCCTCAACATACATGCACATTATAATTGGGTCCCAGAACCCTTACAGTAACCAAAAGCAGCAAGCCAAATTTGGCCTGACCTTAAAGATATGGATTAGCAAACTATTAATCCTGATTTTAGCCTCAGAATCCAGTAATTAATTTTATAAATGACCACCCAGAACTGTGTGTTGACTGACAGTGAAATAAAGTGAGCATTAGCTTTAGAGTAAAAAAATCTGGGTTCCCAACCTTGCTTGCACCACCACTACTTGCTATATAAAAATATGGGAATGTCATTTAGCCTATTGAGCTGCAGCTTCTTCACTTAGAAAATAGGAATAACAATACTTAACTCAAGGCACCATGGCGCTGCTGGATTTCTCATGAAAATTCAATAGTTTTCCTAATAATACCTCACATTTATTGAGTATTTACCATATAGCAGGCACTGTTCTAATCATGTTATATTCATCAACTTATTCCCCTCTGAAAAAGAAAGATGAAAATGGGACAGACGTGTCTTCAGTGAATTTTCACAATGAAGAAAAAATATATTCATAAATTGCTACATTTCAAGAGGGAATGTTGTAAAGTGGTACATGTTAAAAGATTTGCACAGCAGTATGTTAGGTATTGAGGATGGAGAGATCACATATAGCTGGGTTAATTAAACTCTTCAGAAAAACAACTGGTAACAAATCCTGGTGGCTGAAGGCTGGTTGTAATTTCATTTTGCAGATCTGGGAGAAGCAGAAGGAAGAATGTGGGCAGAAAAAAAAAAGGTGTGGAAGTGGGAAAGCATGGGATGTGTTTAGGGATGGAGGCCTATGGCTGGAATTGTACTAATGGAGTAGAAGGTTCTAAGGTAAGAAAGTTAGATTAGATTCAGAACATGCAGGGCTATCATTTCCAGGTTAGGTAGTGGAACTTAATATAAATCAATAGAGAGATATTTAAGGTTTTCAGAGGTGAGAGCTATACTTTGGGCTTTGATTTAGAGAGATTAATCTCACAATGGAGGGAGGGAACTGTGTTATTGTTCCTTTATTACACTCATTACATAGAGCTGTAATGATTAAATGAGTTAATATAAGTAAAGCTCTTGGAGCGTTATCTGGCAAAGAGTAAGTACTGTAATTGGTAGGAATTATTATTGTCCCATAAATAATATGGAACGATTATCCAGCCTTTCTCTTATTTATTTATTTGTTTATTTTCGATGTGTCTAGTTTAACATAGCTCTAGAAGGGAATTATAGATGTACATGCATCTTAAACATTCTTTACTGATTTTAAGAAAACGATGTCACAACTTGGACAGAAGGCAAAGAAGGTGGTGAGAAGGCTGTCGATGTCATACTGGTGCACTAACCAGCCTTTCCCCAGATTATTTATTTTAGACCTAATATCTTTGCAAATGGAGCCACAGGAGGCTTTGAGCAAGGGCAGTACACATGTGCCCAGAAGTGCAGCAGTGGAACGTTCAATGGATTGGAAAAAGAGAGAGGAAATCAGAGCTCACTTAAGCTTTCTAGCTATGAAATTCTGAGAATCTTAATTATCCTGGTGGGAGCAGAAGTGTAAAGGAGAACACAGATTCAGCAGTTTTGGTGAGTCTAATTCACTGTTAAGAAGCAGAGGCTGATTGAATGGGAAGGAATAAAGGAGAAGTCTAGATTAATGTTTTCTAAATGGGGGGGGGCGGTCATGAAGAACACTAGGGAGGTCTCAGGGAGGAGGTGATTTGTGGTGAAGTTGTGCTTGACCCGTGGTGGATTCAATCTGACCATGCTCTGTTGGAGGTATTCAGAGCAGAGCTGTCTTGCAGGCAGTTGGAAATGTGGGAATTAATCAAAACCAAATAGGAACTCTGTAATTCCATAAATAGGACAACTCTGACAATGACGGGCAGAGAATACCTACTACCTCTCCCTTTACTGTTGGCTCAAGATTTGGTCAGGAAAAGGCAGATGATAACGGATACACTTGATTGTGCATGAGGCCTAATTCATTCCAGCAAAGCACAGGCTTCGCTCCCTTCTCAAAATATCTGTAAGGGTCAACCCTCTGCATTTTCCTTTCCTGTTTCATTGAAAAATGTGTTTTTGTTGTCGTTGTTTGGAAAGCTGCATTTTTTTGGTTAAGCTTTGTCGTACAGCCACAAGTAGCCTAGCGATTGTAATGGTTATTGACAAGAGATTATGGTTATATTAATTGTAAAATGGTGCTCCTTATCATGACCTTTATTTTTAGGGTGACTAAATTCTCCATTGTCTGTGGCTGCAATGCCACAACGCTTCCCTTCCAAAAAAGAGACCTATGCCAAAACAAAGCAAACACACACACAAAAAGCAGTTGAACTCATGAATTCCTATGCAAACAGTTTTACACAACTAGTTAGTAATCAGTTGGAATAAATCCAATTGGTATTGTTACTTAACGTTTTTGACCTCTAATTTATTTTGTAGCCCTGTTTACAGTGAGCACATTCCTGAATTATGATAATGAAGCTGGTGCTGGTATAATCATTTTTTTATACAGTTATACTCAATTGGGCTTCATTCTCTAGCCCTTTTGAAAAATCATCCTTCAAGTGAATAATGTCAGAATCTTTGTCCCCACAACCTACTACAACCAGTTTATACCAGTGTGGCTTTAATAGCGGCTGTTGATCTAGTTACTCTTAAAATAACCAATTGTTTAATTGAACTAACCAGGTGGTGTTGGTAGCTTAAGGCACTTTTATGCTTCCCAAGCAGGATTTATTATCAGGTTAAAAAACCTTTCTATTTGATAGTAACAAATACCTTCTATTATCTTCACTCATTTTTTTTTTTTTAACCAGTATTATTAGTATTTGGTAGGTTTCTGGTTCAGTAACAATTTTCAGTTCTTCCATCACTTAAGACATGCAGATCCTTTCTTAGTTATATATTTATCCTGTCCCCTTAAAAAAAAAAAAGTAGCTTCCACCTTCTATGATGAAACTAATAGCCTCCTGAAGAGGGAGATTAAGTAAAACCCATCTCTATTTTGTTGCAACTAGCAATTCCATGACCAGGCACCTTCTCACCAGTAATTATTATGTGGCAGCTTTCATTTCAGAAGGTACCAATAAATGGTATCACACCAATCCATCTCTAACACCGCTGGCGTGTCAATGAAAATAAGGAAAATTACAGGCGCAAAAAGAAATCCTGTGCCTGAAACAAAACAAATGAAGCACACAGGGTCCCTAAGAGTGTTTTTATCAGCATAAACAATATCAGCTTAGCGATGGTGACTCACAGAATTAGAAATAAAAAGGGTCTTGTTCTTTGTAGGTGTGCTATAAAAGCAGAATATACTGCCACGTGCCAGGTATTGCTGATGACAGTCTGTTAAAAATATAGGTTCTCTCTTAGAAAATGTCTTTCTTTGTTCACTTGAAGCTAATGTTATCTCATCGAGAATAACACAAACATCAATTCCTTATAACAAAGCATTTCCTACTACTAATTGACTGCAACCCAACTCAAAGGGGCTTAAGCAAAAGGGAATTTCTTGCACACCTTCCCTTCTCAAAATCATGTCACTGAAAAGCCCAGTATTGGGGTTTTCTTTACTCATAGCTACATTCAAGACCTCAAGGAATCATTGAGGTTAGTCTATTTCTCTCCACATATCAGTTCTGTCCTCCTCTTATCCTGTTTTCTTGGGCAGGCTCCCACTCTGCCACGGTACATGCAGCCAGCTCCAGGATTTTATCTTATCAGCTGAGCATTGCCAGTAATTCCCACACCTGCATTTCATTGACAGATGTCAGGCCCATAACTGAATCAGTTACTCCAACTGAATGACATGGACTGTGTCTAATTGACCAGACACAGGTCATTGTCAAAACTTGGGATGAAGGTACAAGAAGGATGGTTTTCTATTAGAAAATCAGGGTGCAGTTATTGGTCTGTGGATGAATGGATGCCAAACCCACAACAAACAAGTAATGTCAAAAATCTACCAGCTTTTGAAATGTTTTAACCAGTGGCTTTCCTTGACTTCCTTTGTGAAGAAAGCCCCTTTCATTCCTTGGGCAGAGCAAGTCCCTCACCTCCTGGCATTTTCATAGCACTCAAAGGTGTTTTGACCATAGCCTTTCTTACACTGTCACATAATTTATTTATATAAATTTATTTATTTTATTTTCGGCTGTGTTGAGTCTTCATTGCTGCACGCGGGCTTTCTCTAGTTGCGGTGAGTGGGGGCTACTCTTCATTGAGGCATGCGGGCTTCTCACTGTGGTGGCTTCTCTTGTTGCGGAGCACGGGTTCTAGGCGCGCGGGCTTCAGTAGTTGTGGCAGGCAGGCTCGGTAGTTGTGGCTCGTGGGCTCTAGAGCGCAGGCTCAGTAGTTGTGGTGCAAGGGCTTAGTTGCTCCGCGGCATGTGGGATCGTCACGGACTAGGGCTCGAAACCACGTCCCCTGCATTGGCAGGCGGATTCTTAACCACTGCACCACCAGGGAGCCCCATTGTCATAATTATCACTGGCATTACTATTTCCTTAGGCACCTTCCTCTCCCATAGAAACGTAAGATTTTTGAAGGCAGAGAGAAAGTAGCTTTTAGCCACCTTGTATAAACTTCACCAGTGCCTCCACAGTAGAGGCTCAAAAAACATTCACAAATGCTTTCATAGTTGGTTCTTATGTACTCAAACCATTGCCCTTTCTTATTTTTCAGCAAGTCCAAGTTTTCTTTCTCTGAGAAGACTGTTCCAGTGGTTTTTAATTTTACTCTTTATTTTCTAAAGGTATTTTCTAAAAGTTTATTAATTCAGTCAATAAGGGAAACAATTTCATCTCCTCCATGAAGTCTTTCTTAAGCACCCTGGTCTTTATAGATGCCTGTCTACTAAATGTGTTAATTAATAACATCCTTTATGCCATTTTAATGCCATTTTATGAGTTTCTATATCATGTCTAGTTGACTGTATTGAAATGCCATGTCTTACCTAATATTCTTCTGTACTCTTCAGAGCCATTATATGAATGCTTGGTTAATATGTGGCACATTGAAAAGTGTGAAACACAAGAAATCAAAGGGAAAAATATATTGTGAAGTTTGAGATGGCTGAAAAGACCTCAACTAAATAGATATGTAGTGATATAAGCTAAAATACCAATAGTCAAATCTGTCTGAAGATGAATATAGGTGAGATTTCTTCATTTCCTATTTTTCTAGCACAGATATGTTTTCTTTATGTGAATAGGAAAAAAGCAGGTTTTAAAAAATTCCAGAGGGGGCACTTGCCCACAGATGGTGATCAGATTCATCAGCAATAAAAATATTTATGGTCTCTATATGATTATTTCTCTTATAACAACAATTGATTTCAGAACTCTGGCAGAAATGGAGGAGATTTTATTTGGTATCCTTAAACTCCACCAATGGAGCTGGTTAAAAGGATCTATCTTATTCTGTAGTCTCACAGAGGCAGAGCCTGAAACAAAGATTAGTGAGCAATTAGTTTAGCAGGTAAATGAGGGAAGTGAGAAGGAAAAGGGAAGGAAGTGAATAAAGGACATGTAATTAATCGTTTCCAAGATTGAGTTTTCTCCTTCTGGGGAACTCTGGAAACAGTGAAGACCATGGCCTCAGAGTTATCCCAACCTAGAGGTAGGGAAATTGGACTACTTATACACCAACTTCCATCAGTCATTATTTGGGAAGTGTTCTTTTCTTTTTAATTGAAATATAGTTGATTTACAATGTTGTGTTAGTTTCAGGTATACAGCAAATATATATATTCTTTATCAGATTCTTTTCCTATATAGGTTATTACAAAATATTGAGTATAATTCCCTGTGCTATACAGTAGGTACTTGTTATTTATATATTTTATATATAGTAGTGTGTATATGTTACTCCCAAATTCCTAATTTATCCCTCCCCGGCAACCTTTCTCCTTTGGTAACCATAAGTTTGTTTTCTACGTCTGTGAGTCTGTTTTACAAATAAGTTCATTTGTATCCTTTTTTTTTTTTTTTTTTAGATTCCACATATAAGTGATATTACATGATATTTGTCTTTCTCTGACTTACTTCACCTAGTATGATAATCTCTAGGTCCATCCATGTTGCTGCAAATGGCACTATTTCATTCTTTTTAGTAGCTGAGTAATATTCCATTTATATATATATGTGTATATATATATATATATATATACCACATCTTCTTTATCCATTCATCTGTCGATGGACATTTATACATGCACCCCAATGTTCATCGCAACCTAAATGGGAGCTGTTCTTGATGGGCATTAATTCCCTGACACTTCAGGCCTGCAGTGAACATGGGCAGAGAGGCTCTGGAGCCACAGAGAGAGAAGCATGGCAAACAGATTCATGTGCTGGCAGTTGAAATTCTAGCTCATGTGCTCTGGAATAGAAAATGGTAAATCGATATGTGTGGGGCCCAACAGTGTCTGCTCTACAGCTGGACATGAAGGCTTTGTAAGGGTAAACTGTATAGTGGATCTTGAACCCCTCAAGGAAAACAGGATCTCAATAGTTCTGATATTGAGATCCCTAGAAAGCTATCTGTTTATGTGACTCATAGATACATTTAACTTGATTATAGTACCAAGTCTCTGTTCAAAAAACCAATATGCAAAATTTGGAGACCTGTGTGAAGTCAAGTTGATATCCCTATGGAGCTCACATTGAATGCTTTACAGGTTATAATATTAGCTACTTTTCCTATACATGTCTGTATTCAAAACTCAGCATTCTATGAGGCAACCTCATGTGTTATCATCTCTACAAGCCATTGTGGTACAGCCAAGATCAGAGAGATTTTGAAGTCAATCATAACTAGATTCAAATTCTAGCTATGCTAATGATTTGCTACTATTTCTGGGCAAGTTATTTAGTGTCGTTGACCTTCAGAGTCCCAACCTATATAATGCAGATAACATTAAACACCCAACAGATCTGACAATTACATGCATATACATATAGTACCAGCAGAGAGCCTGACAGATAGTAGACATTCAGCAAAAGGAGGAAATGGAGTATTATAAAAGTAGACTTTTAAAGATCATATAAGTAGTAAGTGTTGGAGCTAAAATTAAATCCTGATCCCTGACACAAAACACAGATGTAATTCCATATCAGTCACCACTAGAGATCTGTGCCTCTGCTTTTTCTCTCGTAGGTGCCATTCCAATGGTAACTCTAATTATTGTCCCTGACGCATAAAACCAAAACCTCCCATTGAGATCTAGTATCATCCAATTTATGTCTCAGAAGTTTAAATTGCTAATTAAGTGATTTCAACACAAATTTTATATTTGAATCTTAGTTTTATTTGAAGTGCTATTCTGCTATAAGTATTTTGCAATAGAACTGAGATATATTAAACCCCATCAATAACAGTTGCATTTTATTAAAATGATGTAGCCAAGAATTTGGCTCTGAAACTAGACTGATTGGGTTTGAATCCCATTCTACCATTTACTAGCTGCATGTGTGCCTCAATGTCCTCATTTATTATATAAAATATACAGATTCCTTTCACCATAGAGTTCCTATAAAGATCAAATGAGTGAATACATAGAAAGTGCTTAAAATGATGCCCGTTTCCATAGTAAAAGCTCAGTAAATGTTATTATTTGGGAGAAAATCTTCCTAAAAATATTGTGTGATGATACCGTAAAATTAATCCATAAAGAAATGTGGGGTTAGGAACCTTGACTGAGGATTTAGGTCCTTGGAAAAGTAACTGAGAAGAAACAAGAGAATCGGACTAGAAATGAGTCTTTAACAGTCAAGAGAAAACTGTGACAAAGGGCAAAATCAAAACTACAACCAGAAAAATTCAGAACTGTTCCCTCTTGGTGTAAATATTTCTATAAGCCTCAAGTCAAGAACAGGCTGGTTGGCATGATTATTTAGTGGCAAGTAAATTTTTTCAAAAATGGGAACAAAAGCAGATAATTAATTGAATGGGTCCTTAAGAGACAATACTAGATGTGACAAAGAGCAAAAATGGTAACCCGTGGTTACAGATCTGATAATATATTTACTGCCTTCTCCCAAGACGGTATGTGTTATGACTGAAAGATAGTCCTGGGAAGGTATGAGTCACATCACCAAGAAATGTACGTCCAGTGGGCCTCAAATGATTGACATAGAGCCTGGGTCAGGAGATGGTGAGGAATAGTCTCCCACCCTGTTTGGAATCACTATCTCCTTCTGGTCTTCTTATTCAATCTGTTCAGTTCTGCAACAACAGTGATTATGCACCTGGGGATTTCCTTTGTTTCTCTCTTTCAAGCTGAATTCCTTTACTGTATCCAGGCCACCCTAGAACTTAACTCCAGTTTCAGATGAAATTCTTTCCCAAGGGTCTCCACTGACACATGCCAGTCAAAGGCGATAGCTGGGAAACTCTGTCACAGAATGTTCAAAGACAGAACAAGTTGGCAGGCTGCCACACCTATAGGACTCAGAGGACCTCTGAGGGCAGCTGTCTAATTCCAGAAGCCAGCCTAACAGCATCTATCTCAGAACCCATCATAGTGCTATGTGAACTGAATTGATTATAATGTGTATGGGTACGAGGGAAACATAGAGGATGCTTTGAGAGTTCATCAGAGGGAAGATCTGAGTTAGTCTGGGAAGGGACATTTAAACTGACCTGCATGAGTAGGAGTGAAGTAAGAACATTCCAGAGGTGGAACTCTAAAGGAGGAAGGGTTTTTTGGCATTTGAGGAGTGAATAGAACTTTGGTTCAGCTTTACGGGGTTAGTCTGTAGGTAAGTCTAGTCATCAGCCGGCCAGAGATTAGAGGTAAATAGACCTCTAGGTTAGAGGAATATTCTATATTCTGCTGGCCCAGTGGCTTGTCTAAATTTATGCTGCCCCCTAAAGCAGTGCTTCCCAAAACATCTTCTGGGTGAGATGCATCTTGCATACCTCAATAAGCAGGTTAGAGGGCATCAGGGAGGTCATAATAGAAGCAAGAAGATGACGCTAAGACCTCTAAATCCAAGCTTGGTCATCTAGCTCTTTTGGGGGCTGACTTATTTTTTTAATGGTGGTGCATTAGTTTTGATTCTTATGTCAGTTCATGATGAAAATGTACCCTATTGAGTACAACAGTCATTGTTTTATTATTCTCTTGCGCTCTAATATCACTTCCTAAGTAATACCATCTTCTTTTGTCTACTGTTTCATTTCATGCCAGTTTCTAATGGGAATCAGAAGAGTCAGTTATAAAATAACCCAGATGAATTTTATATGTGCTTTCTCTGTGATTGTGGATGAAAATGCAATGAGGTTGAAAAGACTGAATGAGGATGAGAAGAAAGAAGCTACTAATGTCAGGATCTGGCCTCATGGGTGCATCTGTAGTGGAGATGGTAGCTCTGTGGGAGGGACCCACATCCATAACCACCTACAAAAGCATTTGTGTGTAGAACATAACTGTAGTTCTGGAGTTTGGGGCATTTTATATCTTTGTATCTATAGTGTGGTTTAAATGATAGGTATTTGAACCTTGATGAGTCATCAGTTATTATTTAACCACCATCACATGGTAAACTCAAGAACAGCCACACTCCCACAGAGTAATGAACACCATGTGGAAAAGGAAGAACCATGTTTAGAAAGCAAAAACTCTATTCCACTGATTTGCTTCTCTGTAAGGGTAAGGGTAAGGGCTCTGACCGGTCTATGGGGCCATCATATTCATGCACAAACTTTAAGGGCAGAGGATTTAAGCCCTGAACATGCTCTTTTGTGGTTTTAATGAAGTGATCAAGAATAGAAAGTATTTTGGATGAAGTCCAAGCAGATTCAGTAAAATGAAAACAGGGAGGTATTTGTGATACAGTGATACTAACCTGATTACTTCTGAATGGGTATAATCAACAGAAATACAGTCAAAGCTGTGGTAATTAGGGAAAGGAACAAAGTGTATTTTCTCTCTTATGTGTCAATCATTTTCCATCATGTTTGTCCTGGAGCTGAGGCACCAAGGAGGCCAGCACCATTCAGAGTCAGCTATGTTTGGGAAAATCATTCTGTCAGGATCAGTATAGCCAGAAGATGCATAACCGGTGCCTTCGAGTGCAGAAGGATTCAGGACCCAATTTACACACTGTTTTTGTTCCAAAATGTGGTTGTAACTTGGTTATTGCTAATTCTTAATACATTTTCTTCAGAATGATAGTTCGTTCCTCAGGCCAGGACCCAGAACTGATTAAACTTACAATGCAACTGAGTTGATATAATACTGGTTTGGTGGTTGAGTCTTTGAATCAAAGAATCAAGGCAGTGAAAGAAGAGAAAGAGTAAGAGGAGAGGTCAAGGTGAAAGTGAAGAAGAAGGAAGATGCAAAGCAAATAAAGAGAAAGCACCTAAAGGCAGAGAGTACAGTTTCTCCCCACTTCCAGAGCAGATAACCGACTCCAGGCAAACTGAACAAGAAGAGTTGTCCCGGAAGCATCCAGTGTCTCTATAGGTCTCTCACCTTCTACTGTTCTCCCCAGGCTTGATATGTCCCTAAACCTTCCACTGTGACTCCCACCCTTGCCTCCCTTCGATCCCAACATACTTTCTGCTCCAGGAGTTTATACCCCTCCCACATTCTATCTCCTTGGTACTTCTGGTCTAACCTATTTATTAAAGAAAAATAAACTGATGCTAAATTCAGAACTATTGATAAAATGAGAACTCTTCCAAGGCATTTCTGGTTTTTAAAAAATTTTATTGAAGTATAGTTAATTTACAATGCTGTGTTTAATTTCTGCTGTACAGCAAAGTGACTCAGTTATACAAATATATATATTCTTTTCCATTGTGGTTTATCACAGAATATGGACTATAGTTCCCTATACAGTAGGACCTTGCTGTACAGTAGGGCCTTGTTGTTTTTCCAACCTATATATTGATAGCTTGCATCTGCTAATCCCAAACTCCCAATTCTTCCCTCCCCAATCCCTCCCTCCCCCTTGGCAACCACAAGTCTGATCTCTATATTTCTGAGCCTGTTTCTGTTTTGTAGGTAAGTTCATCTGTGACATATTTTAGATTCCACATATAAGTGATATATGGTATTTGTCTTTCTCTTTCTGACTTCATTTAGTATGATAATCTCTAGGTCTATCCATGTTGCTGCAAATGGCATTATTTCATTCTTTTTAATGGCCGAGTAGTATTCCATTGTATATATATGTGCCACATCTTCATTATCCATTCATCTGTTGATGGACATTTAGGTTGTTTCCATGCCGTGGCTATTGTAAATAGTGCTGCTACAAAGGCACTTCTGTTTTTCAAAAACTAATCCAAAGTATATTTAATTAATGGAATTTCAGATGGTTTCAGGATAAGTGAGGAGGGAAGATATTTTAAGACTTGGAGACCTAGAAAATATACAGACAAACATTTCTCAGGAGACCTTGTCCTTGTCTTTCTTTACTTCACCCAAAGAATCTCTAAAAATTTTAAGAATTTTCAAGAGAACCTCTATTTTACTTCTAAAATTTTCTTTATTTTCTCCTACTGGAATGTTACTTCCATTGAAGCTGAGACTTTTAAGTCACCTTTGTGTTCCTTTACCCTTCCCTCCATTTTCTAGTCTCTCCCTGACAATAAGTATTCAACAACCAATAATCTTCAAATGTGTAATGCATTTTCCCTACTTCCCTTCTAAGGGTCAACACATTAAAAAATGTTTTTTCTACTGTCTTTCAAAGAAAAGAAACCACGGCTTTTCTTTTCCTCCTCCTAAAAATAGAAAGTCATGGTTGCATTTATCTATGATACAACATGGAATCCTCCAATGAAAGTATATACAAACATAGGGATCTGCTTTTATACCCTGGGCCATTTTCCCTAGATGTGGAGTTGAGACAACTTGAAATCCATCCCCAAACTGAAACCAAATTTATCTCCTCTTCATAATAATAGGAACTTTATGAACAGGTCTCTTAAATAATGAAAGACATCAAATTTTCAGAGCTCACTGTCATTCTGATGACATTTTATATCAGAGAGGCTGGGATGAGAGGGGAGACCTCCAGTCATAGGAAAGATCTGTGTCCTGAAGTGACATTGGAGGGATTCAGTAAAGAAGAAGATAAAAAGACTCTGACACTGAAACATGGAGGGGTTTTGATTATTTCAGCATGTGGTCCAATAGGCAACAAATTCAGCAAGATGAGGAATAGCATAATGTAATGAGACCAGAATTAAGGAAACAGAAAACTGAAAAGAAAGTAGTGAAAAGATCCTTTACCTAGGCAAGACAGATCAGGGTAGAATGTGAAAGAAAAGAGAGAGAATTCCTGTCAATCAGACATCACATTCTCTTAGAATTGGCCCCCATCCTTATTACAGAATGCCTCTGAGGCAGGAGTTTCATAAGAGCCAAGGTATTTCATAGATTTTTCTGAGTGTCAGGATATTTTTTT
The DNA here is from genome assembly GCF_028021215.1 of Eschrichtius robustus. Lineage (NCBI taxonomy): Eukaryota > Metazoa > Chordata > Mammalia > Artiodactyla > Eschrichtiidae > Eschrichtius > Eschrichtius robustus. The sequence goes on along the minus strand of NC_090830.1, from coordinate 116,594,456 downwards.
TTCTTATATAACTCAAACAACTTAGGAAAAATGTGACTTTTTAAAAAGACAAATTAAATTCCATTTGCAAATGGATCAGTAACAATGCCAAGTTGTCAGAATTTTAAAACCTGTGAGGAAAGATGGAAGACATTTGCTTCACAATTACCGGAATTTGGGTGACATCACTGAGTGCTAATTGCTTCTTCACAGTTGAAGATGGGGCTTGTTAAAATTGATTTAGTTGGATTTAACACATGGTCCAAGAGCAGGTAAATGGAAATGATGTGCTCTGTAAAGAAGGTACTATTAAGAGAAGCAGATTGTTGTTCATGATGGGTCTCCTTAAAACAGACATAAAGAGGTTAAAATAGGCATAAAGAGATGATGAACAATTTTAAGCCAGTAACAACCAAGTCATGTCCTAGGGGAAAAATGGGAATTTATAATGTACTTTCAAGATCTTAATGAGGAATTCATAGCTATTTCAAGCCAAGTGTGATTATTTTCCTTTCCTTTAAAAACATATTGACTTGGGCTTCCCTGGTGGCGCAGTGGTTGAGAGTCTGCCTGCCAATGCAGGGGACATGGGTTCGAGCCCTAGCCTGGGAAGATCCCACATGCCGCGGAGCAACTAGGCCCGTGAGCCACAACTACTGAGCCTGTGCGTCTGGAGTTTGTGCTCCGCAACGAGAGGCCGCAATAGTGAGAGGCCCACACACCGCGATGAAGAGTGGCCCCCGCTCGCCGCAACTGGAAAAAGCCCTCGCACAGAATCGAAGACCCAACACAGCCAAAAATAAATAAATAAATAAATAAAAATAAAGGAATTCCTTTAAAAACAAAAAAACAAAAAACATATTGACTTTATGTGGTTCTTTGAATATTCTTTCCAAATTTTTTTTGCTGATTAATTTCCATAATAAAGATATCCAAAGTGATGGTCAAAGTGAAGGGGATGAGATTTTTATATTCTTGTCTTTTTCAATGAAGGTATTGAACTGTGTTATACTTTATTTCAAGGAAGGAAATGTGTTCAATGATCTTAAGTCTGTTCCTAGAGTGATTATGGATCTTTTTGCAGTGGGTCCATCAGGTTTTCTTAGGGGTTATCTTAGCACACAGTCATATTTGGAATGACACCTAGAAGTTTCCAATAGCCTCTGTGCAAGGCTTAGCAGCAGAAACTAGGAAATGAAGTCAAGAGAGAAGCTCTTTTTATTATCAATGTAGCTCACACTTCATGTACTTCCTTATTTTGGAGGATGAGGCATTTGGGAAAATTCATTACATCCTGTGTATGCAGTTCTTGCACCAGAATGAATGTGCAAGGCAGACTTCTGGCAGCTCTCTCTGAGATGCACTGAAGAGATAGTCAGAATGTCCCCAAAGATTTCACAGGCTGGATAAAACATGTAGAGTAGTAATATGAGTCTCTGTTTGCCTTTGCAGGTTTACATATTTATAGATTGTGAGTAGTACACCCTTTTCTCATATGAGCCCAGGGTGGAATCATCATTCTCTCCAGCTTTCATCACATGGTTAGGGTAAACATTCTTGTCTTCCTCCCTCCCTCCCTTCTTTTCTGCCTTCCATCGTCCTTCCTTCCTCTCTCCCTTTCTCTTTTTTTCCTTCTTTCTTTCCTTCCTTCCTTCCTGCCTGCCTGCATCAGGCATCAGCTGACATAAGAAATTAAGGGCACTCTAGATCAAATAGTCTGGGAATTGAAGTAGTACATGGTTTTGAATTCTTTTGTTGCAGGCAATAGAAACTAACAATGTTCAACATTACTGGAGCCCTGGGATTCTGGAAAATGCTGAAATTTAAGAAACCCTCTAACTCTTTTATGTCCTGGGAAACAGCTTACTACAAAGAACTATCCTTCCCCACATGACTTAAATAGACTCATGGATGCCCTTCTAGTTTACTTATGACAAGACCAGATACAGACCCTCCAAATTCCCATTCTGTTTGCCTCCTAAATGATTCACTCAAATGCTTGTCCCCAGTGATCAATTGGAACTACATGCTCTTTAATCAAATTTGGTTAAATTTCTTTCCTTCCCCCAGGCCCCTGAACTTTGACTCATCCTCAGCCTGAGCCTACAAACAACTTCTCCTTAACAGCTCTCAGGGAACAGGCTGGTCTCAGACTAAAACATTCTCTGATCTACAATCCATCAAACCACCCTTTCACCCCACTTTTCTACACCAGTTTTTTTTCTAAACTTGTTTACTCCTCTCCCTACAAAAGAACCCTGTCCAACCTTTGAGAACACTTGCATATCTTAAGGCCTGAGCACTCTCCTTATTGTAATAGTACCTCTCTATCCCTTGCAATAATCGTTTTGAATAAAGCCCCTCCTTAGTAAGTCTGGATTTTTTTTAAACTTGACAAAAACAATGTAGATAAAGTCAAAAGAAGACTCAAAGCAGCTCAAGGACATAAAGTAGTTAACTGAATAAATGGATCTTAGAATGGACAAAGTCTCAGTAGAGATAATAAATCTTGGAGGAGAGCTGGTTTAGATATCCATAGTTGGGACTGATCACCTCTGTACATTTCTTGCCCTTGTATTCCTCTCAAGAGACAAATTCCAGGGACAGGGAGTTAGTCTTGCCTGACTTGGGTCCCCAAAGGGCACACAGGGCTCTCTGATTGAAAGTCCCACCAATACCATATACAGTGGAGGAAAAGGTGATTCCTCATATAAAAGCTGTGATCTTGTTCCAAAAAAGGATGAAAACTTTGGCTAGGTAAAGACAACAGAAGTTCACTACAGGTATGAGCCTTACCTGGGAAGCTTGGCACATTTAGATTTTCGACAAAAACACAAATACGGCGTATGAAGGAATTACAGCTTTGGGTATCCATATGCGTGTGACTCTATGCCAAAATGTCATGGCTAATCTGAAAAGTAGCCACTTGGTGCCACTTTGATATCTACATTTCCATTCTTGGTCAAGCAAATAAATTTATAACAATTATATAATGCTCTCTGTATACTTATCTCTCAGAAGCCTAGCCTATGCTGCAGTAGTAGCAGGGGAAGTTATAACTATGCAGTTGACTTTTTGTAACCAATGTGTAATCCATGTGTCTGCATAAAAGAGATACAATGTCCTGAAAGATTTCCTGACAATCTTCAGCTTTATAAGCAAAAGCACAGAACTATTTCTCTCTGGCCTTATATTTTCACTCATTTATTTTAGCAATGTACAGGCATGGGCTAAATTATGAGAGCCTTTCCCCCACCAAAAAGCAGGTTATATTGCAAATATATTTCAAATGAAGCTAGAGTTTGCTCTGTAGGATGAAGCCTAGTTATTTTAGTCAAAAAGCAAGACACTTCAAGAAATTTCCTCTGTATGTATGAGAGTTAGGGAGAAGTGAGAAAGAGCACGCGCGAGAAAGTTTTTCATTTTAAAAAGACTAACAATGATTTTTTACCAGGGACAGATTGTCACAAAGACTTACTTAGAAATTACATACATATTTGTAATGTAGGGCAGTTGCTGGAGCTGTTACTGAGCTGAGCCTGCTAGTTAATTTCATGTCAGGACTCAAATGAAAGTGGCAAGGTAAGTGTCCTTCATTTCTAAGGTGCCTTACGGCAGGAGAAGTCAGGGTTCAGTTTGACTGATTCACAGACCATATGAATCAGCTCAGATTCAGCTGATAGAAGGCCGCTGGGTCATCAATCAGCTGGATTCATTGTTCAGATATAATGCTCATCAAACTGATAGAGTCATGAGGAAAACAAAACAAAACAACAAAACAGGGTTTCCCTGGTGGCGCAGTGGTTGAGAATCTGCCTGCCAATGCAAGGGACACGGGTTCGAGCCCTGGTCTGGGAAGATCCCACATGCCGCGGAGCAACTAGGTCCGTGAGCCACAACTACTGAGCCTGCGCGTCTGGAGCGTGTGCTCTGCAACAAGAGAGGCCGCGATAGTGAGAGGCCCGCGCACCGCGATGAAGAGTGGCCCCCGCTTGCCGCAACTAGAGAAAGCCCTAGCACAGAAACAAAGACCCAACATAGCAATCAATCAATCAATCAATCAATCATAAAAAAACAAAAAAACAAAACAACAACAACAAAACAAACTACTACCTCCACCAAATCTCTGTGGGAAGATCTAAAAGAGAAAGAACAATTAGGGTTAGAAAAAGGTCACAGGTACTTATGAGGCTTCTAGAAAGTGGAAAAGACTACTCTAACATTCATAACAGAGACTCAGAAAACTCTTGCAAATTGATTAAAGCAGAGATGGCATATCTGCAAAAGCAATATTACTTTGAAACTAGACTTCTTGGTTTAAATACTGGCTCTACCATTTGTTAATTGTATTACCTCAAATTACTGAAATTCTCTGAGATTTGTACCTGGAAAATGGGGACCACAGTAGCTACCTCATAGTTTGTTTCTGAGGAAATTAAATATATTAATATGTCATAGAATGCTTAAGAATATCTGTCACATAGTAAATTTCAACTAAGTACTAGATATTTTTATTACTGTTATTCCATAAGGACCTACAGATAACAATAACTGTTCGCTTTGGGAAAATCAGTTTCTCTGAACCTGAGTTGCCTCTCCTATAAAATGTAGCATTTTAACCATTGGTCTCTATGTGATTATTTCTAGTTTGCAGGATCACTTCAAAATATGACATCATGTAACCCTCACAACAACACTAGGAGGAAGCAGGTGAGATTATTTTCCATTTTATGGATGAGATAATAAAGGCCCAGAGAGATTAATTGTCTTGCCCCAGTATCACCATGACTTAAACACAATGTTTGTGGCACAAAGTCCTGTATAGTTTCTACCATGATTTCTAGAATCTCCCTAAACATAAAGATGCTTATAGAGTTTGTCCTGTTGAAGCTTTGAAGTTAGTGAGCAGAAACTCATTCATTAAATCTCTCTCTCTCTCTGATTCCATGGGAGTCATAGGATTATATAACATTATTGTATTATAGTCTACTTAAGTCATTTTGGGCAGGAGACCTTGATTTACTGCTGAGAGCATTGCACCCATCTGATTCTGTTCCTCTGGCTTATGGAGTGCCACTTATTTTCATATACATGCCAAAGTGATGATTTGGCAATACGTTTGGGGTCACCTGATCTGATGATGAAGCCAGAGCATGACTCAGTCACCTGCTATGGGATGAAACCAGCAGGAGATCTTTAAGAAACTTGTTCAGATTAATTTCTAGTGTCATGGTTCTTCTTAATAGCATGAACTACAACGCCAAAGCTGTTTGCAATGTTTATTAACCTGTCAGAGGCATATCTATGAGTAATAATGAAGTCAAGGAGATGATATTACCTTGCAGCTGAAAGAGTGTGTTGGAGAGCTTTTTCTGCCCTCAATTTCACCCTATAGAATGTAACCAAGTGCAGTGGTAGCACACTTCCCACCCCCAAGCTTCCTTGCTGCCTTGCATCCACTCAACAACTCAATACCAGTGTCCAACAACCAAAAAAATAGTAGCGTTAGATTATCACCAATGACTTGTTACAAGAAAGGAAGGATTCCTTTAATTCCCCAACAGCACAGGTATGCTTTCTATCAGCAGGAATTTCCAGAACAGTGTCAGTTACTCTGACAGAACAAGCTCAGATTGACAGGAAATGTCACCCATCAGCTTCTCAAGGCACTATGGAAGGTTTTATGTATCATTATTCACCTTTAAATAAAATACAGCTAAAGCAGACACTCAGGCTTGTAATGAGATGAGCACTATTGATGTTTTCTGTATAGTAAGACAGGAAACACATTCAGAAAATTCCCAGAGAAGAAGTGCCATGCTTTTTAATGGAAAATAGCAGTCATTGGGTACTTATTGGGTATCCACTTTATTCAGCCCTCAGCTAGACACTATGTGGGAGTCTTGGAACAAGTAAATGAAGCAGAGTTATCTTTTAGGAATTCATGACTTCTCTGGGGGAAGTAAAATGTATATGCTGGAGATAACTTTTAAAAATCACAAATGAACTGAAAGCTAAATGGAAGCATAAGGTAAGTGTGTGTATGTGGATGATAAAGGGAATACGTGTTTTGAATAATCAGGAAGTGGACAACTATCCCAGGGGAAGGAAGTATGGTGAAGAAGAGAGATGAAGTCCATTCTCTCCTGACCACCTAATACACAGAAGGCTATGTGCTAACTATTTTGCTTATACTGGATGGGGAAAGGACAAGGATATCACCAGGAGGAATACCTAGGTCAGTTGAATGAAAGCTTCCAATTGTTCACTCTCCTATAATAGACTTATACACCTATATCGGTATAATGGTATGCAGTGGGTGGATGTACCTTCCCTTCACTTTGGTCTTGGCCGTGTGACTTGGCAAATGAGTTGTTAATAGATGCAATGGGAGCAGAAGCTTGACATGTGATCTCTGGAGTTCTCCTGTGTCTTTTGATCTGCTATGTAAAGCAGGTCGCTTAAGTATTTCCCCTTCTCCCCAGACCAGAGAAGGAACATGCGCGGAGCCAGATCCAAGCCCAGCACTAGAGTGCCTCTGAGTACAGCTGAATCCCACTATCCTGAAGCACAAGTCCCTAGCAGAGCTCCGATTAGATGCGCTAATTTGTTTTTAACCTGCAGATAAGAGCAGGAGAATAAATGATTCTTGTTATAAGCCACTAAGATATTGGAGTCTTTCGCCGCACAGCAAATGCGGACTGATAAAGAAATTAAGGTTGCCCTCATATAAATTTTAACCTAGAGGGGAAATTACGGTTTGTGTTTAAGTATACTCTTCAGTAACTAGAATAAGTGTCTTGAAAGAAGTATAAAGTATTCTGGGGGACAGGGGTCACAGAGGAGGTGAGAGGCCTCAGGTTTACAAAGACTTTCTGAAAGTGACAGCAATATCCTTAAAGGAAAGGTAGGATTTGAGCAGATCACGGAGAGGTAAGGGAAGGATCGAGAAAGGATCTGTAGTTTCAGCACCTGTAGTTGTTTTTTCATTGTAACTCAAGTGCCTGACATTAAGCTTTTGATTGCTGCGGCATCCTCTTCAAAGACAGCTATTTCAAATCAACACATTGCCAGACACAGGGCTATATAAGGGGGCAAGCTGCCCCACCCCGGAAGTTCCCTTTTTTTTTTTTTTTTGAGCTCTCTGGTTGACTTAGTAGCTGGCTGTCTGTTTGCTAGTTTTTCCCTTCTCTTAAGTTTTAAATTCCGAAGAAAGAGTGATCCTATGAAACCCTAGACACCCTACCCTGGACCCCGATAAAGGCAGAACCCCAGGCCTGCGCACTAACTTTCTCTCTCCGGACCTTGCTGTGTGGTCCCAGGCGTGCCGTGTACCCTCCAGGGCTTGTGAGTAATACATTTTTTTTTTGTTTCTTCAAAGTTCCCTGATGGTTTTGTGGCTGAGGTGTGTCTTGACATTATAATAAGAACCACAAGGGCTGGTCAAGCTAGGACATTGGCTCCAAAAAGGGAAATGTTTGCGGGGGCTCGCTTGCCTTGGGCCCAGGTGAGTGGCCCCAGGCATCGCTAACCAGTGGCATCACTATGGAAAGACTAAGACCCGGAACAAAACAGTATCCCAGTTTAGAAAGTGGAAAATGCGGGGAAAAGAAGGCGGTGTGTAAATGGGGTGGTGTCTTTAATTTCTGTTGCTGTTACTGAACCAGGTTCCTTTGCGTAAATGAACTGAATGCTAAGTCGAAGCATAGGCAAGCGTGTGCTGAGACTCAGAGCTTGGCAGCAGAGAAAAAGTTTATTCACAACGCAGCCAAGCGAGGGGATGGGAGAACAAATCTCAAATCTGCCTCCGCAAAGTCAGGGTTTAGGGATATTATTGGGATGAAGAGGCAGGGTGGTCTGGGGCATGGGGAAAAGTCATTGGAGTTAAGAAAATTGAGATAATTGGCATTCTGCTCAGGTGCAACTAAGCTACATGCTTCTTCAAGGGTTGCATGTTCAAAAAATGACGGAGTTAGCATGTTCTGAGGGTGAAGTTTTTGGCCCTGTGATGTCAAAAGGTCACCGACTTGACACTCATTCACAGTTGGAGGGTCAGTGGTCCCAACCAGTCTTAACTGGCTGGAGCTCAAACTGGACAGCAACTGATTCCAACTTCCTGAAAAACAACTCAGGCAAACATCTTAAGACTCCTAAGTCAGAGATACTTTCTATAGGGGTGGTGAAAGGGTCTTGTAACTTATTGTTTTAGGCCATGTGATGCTTGGAGGATATTCAGGTTTTGTAAAAACAATTAAAATGAGCTTGATCAATGAAGGCAGGTTATAGTTTACTATTTATTAAGCAAGTTATAGTTGAATGGATCTAACTGATGATTACCCTTGGTTTCATTGCTGCCATAACAAATCAGCGCAAATTTAATGGCCTAAAATAATGTCCGTTTGTCATCTCAGTTGTGTAGGGCAGAAGTCTGGGTGCGGCATCACTTAGCTAGGCACTCTGCTGGGAGTCTCACAAGCCAATAGCAAGATGTTGGAACAGCTGTGCTCCTTTCAGTTTCACTCAGGCTGTTGGCCAGATTCCACTCCTTGGAGTTGTAGGACTGGGGTCGCCATTTCCTTGCTGGCTGTCAGCCCACGACTGATCTGCTTTTAGTGGCTGCTTGCGTTCCTCTCATGCTTTCCATGTGGCCTCCCTCTACAGCAGTGGTTGGGTCTATGGGTGGAGTCTGTCTCCTGCTTTCTAATTTTTCCTTTCTTCTTCCATTATATCCTTCTGACTCTTTTGCTTTCCCATTCTGCTTTTAAGGGCTGGTGTGATTGCGTTGTACCCAGCCAGATAATCAAGAATAATCTCCCTAAAGTTGAGTAGTAATTTTAATTCCATCTTCAAAGTCTTTGCACAGCAGTACCTAGAGTTGTGTTTGATTTAATAACTGGAGGACAGGAATCGAGGGTGGGAGGTAGGGGAACTTCTTTAGAATTCTACCCACCATCGGTGATACATAAGAAATTTAATCCTATTTGAATAAAATGAAGGAAACAGGTAAGTGAGTGTAGAGGGATAAGCCTGGACACATAGATTAGGGCTTGAGATTGGAAAGCTTTATATGCCAGGACAAAGGCAATAGGGAGCAGTGACAGTTTCTTGTGCAGAGCAGTCATGAAATCAGAATTATATATGAGGATAAGTGATTACAGAACATCAGCAGTGCATTTTGTTTGGAAGAAGTTGCAGAAAAGAGTAATTCCAGTTTACAGCTTATTGCAATTGTGCATGGTCATTTCAATAAGATTTCATTTTGGTTTTAGTAGTAAATATAGCAAGAGGGACAGATAGGAAAGCCCATCAGGGTCAAATCTAAAACTTTGGCCCTTGAGTAATTAGAATGGAAATTAAGGGAGGAGGGGAAGGGTCAGGGATAACTGATTTCAGGCATCAGTGACTAGAAAGAAGGTGACGCTATTAACCTAAATAGGGAATAAAATGCATGAGAAGAAGGTTAAGGTTCATTTGGACAGTTTCTGAGAGGAGTTTCCCAACAAGTAGTTGGAAGTATGGTAGTCGGGGCTAGAGATACTGATTTGGCAGCTACCTGCAAAGAGTTGAATGCCAAAGTTTGGGGGCACTTATAAGACTAACAAGAGAGATTTGTGAGGCGATAGGGAGGGAGCAAAATGAGAGCTTGAGAACAAAACATTGAAGAATGTCTATATCTTGTGAATAGGAATAAGAACAGGGTCCAGTGAAAAGCACCGAGAAAGCATCGTGGAAGTCATAGAGGAGATGTAAGGAAATTCTGCTGCCACCAAATGTGAACGTGAGAGAATTTCAGGAAGGAAGTGATGGACAATGATGTAAACTGAAGAAAGATTAGTTAATTCATATCTCTGGCCAGCATTAGGAGTTTACCAGAAACCAGTTTCTTCTAACAGATGGAGAAAAATCTCATCTGCATTATGATCTCAAGATTCTGAAAAACATACGTAGCTTTGTTTTTAATTGTGCCCTTCATTTGCAGAAAACTACTAAATGTTTCCGTCTAAGAGTTGCTGATAAGGAAATGTCTCTTGGTTTCAAAAATACCTAGATAATTCAGGCAACGGTGAGGAAACAGAAATTAAAGATTGCTTGTCCTTGGATTTTTAGGGGGCAGAGGTTTTCCTAAAAAGCATTGTCTTAGCTGTCTGAGAGAACTAGTAATCCTTTCCAGAAAAGAACATTTTCAAAATGGAGTGGCATGTTTTTGACATGTCACAGGTTAATGTTTGTCAAATATTTCTGATGTAAAGAGAAGAAAAAAAGTGATTCTTAATTGATTACTACTGGCCAATGAGAAAGCACACAAGTCCCCTTCCCAACTGTACAAAGCTCTAAAGTACCACCTACCCACCCTCAAACATGTTCCTGAACAAAATGCTTCTGAACAAAAGTAAAAATTGAAGAGCTTTGGTACTGAATGTAATGGGGAAAAATATCCAGATTCTTATCTGTGCCTAATGTGAACATATATTTTTATCATAGAATTGTTTATATGAATATCTGGTGTTATTTTTGTTTTTCACTGGGGTTTGCAATCAAACATGAATTCTGTGCTATTTAGTGAAAGCACAGTACCCAACTTTATTCTCCCAGACTGCAGCAGACATACAGACATGGCCAGTTGCCTATCTAACAGATTCTAACAAAACCGTGCTTTTGTTTGTGTTATCCACTCTCTAAAACATGGCCATATGTCTCAGTAAGCCAGTCCCAGGGATCTCATTCTTCTCTCCCTGTGAGTGGTTTGGGAATAGGTGTGTGATACAATTCTGGCCAAAGACACTTCTGGGAAAGCTTGCACTACTTGTAATAAGAGACAAAAGGAAGAAATTGTCTCTCTTCTTCTGTTGGAAATTTTTATATCTGAAAATTAGCTTTAGAATTGTGGAAGCCATTTGGTGACCGTCAGGGCAAAACCAGCAAGCAGAAAATGGCTAAGGGAAAAGAGGAATGGTACATGTGTCCTTGATGTTCTTGAGCTGATGAATGAACCATTTTGGAGTTGCTCTACCTTGGAATTTCTTAAGACTTATTTTCCTTAATTGTTAAGACAAAATCCAACTCAGCATGTCCTTATCAAAAATGTATTAACTGATCATCTGCCTTCCCAGTCTCTCTAAGAAGACCATAGAATGTGCTTAAGGAGTCAGTAGGATGGAAGAGGCAGAAAATCTGAAAGCCTAGGCCATGGGACCATTTCAGCACAGGTCCAGGGAATAACATTCTGCATTTGTAGAGAACTAAAAGCAGAAGAAAAAAGTCCTGTCACTTCTTAATGACATACTTCTCAGGTCCAATTTGAAAATGAGGAAGTATAGAGAAAAACTCTTTGATAACTAAAGCACAGTAGGACCATAATTGGTATAATTCAAATCACATGTCAGGGATTGAATCAAGCAGGATCTTGATCACTGTCATTGTTTCAAAGAGAAAGGCTCTGGGTATGGAGTTCTCAGCAAAGGGGCCAGAGTAGAATGAGTATGCAAAAATCAAAACAGCGAATAATAAAACTTTTAGATTTGTGCGATTTCAACCAATTCATTGAATTGTACTTTGACCAGAAACAAGAGATCTTAGCATGAGCTTCTCACATGCTTAATTGGAGTAAAATGTAGTTTAGCACACACTTATAGAACTAATTAATCTTTCTGAAGATAGCTTTCACCTGAACGAGTAGTGTAAATTAGATATTGTCATAAAAAGATGTGCCATTTATTGATGCAAGCTGAACCAGATGATTTGATATAAATACTGGTTAAAATGTAATTACAAAGCAACTATACTTCTGATAAACTTCTAAGGCTTCACTGAGGATTCAAGAGATTATGTATTCTTGGACATAAAGTCAGTAGAGAATGCATATGAAAAGCACTTGCTTCCACCACATTTATGTTGAAACACCACAAAAAGAAACCACATATTACAGATCAAGGGAAAAGAAAGAACAACCAAATTACGGTATAGCATTGATCTCAAGGTATAAGTTAAGAGAACTAATAACCAATCCTTTTATCAGCCTAACACATGTTTGGGGAAATATTTACATTTCTTCAACTTATTTATTCTTTTTAAATTTGGCAGTCCTTATATTGAGGTTTAGAACTCAGATGATAGTCTCTTTCCCTTTAGAAGTTTACCTAATTCTTTGTTGAAGGCAAGGAGTAAAGGGGTCGAATTTGTGTTGTGATATGTGTGTGTCTGTGTGTGCAGACACACCTACACGTGCATTAGTTTGGTTGTGCTGCTGCAGGTCAGGGAAAAGTGAAGCTCTTTTGGTTTATGGTAAAATAGATCTTCAGCTTTGGCCAATACATTTTATTCACATCTAGGTGTTGTGGCTACCATAATGGACAATGTAGGTTTAGAGAGAATATTAATTAAGATGCTTTTGATGGGATCACAGAAGACACAATTCAAAATGGACAAGAAATGCAGAGATAGGATGCTCCTAGGGCAGGTTCCAAGACATCATTAAAGATTCAGGTTCTTCCCATGATTTTATTCGGCATTCCTTGGGAAGTTGGCTTTGTACTTGAGGCCACTCCACAAAAACCAGAATCCCACTGATAAAGGTTTGAAAACCTCTGAACCAAATGTCTTCCTATTTCTTTAAGCTTTAAAATTCTGATTTGCTCTACCCAAATATATTGTGGGGAAAGGTTCATATGCCTTTAAATCTGGAATCTCCCTCAGAACACCTAAACCAAGATGCAATGCTGAAGTTTTTAATTCTGAGAAATTCTGGTATGTAGGAAGAAATGTTTGCTACAAATAGTAGGCTAAACATGAATTTAATAGCACTTTAATGTTAGTGAGCAAGGAATTCACTGAAAGGATTACAATGGAAAAAAGTTAAGTTCATTCAAATAATTATAAAATAGTCACATGAATTTAAGATATCTTAAGATGATAATTTGAAAAACTGTTGCAGTATCAGTAAGCTTGGGATTTCATTTACCCGCTATCAGAATGGCCAGAAAAACCTTTCAACTCTATAGTTAAAGTGCCCATACTAGATTTTCAAAGGAGACAGTTATAGTTTTATAAATGCAGCCATTGGCAAAGATCTGAAAAATAGAGTGTGAGCGCTCTTCTGGCTCACAGGATGATTATGACACATATTCACTATTTTTTTGTATTGTATTTATTGTATTAAAAAATTCACTAGCTACTCTTTGTATTTGGGATGGCATCTGGGTGAATTTTAATTCAGGATAACAAATTTAAAAGCCTAGAAAAATGTCATCCACATTTATCACGCTGGTATATTTTGACAAACTGTCACTGATTTTAAACAACCAACAGCCTCCATTTTCACCACTTATGAATAGGGTGTGTTCAGTGTCTCATGGATTGAGTCAATCTAGAAATGCCTCAAGACCAGCTGCTCCAACAGGATTTTGGCTCATTGGGTTTCTGTCAAAACTCAGAACTACAAATACTGCTCTGAAGATAGGAGGCGAGGGAAAACTTCAAGAATGAAAATGATTTTAAAGCTCAAAATAGTTCACATTGACTTTGGCACTGGAGAGTGGGTGTGTGTGTGATTTTTTTTATTCCTAAGTCAATTCATTCAGGGTCTTTTAAATTTAGAGTCCGCAACTTCTATCAAAACTCTTATTATAAAGCCTATTTTTTCATTATTATTATTATTATTATTATTATTATTATTATTATTATTATTATTTTACTGTGAAGGAGATGGAGAGAGGGGGCACCCATCAGAGGTAGGTAGAGGCAGTATACACAGTAGTTAAGTATTTGGACTTTAAAGCCAGGCTACCCAGGGATGAATTCCAGTAGTGCTGTTACTGGTAGTATGAACCCCTCTCCGTCTTGGAGCAAAAGGAGACTGCTGATAATGCCACTTCCTAGAGTAGTTATGAGGGCTAAGAGTTAATACATACAAAGAATAGTCCCTGGAACATAATAAATACTCAGTATCATTAAACAGCTCTTTTAATTTAGTTTATTACTAAGAAGTCCCTTTGCTTGCTATATTTGGCTACCTCATATTTTTCTCTTTGATTTCTTTGTATAGATAACATTCACTTTAGAACTACTTAAATCATCAAGACATAAGTTTTAGCAATCTTGAGTACGTTTCAGTCTTAAGAGGGTAGGAGTCCACGAATCCACTCTGGAGGGTTCTCCAGCATTCTATATCAAGATATAAATATACCTCTTTGAGAGTGAGAAGAGCCAGCTTGCTGCAGTAGAGTTGGCAAAAGTTCTTGAAGTAGTTGTGAAATCTTTGGGTGTGGAGCCAACGTGTTCTTGGATAGACTTTAATCTTTCATCAGGGTTATATTTATTCCTAAAGACATTTTCAGTTCCTGAAAGATTACTCATTTTACTTTGGACATCTAGCTAGAGAGGTTGCTGTAGCTCCTAATTCTCTGGATGTGAAATTCCTTCCAGATAATATCACTGATCTGGAATAAGTACTAAGTGATTTGTTAACATGATAAAACTAGTAAACCACGGGAGACGGGATAGCCCTTTGGGGCCTGTGATTTTTCACAGCACTTTCTTTTTATGGCAGTATCTTTCATCCAGGGAATAGATTTGATTATTTTAGTACATTTTAAAGATAGAGAATTTGTAGGGTATTTGAGGTATGAAAACTTGGATAGTTTGGCCAACAGAAGGTCAGATTTCTTTTTTTGAGGTGGTACTATTTGAACAAATGCTCTTATATTTTTGCTTCCAGTTCTTTTCTATTGAGGCCGAGAGTAAATTTACATAAAAACAATTCTGACTGTAGTCATCATCAAGAAAGCTACTTTTATACAGCTATTTAGAAATGGGAGGTATCAGCCGACATCAATTACCTGATTTTTTACAAACTTCATGTCTTCAGCTGCAGCTCTTCTTTATCTCAAGAAGACTTAATAAAATGTCTTTGAATTTCTCAATCAGAGCCCTCAAGACATGTAATTAAGTAATGAAACTTAGCTTTTTAGGAAGGGTTTTGTATCGAATTAGAGGTAGGAGAAATGACTTAACCAAGCTTTGCACAAAGAAAAGTGAAGCTGTGTAACAAGGAGGAAATCATGTAGATAGAATGACTAATGAACTTAGTCTTGTTTTAAATTATAACATTACGCTTTGAAAAGGGGTAAAAAAAAAAATGGCTTGTAGTTGTATAGCTTTTTTCTGAAAAATGTTATTGATTCTATTGTAAGACCTACAGAAATTCTCAGATTTTGGTGTCCGTAAGAATTGCTCCTGATGCTGATTGAAATGGCAAGTTTCTTTGTCCCATGTAAGAGCTACTAAATGAGGAATCTGAATTTTATGCACAATGAAGTTTGAGATAAGCTGGCATAAAGTATCCCCCCCGGCATATCTCCCATTTTTTTCTTGTTACTGAGTTTGCCTTTAGGAAATCTCTAACTGGAGCCAAGTCACCTCCCATTTCTGTCTTTTTTATCCCTCAAACTTTATTGAGATAAAATTGACAAATAAAATTGTGTATATTTAAGGTGTACAAAGTGAGGGATGACTTAATATACATATACATTGTGAAATGATTACTACAATCAGGTTAATTAAATCATCACCTCACATAGTTGTGTGTGTGTGTGTGTGTGTGTGTGTGTGTGTGTGGTGAGAATGCTTAAGTTCTACTGTTTTAGAAAATTTAAAGTATTCAGTACGGCATTAACTACAGTCACCATATTGTACATTTGCACCCCGAGAAATTCTTCATTTTAAAACTGAAGGCTTGTACCCTTTGACCAGCATCTCTCCATTTCTTCCACTCTTCAGCTCTTGGTAACCACCATTCTATTCTGTTTCTACAAGTTGGACTCTTTTCCCCCTTTTTTAGATTCCACGTATAAGTGAGATCATACAGTATTATTCTCTGTCTGGCTTATTTCACTTAGTACAGTGTCTTACAGATTCATCCATGTTGTTGCAAAGGGCAGGATTTCTTTCTTTCTACTGACTGAAAAATATTCCACTATGATATGTATACCACATCTTCTTTATGCATTCATCTATTGGACATGTAGATTGTTTCCACATCTTGGCTGTTGTGAATAATGTTGCAGTGAACATGAGAGTACAGATATCTCTTCAAGTTTCCCCTCCCTCCCCTCCTTGTTCCCTTTTTCCCATGGTTAGATTTTCTCCAGGCCTGTCCACATTCTCTGCCTGTGGTCGCTGCCTGCCCCAACCTCTTCCTAAACCTGTGCCACATACTGGGTGGCCCTGGGAGAGGTGGAAGGTTGGGGGGGGGGTTCCCCCTTGCTTCCATGTATCCAGCACTCCCCCTTGATTTTTAATTACCAGGGTTGTGGGAGCTATTGATCTCATTGGTTATTTGTTTTCAAATAAATTTTGAAATTTATTTTAATAAATTCCTTGGATATATACCCAGAAGTGAAATGACTGGATCACATATTAGTTTTATTTTAAATTTCTTTGGGGAATCTCCATACTGTTTTCCCTAATGGCTGTACCAATTTACATTCCCATCAAACAGTGCACAAGGGTTCCCTTTTCTCCACTTCCTCATCAACACTTTTTACCAGTTGTCTTTTTTTTTTTTTTTTTAATAAATGCCATCTTAAAAAGTTTGAGGTGATATCTTGCTATAGTTTTGCATTTCCCTGATGGTTAGTCATATTGAACACCTTTTAATGTACCTCTTGGTCATTTGTATGTCATCTTTGGAAAAATTTCAATTCAAGTCCTTGGTCCATTTTAAAAATTGTACTATTTGTGTTTTTGTTTTTGTTTGAGTTGTATGAGTTTTTAATATATTTTGGATATTTATCAAATATTTTGTTTGCAAATATTTATTCCATAGGTTGCCTTTCATTTTGTAATTGTTTCCTTTGCTGTACAGAAGCTTTTTACTTTGATGTAGTCCCACTTATTTATTTTGATTTTTTCTCTTGTAGTATCATATCCAAAAAAAATCATCTCTAAGATCAATGCCAATGAGTTTTTCCCTATGTTTTCTTTTAAGAGTTTTAGTTTCAAGTCTTATATTTAAGTATTTAATCTATTTCAAATTAATTTTTGTAAGTGGTATAAGGTAGGGGTCCACTTTTATTTTTTTGCATATGGATTTCCAGTTTTCCCAGCACCATTTTTTGAAGAGACTCTCCTTTCCTAATTGTGTATTTTTGGCACCTTTGTCAAAGATTAGTTGACTGTATATGTGTGGGTCTATTTCTGGGCCCTCTATTCTGTTCCACTGGTCTGTGTGTCTGTTTTTATTCAAATACCATACTGTTTTGATTACTGTCACTTTGTTGCACAGTTTGAAATTAAGAGATGTGATGCCTCCAGTTTTGTTCTTCTGCCTCAAGAGTGCTTTGGCTACCAGGGGTCTTTTGTGGTTCCATACAAATTTTAGGATTGTCTTTTCTATTTCTGTGAAAAATATCATTGGAATTTCAATAGGGAGTGCATTGAATCTGTAGATTGCATTAGGTAGTATGGACATTTTAACAACATTTTTTCCAGTCCATGAACAGGTGTTATCTTTCCATTTATTTTGTATTCTTCAATTTCTTTAATCAATGTCTTACAGTTTTCTACATACAGATCTTTCACTACTTGCAATATTATTTACCCTTTTGAAAATAAATTCTTAAATATTTAGAGCTGCTGAGGTCAATAGGAACTTAAGGCCAGTCTAGTCATTATAACATTTATTTAGTAGTGACCTTCTGCCAGCTATAGAATGTCTGATCCCGAGGTCCAGAACATGGAAGCTGCCCTCAGTATGCTCTCGGTCAAGTAAAAGACACAGACATGCAACAGATACCTGAGACTGATCAGTAAACTGTGAGAAGTGCTTATAGGAGACCTTGAGGAAGGACATGTAGCCTAACTTTAGGGATGTGGGGAGGGTCAGGAATTACATTCTAAAGGAGATAACATTGGGGTGCATGTATTTTTTGGAAGCACTATTTATAATAGCCAAGAAAAGGAAGCAATCCAAGTGCCTATCAACATATGGTTGGATTAAGAAGATGTGATGTGTATATACCATGGACTATTACTCAGCCATAAAACTGAAATACCGCCACTTGCAGCAACATGGATGGGCCTAGAGAACACTGTGCTTAGTGAAATAAGTCAGACAGAGAAAGACAAATACTGTATGATACAACTTATGTGGAATCTAAAAAAAAAAACAAATGAATGTATATGCAGAACAGAAACAGACTCACAGATAGAGAAAACAAACTTGCGGTTACCAAAGGGGAGAGGGACTGAGGGGAGGGGCAAATTAGGGGTATGAAGGTTAACAGATACAAGCTACCCTATATAAAATAGATATGCGACAAGGATACATTGCACAGGGAATTATACCCTTTATCTTGTAATAACCTATAATGGAGGATAATCTGCAAAAATACTGAATCACTATGCTGTACACCTAAAACTAACACAGTTCTGTAAATCAACTACAATTACAAAGAAATAAAGGAGATAACATTACAGGTGATACTGAAATGATGGGCAGCCTTTATCTAGAACAGGGGGAAAACAGTATAGGGGAAAGTCATTTCTGACAAAGTGATATTTTTGGAGATAATAAATATTAAGTGATGCTGGAGATGAGTCTAGAGAAAGAAGCAAAACTTTGGGTGTTATGGTTAGGACCTTGGCCTTTAGAAGATTGACAAGAGGCTTTTTGTTATACACACTCATGTCAGAGATGGCACATAATTGCCATGTAATGGTATCAAGTGGTTGAGCATTTTGCCCTTCAACTCAGTTTGCTGTTTAGGGAACAAGATGTAATTTTTCCTCCTGTTGTGGTAGATAAGAGCTAACCCGCTTTTTGCAGTAATCGCTCACAATCTCATCTCTGAAACAAAAGGATAACATTAATGGGTGGTATTTACCTTAGCTGAAGCTTCATGCAATTGGTGTAGAGACATCATAGTATGCACTAATGATGTCTACCAGCACAGCCCAGTCTATAGGTTAAAGGAACCTGTTCTATATAAAGACAGTAGAGCATGATGGTTAGGCACTTTAGAATATGGAGTCAGATGCCCAGGGTTAAATCTGAGCCCTGCCATGTTCTGTCTGTGTGACCTTTGGTAAATGACTTGATGTCTCTAAGCCTTGATTTGTTTTAAAAGTGTGGATGATAATACACCTGCTTCTCAACACTACTGAGAATTAAATGACATAATACGCTATAATGAGTTGAATTGTGCCACCCACCCTCCCCCCAAAAGATATATTGAAGCCTTAACCTTCTCAGAATGTATCACCTTAGAATATGACCTTATTTGGAAATAGAGTTTTTACGGAGGTAATCAAGTCCAAATGAGTTCATTAGGGTGGACCTTAATCTACTATGACTGGTGTCCTATAGAAAGGGGGAGATTTGGACACAGAGACAGACACACAAGGGAGAACAACCTATGAATGTAGGCAGAGATTGGGGTGAAGTATCTTCAAGCCAAGGAACACTGAAGGTTGCTCTCAAACCACTTGAAGCTAAGGGAGAAGAAAGAAGCAGATTCTCCCTCACAGCCCTCAGAGGGAACCAACCTTGCTGACACCTTGATCTTAGACTTGATCTTACTCTCCAGAACTGTGAGATAGTATGTTTATGTTGTTTAGCCATCTAGTTTGTGGCATTTTGTTACAGCAACCCTAGCAAACTGATACATACACATAAACTCCCTGGTACATAGTAAATTCTCCACAATTACTAGGTTTTCTTATTGTTGTTAACACTGTTTTGTCACAGTCCTGGCTTTCGACTCAGATTCTGCCTTGTCCAACATTGTTTATTTGAGTGGGACTTGTTCTATGAGCCAAGGGCTGGAAAACCAGAAGTACTAAGCAATATGTGATGGCAGATACCTCATAACTACAAGTATAGGCAGAGCAATTCTGGAAGAATGGAACCGTTATTGACCAGTCCAATGTAGGGTTGGAATGGTGACATGGCAGGCCAGCAGAGAAGAGCAAGGGCTTCAGAGATGAACACACTAGGCATGGCATCTTCAGAAAATGCAAACTAATCAACAAGTAAAACTCAAATACAAAAACCAAAACAACTTAATGATTTGATTATAGAGGAAGGGGAAATTGAGCATATAACGATAAGAAAAAGGTCTACTTACATGGTGGGTGCATATTTTTATTCTCCCTGAATTAAAAGTATCTACTAATTATATAGGAGTGACCATAACTAAAGAGAGTTACAACAAGAAGAAAAAGAAAGAGAATAGGAAAAGGGGGAGAAGAGGAGGAGAAAGAGGAAGAGGAGTGAGTGCGGAGACCAGCCCTGTATAAATGGAGACCCTTCTACTGTGAATAAGGCATTTGAGCAGAATTTCTCAGAAAGGTGTGATGGAACCTTTATCAGTGCAGTTTCTTCTCAAGGAGGGGCTCTTGCTTTGAGGTTTGTGAGCCCACTCACTCTGGACTTAACAGGGCTCTGTCCGTGCACCTGACCAATCGAAAAGGGAGAAGGAGGAGAAAATAAGTAGGCTATGTGTGTGTAGAGGGGGGAGTGGGGAGAAGTGATGAAAAGAGCAAGTAAGAAGGGGACAGACAGGGAAAATAAATAGAAAAATGAAAGACTAGACAGGCATTGGGATTCAGGACCCAGTTTCTATACACTAGCTCTATGACTTTGGACAAATTATTAACCTCTCTTAAGACTCTGCTTCCTCATCTACACAATGAAATTAATAATAGCACCTAACTCACCTATTGAGTTCTTGTGAGGGTTAAATTAGCTAATATGCAAAACACTTACATTGTTTTTATTACTGTATTATTACTGTGCTGGTCATCCATCAAGATGAGATAATTAAATAAATTGTGGTACATCTAATCTAAGATGTTGTTAAAAAGAATCTAGTAGAGCTTCATGTGCCAATAAGGCAGGAGGTCCAATATCAACAGTTAAGTATAAAAAACAAACTGTAGAAGATAGTTCACAGTATCTGTTCATTTGCATGAAAAATAATGCATTTTATTGAATATTTTTATCTATGTAGATTATTTCTGCAAGAATGATGAAGAAATTGGTTATAATGTCTCCTCTATGGAAGTCATCTGAGATCCCATAAACCAGAAGAAGGGTCACATTTTACCATAGTCCTCTTTATTCCATTTGAAATTTTATCATTTGCATATATTTTAAAATTAAAAACAAAATTAAAAGAAAAAAAAAACATGAGTGTGAGAATAGCTCCTGTCCTGTAGGTAGAGAATATTAAATGAGATATACACATATGCATCTGTTAATGTTGCACCTGGCCCTCCAGAACATCATGATTATTATCACAGTTGCCCTTCAATATCCATGGAGGATTGGTCTCAGGAGCCCCTGTGGATGCCAAAATCCAGGAATGCTCAAGTCCCATATATAAAATGGCATAGTATTGGCATATAACCTCTGCACATCTTTGCACATACTTTAAATACCGTCTAGATCACTTAGAATACCTAATACAATATAAATGCTATGTAAATAGTTTTGGGCAATTTTCTGGAAAATTTTTAAAAATATTTTTGATCCACGGTTGGTTGAATCCAGTTCTGCAAGAGCACCCATTTTCATGCTATCAGGTTAGAAAGATATTAGAGACTTGGATCTCTAGGTGCTCCTGAGTTTCTCCAGTAACAGGAGGTTTCCTGTCTCCATGGTTTACGGAAGTCTCCTATGTGGAGCTGTGATCCCAGTCCGTGTTTGGGTAAAAGTTTTCAATTTAAGGGGGAAATCCCAGAAGAGGAACGCATGCTTTGGAGCTAAAAGTTTACAAGTGATTTCTTTTGTCCTCTAAACTAGAATGTTAAAAGGAGGCAGATTCTCTAAAGACTTGATTTGTTGCCATTAACCGTCTAGCAAAACCAGAATCATTATGGATAGTTTGAAAGTGTTTAATTTATGCACTGGATAAAGTTCTATTTTTTTTTTTTCTAGTGTCAAATTAGAGCAGAAAAATGAGTCTTAAAAGGGCAGTCCTTCACCAGGTGGCTACCTTAGGCTGTTCTCATCTTGATCCTTCACAGACACCCTTTATATATGGATTTATTCAAGGAGCGACTGTGAATCAATCTATATCCCACTTAGTTTCTGCAGACCGGTGCTAGGAAACCTGTTTTGTTTTCTTCTGCTGTACCTAGACCAACACGAGGCTACCCTTAATTGGTGATTTGTGGGAAAGCAACTAGACAGAGCTCATTAGTGGCTGAGCTGGTGATTCTGAGGCCATCCATTGGAAATGAGTTGAGAAAGTTGCCCTCCATAGAAAACTTGCTTTCAAAGTACCATCTAACATCATGACCTGTAAAAACAAACAAAACCCCTTAACACTGGGGAAAATACTTTGTTTTTCTTAAATGTCTATGCTGTGTAGAGTTAAATATGCTGCTGCAGTAGATATGGGTGTGGCCATGACATCTGCTTCACTTTGATGGGAAAAATCTCTCTCCATCTTGGCAAGACACCATACTCTAAGAGCACAGGAATCCTGTGGAAGAATAATAATTCTAGGTCTCTTTCCCTGGTGCCTTGGGTTCTTCTTTTATTGTGCTCTAGTTTTTAGTTGGTTAATTGTATTTTCCAGCCTGCACATTGCATAGCAAATAGGAAACCCATTTTAGTGTAAAAACATCTATCAGTTGTTGTTGGTGAAACACTCAGGGCATTAGTTACCTTCGAACCAGAGCAAAGCATAATGGGTTTGATTTCTCCCTTTAGTTGCTTTGATAAATAGATGCTGTGACAAGATAACTATTAGACTCATCTGGTAAACAGTTCAGGTTATCTGAGTTGTACAACCTTGAGAGAATAAAAAATCTGTCTTTAAGTGTCAACTAGAAAGTGAAACTAGTTCCTAAAATTGCAGCTTCAGGCTTGCTTAGTTCAATGCGCCTCTCAGAATCATATTTTCATGCATTTATTCATGCATGCATGTTTGTTTTCAACCAACCTTTACTGAGTACTTAACATGTTTTAGGGTCTGGTTGAGAAGCTGGAGGTAAAAATATGAATGACAATGCAAAATCTGATAGGAAGGGTCTTTGGTTTAGGAAACAGGCAAGTAAATAGATGATTCTATGACATTGCCTCCGTGGTAAATAAAAGCGTTCTAGGAATATAGAGGAGGGCACTTAATTCAGACTGGGATGTTTCCAGGGAAAACTGACCTCTAAATTGAGTCTCAAAAGATAAGTGAATGTTCGCTATACAAAGAGTTGTTCAAATTTACTTTTTTGAGACTCAGGGTTACTTCTTACTACTTACAGAGATGTGGTAAAATTAAAATCCAATAAAAAACTCGTAAGAGAAAAAAAATCTATTTATGTAAAGAAAACATTGAACCTAGAGTACTTGATAGAGGAGAATCTGTAATGAGACTCTAAGTAGGAAGGGAAGATGAGAGCAACACTCTTGAGTTTTAACTTCCCCTTGGGCATAAGGATTAAGCTTTATTGACCTGAAGAATCACTTGGGACACTTTAAAAATAATGATTTCTGGGTTCTCTCCTCCATGAATTCTGATTTAGTAGGTCTGGAGGGAGGCCCAGGAATATGAATTTGTGACAAGCCACCCAGGCAGGTACAGGGTTTTCCTCCCCTGAATTTTTATTCCCATCACTATACCCTTTGCTATCCTTCTACTAGCACACCCACGAGAGGCTGGCATTTTCAAAAAGAATTCTTTTAAATACCAAGCAACAACAGAAAAGGCATTAAAAAAAAAAAAAAAAGACTCCTACAATTAGTTAAGCTTACGCAGCAAAAGGGCCTGCTGCTCCCAGAAGTACATACAATCTAGGCTTCAGACTTAAAACAGTTTTACGAGGTCATTCTTGGAATTCTTTCCCTCCAAGTAAATTTCCCTGGGAGACAGCTCACAGCTTATTTCCTGCACCTAAAAGTCTGTCAGTTGTTCATTTTACCTCTAACTCATTTGAGCATAAACATTTATTTACTTTCAATTTTATTGCCCACTTGGGGTCCTTCAGCTCCATTTCAGTTTCCTAGTCAAAGGGATGCCCTCATTCTTAGCTGAGTATAAAAGATGTATTAATAACTCAGATCAGCTGACACTCTATCCCCTGTACATAGTGAAGGGCCTCTGTTGCATGCTTTCTAATCATAGTGCCACAGGTTAGAGAGACCTTCAGTGTGAAATAATAATGCCTATGACAAAGCCCTTGCACAGATACCATCCCAAGAATGTACATGCTGCATAATTGATTTTGTTGAAGAATCAATGAAGAAATACAGTCATTGTGAGTGATTCAGAGGCACTCGTGTCTCGGGACGCTGACATCTGATATCTAGGAAGACGAATGTGATCTCTTAACCCAGATCTTCCATCTGCCATCAGGAAAAGTGACTTTGTCAAGGTGCTATTTCATGAACTCTTTGAAATAAGTTATCTCAAGTTGTTAGCTTTTTGTGATCTCTTCAGAGACGATTGATTAAATAGAACGTATTGGCATGGTAACCAGGCTACTCTCTCTCTTTGAGAAATCAGAAGTGTCAAAGTGATACAACGACATGGGCAGTTTGAGAATACATCCATTCCACAAACATTTTAGGAGGGTTGTGATGTAAGATTTAGAGATAGAAGTGTTCAGTAAGAGCTTATAAGTGAGCCTTCGCGTAATACAGCAAGAACTACACACGACTGAAAAAAAGAGCTGCATTACTACTGCCATATATAAACGAGTAGACCTTTCGACTGAGTCTCAGGCACTGAGTGAGGACCTTTCTTCAAAGCGAGTGGCTCTGGAGAAGTAATTCAGTGATGTCAGATCTGAATGGAAAATGCAGTTATTAGATGAAAGTCTGCATTGTGCTGAAAAGTCCCCAGCTGCCCAACCAAGGCAGAGACCAGGGCAGGAAGATTTATAATTTCAGTTTGGTTCAAAATCTTCAAGACAACACACACTTTCATGTTTGAAAATTTAGATCTCTGATATGGACAATGCAGTAGGGAAAACAGAGCCATGTGCCACCTTGTCTCTTTTCTTTTTCCTTTTGTTGTCTCTGAGACTGTATTGTAAAGATGAATCAGATGGGCTCATTCTCCTGAGAAGGCTGCTCGATTAGGAGGATATGATAACCTTTGAAAAAGAAATATGAAATGCTGATAAGCCAACACAGGAATCAACATTTAAGTATTGCCTCTGTACCAGCTCACAATATTGGTAACAACAACAGTAATTATCATCGTATTTCAGAAAGCTGTTAGTCTCTGTTTGGGTGTGGAAAGTCAAACAGGAGAATGAACTTCCTCTTTTTGATTGACATTTTGGAGGCAATTCTTTATTACCCTTATCAGCCTAGATTTACACAAAAAAATCTCTCTGAAAAATCATGAGCGAGGTCCAAAAAATATGAACTCTGTTAAAGAAAAAAGCAAAACTAATTCAGAGTATTTAGCAACTGCAAAATTATTCTTTCTGGCTCCATAGACACATACTAAAAACATATTAAAAATTGTTCGAAAAAGCAAAATAAAAATAAGTTGTACATCTTTTCATCAGTATAAAAATATTAATATATTCTCAAAAATAATTCAACATTATTTACTGAGGATATTTTGGAGTAGACACTGAAAATGGTAATAGGTTAATAAGGGTCAACAAGAGAGATATGATCCCTGCACCCTTGAAACTTACATCCATTAACATCAAATCTCTTCACGTCTCCCCCTCTAGTTACTCCCTAGTCAGTCTCATCAGTCTCAAGGCTTTAATATCAAGTATAAAGTATTGACTCCCAAAATGTCTTTAGTCTGGACCTGTCCCTTGGACTTCAGATTCATGTATCTAACCCCCTGATTGACAGCTTTACTGGAATGATTATTTGGTACCTCAGACTCTCTAAAACGGAACTTTTGTTCTTCTCTTACCACCAATGTCTCTGTCAATCTATTCTTCCTCTTTTCTTCAGCCATGAAATGCTAACTTCATTCTTCTGGTTGATCTTGCTAAAAAGCTTGTAGTCATCTGTAACAGTTTATTTATATTCTCTCTCTCTCTCTCTCGAATTTACTTATACCCACTCTACAACGTATTCTATAATGATAACCCTGAAATATATTCCTGGTTCCGTGGCTTCTAAATATCATCTCTACTATTATGCTATATTAAGCCAGCAAGTTCCCTTTTCCGGAATATTGTAATCACTACCAATCGGTCTCAGCTTCCAATGGTGATCTTTATATTTTCCATAGAGCAGCCAGATGGGACATTTAAAAAACATTAGATCTTGATACTGTCCTGCTCAAAACCCTTTAGTGATTATCTGTCTCAGTCTAGGTTAAAAATCAAAGCCCTAATAGTGACCTACATGGCCTGCCCATATCCCCGCCCCCCAACTCTATCATAACATTTTGTTTGCTGTCCACATCCTTCCATTCAAAGCACATTTTCTCCCCCAGATTTTGCATTTGGTCTTCATTTGATTGGTGTGTTCTTCCCCCACAGACACTTGCATAACTCTTCTTTCATTTTATTTAACTCTTTAAATTTCACTTTGTCAGAGTGGCCTTCCCTGACCCAGCTCTCAAGAACAACACATTCCCCCTCCGTACTCTACTTTTAAATCTTTTTTTTTTTAATTTTTTTTTTTTTTTTTTTTTAGCATTTCTCATACTTCTAATCATCTGTAATTACGGTTGATCCTCCATTATTCCAGCATTCCATATTTGTAAATTCTCCTACTTGCTAAAATGTATTTGTGACCCCAGAATCAATACTTGGAACACTTTCATGGCCATTCACAGACTTGTGCAAAGTGGTGAAAAAGCCCGATGCAGACATTCCTCCCTGAGGTCGAACAAGGTGATGCTCTGCCCTCTTCCTTCAGCTCTCATGTGATGTACATGTGTCCTTTTTGCAGTCTGTTAGGGCCACGTATTTTCTCATTTTTGTTCTTTTTGTTATTGATTTTACTGTGTAAACCAGCTTAAGTGGGTCTTAGTGTTCCTAATTGCGAGAAGGCTGTGATGTGCTTTACAGAGGGAATACCTGTATTAGGTAAACTTTGTTCAGGTGTAAGTTAGTGTTGGCCCTGAGTTCAATGTTAATGAATCAGCAATATATATTAAATAAGGTGCCTTTAAACAGAAACACATAAAGCAACGCTGCGTATTACTTGTTTGATGAAAATGTTGTGACCAGAGGCTTGCAGGTACCTAAGCTCTATTTCCTTTAGGATCAGTGGTTCTGTATTCACTAATTCAGTGTTTGTGGTGACTTTATAAAACATAACTACTGTGAATAATGAGAATTGATTGCATTTTGTTTTTCTATTTCTTTATTTCTCCAATAAAACATAAACTTATGAGAACAAGAACTTAATGTTCACTATTATATAGCCAGGGCTTAGAACAGTGCCTGACACATAATAGGTGCTCAATAAATATTTAATGACATAACGAAAGGAAGAAAGATAATTCTATTGTGAGAGAAACACAATATGTTGGTAGTGTGAGAAATGCAATAAGCTAGTTTAAAAAAAACCACAAAATGTATGTTACGATACAGTCTCTGAAGGTGCTAAGCAGGTGACGAGAGTAATTGACAGGCAGGGCTGCTGTCGTTTGATCTGAGACCTAAAAGGGAAGAATAAGACAGCAATGAGAAACATTGATGAAACAGTATTCTAGGCAGAGAGAATAAGTGAAGACACAGTGAATGGGATGGCAGCAGAGATTTAATAATAAAATGAGGATGGTGTGAGCAATAAGGAAAGTGGTGCAGATAAGATGGAAGAAGTTGGCTGAGGCTAGACCAGGAAAGCATTCTGTATTTTAGATATTCTAAGAGAACTAGGAATCCATTGAAAGATTTTAAGCAATGTGAATTGATAAATTTGATTTACACGCCAAAGAAAAGAAAGATCAAGGAGAGACTGATTAGGCAACTAATGGGCTCAATTTTTAGTTGCCGTGTATTCTGTAATTGCCAAACAACTATTCTGGGATGGGGTCATAGTTGCTTCCAGGACCTGTACAGGCTGCCATGGGGCTGCTAGTTTGAGTTCTTACAAATGGACTTAAAGAACCTATATGGGAATTTCCGGTGGACAGCATGCAGCTTTGACCAAAGAACTGTTCTCCTTTGGGGAAGGTCCTCTTCTTCAACCAATTGTACAGATTTGGAAGAAAACAGAGAGACAAACTGGAGAGAAGGGAAATGCTTTTGCGGTCAGAATGATCTGTCATAGGAACTTTGGTGATCTGGAAATTAGGGAGTGGCAAACGTTGTAATCAGACTTTTTCAATTTTTTTAGGGACAGTATGTTTTAAAATTCTGGACAGGGCTCAGTACTTAGAGTGTGCTGAAGTTTTGATAGTTTTGAAGTGTGTATGTAAGGAAAAAAAAAACTTTGCTTCCAATACTATATTTCTTTAGATGTCTCTATTAAAAGTTGACATTTAGGAATTAAAGAGTTTGAATTTTTGTTTGGTTATCTCGTTGTTGTTACTGTTGACAGAATCTCTAAGCCAGAAAGAGTCTCAGAGGTCATACTGCTCACTTCATTACTGCTAGAAAAGTTACCAGCATTAGTAAGGTCTAAAAAGTTTAACTTATATGAAGAAAATCTGATTTCTAGTGGCCTCTCAGATCACTATGTTGAGAAGGATGCTAATGCAGGATCTGGACTCAAAGAGTACTATGATCAACTACTCTAGGATTAGGAGGGGGTAACTATGTAATGTGTGAAAATTTGGTCATGCCTAAAGTAAGCTACTGTGGGAAAATAACCTCTGCTGGAACAATATGATGTAATAAAATGAGCACAGGAATAATATCAAACAGATCTGGCTTCAAATCCTTGTTACATCCTTTATAACTACATGTGTTTTCAGAAGTACATAAACTTCACTGCTTGTCTCTATCCAAGGAGGGTGGTGATATCTATCTTCCATGGGGCTCAAATAAAATACTGGATGTAAGTGCATAACTCCTGGTGAAACTTGGTAAACATTAGCTCTCTTTAAATTTCCATTTCCTACTATCACTGGGGAAGATGATTTGTTTCAAGGGCTTGATGGTATTTTTAACATGATGCTCCCTTTATGGGCCATCCTTAGAATTTAAGGCTTACTTCCGCTACTACCTTCATAGATTAATCAACAGACATTATGTAAACTGAGTGGGGACAACAAGGGAGGGATGGAATGTTATTGTTCACCACACCTCTCATTAGTGTCAAAGTCAGGAGACATTCAGGGACTGCCCTTCACTTTGTGTCAATTCTGGTCACACACTTCTAGAGCTCTCCAGCTCTCAATTTTTATCAAAAAAGAGAGGAGTCTTGTAAGTATAAAATAGCAGAAACTTAATTCTTTCTCTCAGAGATATCTGTATTTTGAAATGGGTTTTCTGTGAGAAAATTTGTTAAAACAAAGATATAATTATTAAATGTAAGTATTTTAGGTGTTATAGGAAAGAAATCATATGTGCTATTAATCTGGGTTAGACCATGGCTGATCTTATATTCCATCATTCAGCATGTTTTTACTAAATACTTTCTGTGTACCAGGTATGGACTAAGCACTCTATAATTCTAGAAAGAAGACTGTGCCCTTTGTAATTACTAAGGGATAGAGAAAATCGGCAAGACTCAGATTCTGTGTGGTATTTGGCCAGTGGTTATCGCAAAACTTAAATGGTGAGAATTATGGAAGTACTAAGGCTTAGAAGATCCCCTTTAGCTGCAAAAATGATGGGGAAAGACTTCAAGGCAAAGGCTGCGCTTGGAATTTGCCTTAATGAATGGAAGGATCTAAGTAGACAGGGGTTAAAGTAGAAGGGAAAGAATTTTATAGATAAGTAGAGATTTATGAAAATGTGCCCCGTATGTTCAAGAAGTGATACTGTGGCTGGATTTGGAGTATACGTATGTATAGGATAGGCATGGGACAGATTACAGAAGGATTTAAATGCTGGTGTTGGTGTTCATGATGGATTAAAAAAAATAACAGAGAATCATTAATTGATTTTGAAGAAGGAAGACTGTTAATAGAACAGGGTTTTAAGAGGAAAAAAAACTAAAAAAAGAAGAATCTGGTATTTGTATATAAATTGCCCCGGAGTTGGGAAAAATAGACTAGGAATACCCCTTAAGGGGCTAGTATTAGGATAAGAAAGGAGCATGAAGGACCTGAGTTAAGAGGGTTGGAATGTAAATGTGAGTTATATTGGGAAGGGAGACTAAATAAGATTTGTAAATTGTATTTATTTGCATAAATAATTTAGATCTCTACTTGCATGTTAAGTCAAGTCTTGGAGTGAATGTGCATGGATGTGCGTGGACGTTTTACTTGGGTGTGGAGCTACCACATTGGAAATGCATTACTGTTAACAAAACAACAACAAAACTTGTTGACATTTAAGATTTTCAATGTGGTTGAATTGTGAATAAGAAAAAGAAAATCTGCTTCCCATATCTGAAACAGTACATTAAATTTATGTTACAGAGAAGGAATGAAAAAAGCCATCAGTCATCCATGTAAAATATGCATGTCAAGAAAGTGTGCATTGGATGCCATTTCATCACATCTTCTCTACATGTTTTTAGGTCAAGTGAAATGATTTATCAGCTCGCGCTAAATTGCCAATTTTCAGGTAATATATACCTCCAACTCAGATCATTTGAAAGGGTTTATCTCCTGTAGAACACTACACACAAAGTGACATTGTTTTTCTTCTGTGATTTTGCTTGCAGAGGAGCCATTAAATACACAAAACTATCGATTTTCTTGTTTCACAACTGCTTCCAAAGCTCTTAACTTGACCTTCTTCAACCAAGGCCAACCATTTCACATTTGTCAGTGATCACATGCAGTTTAGAACATTTCACTCCAGCTGACTCTGTTTTCTCTTGCCTTCTTTGGATGACCAGGACTTGAATTTGGACTAAAGGCAGAAAGAGTATGAGAAACAGTATCATACATCTGATACTATTTACAGGACTATTATTTAAAGATTTCGGCAAGATTTTGCACTATGTTGAATCTTCAAATCCATGAACACAGTATATGCTTTTATTTTGATCATCTTTGATTTATTTTATCAGAATTTTGTAGTTTTCAGCCTACTAGTCCTGTATATGTTTTCTTAGATATATAACAAAATATTTTAAAGCTATTTTAACTGATATCGTTTATTAAATATAAGTATATAATCATGAATTGATAGTATGTAGAGATGTGATTGATTTTATATGTTGACCTTGCAACTTCTGACCTTGCTAATCTTACTTATTAGTTCGAGGAATTTCTTTTTGGTAGATTTATTAGGATTTTCTAGGTAGGCAATAACGTCATCTGTGAATAGGGACACATTTCTTCCTTTCCAATTTGTATTTTTTTGTTAATTTACATTAAACAATACTATATTGTATATAGTTTTATTTATTTTTCTTCACTTATTGTTAAGCTAGAATTTGAAGTTGATTAGGAATATGAAGTTGATTAGGAATAGTTGATTAGGAATATGAAGTTGATTAGGAATAGTGAGAGGAGACATTCTTGCCTTGATATTGATACTAAAGAAAAAGCATTAAGAATCAAGTATGATGTTAGCTATAAGTTTCATTTTTGCACAGATGCCCTGTTTCATTTTTTTAGGAATTTGATTTATAGTTTGCTGAAAATTTTTATCACAGATATTGAATTTTGTTGAATGCTTTTTATGAATCAGTTGACATGGTCATGTGGTTTTTCTCCTTTAGATCATTAATATGATGGATTACACTGATTTTTCAAATGTTGAATAAGTCTTGCATTTTTGGATAAAACCCCGTTGGTTGTCATGTATTATTATTTTTGTATGTTGCTAAATTTGATCCACTTATGTTTGATTGAGGACTTTGGCATCTATTTTCATTAAATACATTTTCCTGTATTTTTATTTTCTTGTCCTGTTTTGTCTGGTTTTAGTATCATTAATTATGGCCTCATTATATGAGTAGGGAATTGTTCCTTTTAGATTTTCTGGAAGAGTTTATGTAGAATAGATGTAATTTCTTATGTAGTGATTGGTAGAATTCACCAGTTAAACGATCTGGGCCTGAAGATTTCTATTTCAGAAGGATTTTAACTGTGAATTCAGTATATTTAATAATTAAAGGACTATTCAGGTTATTTTATTGTGTTTGAGAGGGCAATTTGTGATTTTCAAGGCATTGGATCTAAATTGTCAACTATATGTACATAGAGTTATTGTAGTATTCCCTCATTATGGTTTTAATACTTACAGGGTATGTAGTAATAGTCACTCTTTCAATCCAGAGTAATTTTTATATATTTTTTTCCCTTGGTCAGTCTTGCTTGAGGTTTACCAACTTTGTTAACTTTTTCAAGAATCTCTATTATTTTTCAATTTTCAATTTCATTAGTTTCTACTCTTTATCATTTATTTTCTTCTGCTTGCTTTGGGTTTATTTTGCTCTTTTGTCTTTCTTATTTCTTAAAGTGGAATCTGAGACTTTTCTTTCAAAACAGTTTTTGGTTCCCCTAGCTTTACTGGGGTATAATTAACAAATAGATATTGTATGTATTCAAGTTGCACAACCTGATGTTTTGATATATGTATACATTGTGAAATGATCACCATAATTAAGCTAGTTAACATACCCATCACCTCAAATAGTTGCCTTTTGTGTGTGTGTTGAGGACACTTAAGATTTACACTCTTGTCAAATTTCAATTATACAATACATTATTAACTATAGTCACCATGCTGCACATTAGTACCCTAGAACTCCTTCATCTTGTGTAACCGAAACTTTGTACCCTTTGGCCTACACCTCTCCATTTCCCCCACCTCTATTTAAATATAAACTTTATTGCTATAAATTTCTCCTGTGCACTGCTTTAGCAGCATCCCACAAAATTTTATGTGTTGTGCTTTCCTATTTGTTCAGTTAAAAATATTTTCTAATATTCCTTGATTTTCTCATTGACCTATGGGTTTTTGAGATGTATTGTTGCTTAATTTCCAAGTGTTTTCAGATTTTCCTTTTATTTTTTGATGACTGGATGAACTCTGTTATAGTCAGAAAATGTATTTTGTATAATTTCAAGTTTTTTACACTTGTTAAGTTTTATTTTATGGACCAGAATATAATCTATTTTGGTGAATGTTTCATGTGCACTTGGAAACAATGTGTAATCTACCATTATTGGTTGGACTGTTCCATAAATACCAATTCGATCCAGTTGTTTGATGTTGCTCAGTTCTATGTTTGCTGACTTTTTTTTTTTTTTTTTTTAATTTTTGGCTGCATTAGGTCTTTGTTGCTGTACGCGGGCTTTCTTTGGTTGCCACGAGTGGGGGTTTCTAATTGCAGTGGCTTCTCTTGTTGTGGTTGTGGACTCTAGGTGCGTGGGCTTCAGTAGTTGTGGCTTGTGGGCTTAGTTGCTCCGCGGCATGTGGGATCTTCCTGGACCAGGGATCGAACCTGCGTCCCCTGCACTTGCGGCAGATTCTTACCCACTGCACCACCAGGGAAGTCCCATATGTGTGCTGACTTTCTATCTATTAGTTCTATTGATTATTGGGAGAGAAGTGTTGAAGTCTCCCAACTATAATTATAGATTTGGCTATTTCTCCCTTCAGTTCTTTCTATTTTTGAAACTCTTATTAGGTGACATTGTTGTCTTTTTGGAGAACCAACATTTTTATTATTATGCAGTGTTTCTCTTTATTCCATTTAATTTCCTTTGTTCTAAAACCTACCTTGTCTGATATTAATATAGCCACTCTAGCTGTCTCCTTGCTTTAAATTTTACCATTTATTTTTCTCATTTACTATCTATAATGTAAATATTTAAGGCTATGTTTCTTTCATTGATTTCTGCTTTAACTGTTCAGAGACATTGTGTTTTCATTATTGCAATTAGAGTTTTTATTTATTAAAATTAGAAATTTTGTTTTTCTATCATTCAATATTCAGTTTTAATTATATTGAATATTATTTTGAGAATGCCATTTCTATTTCTATTTTGGAAAATCTGTTAATGTTTTATTTTTTGAAAAATGTGTGGTCAATTTTAGTACATGTTTCACAGATATTTGAAACAATATTCTCTTATCAGTATTTATATATTTAGCAGAAGCTACTATTTGTCCATTTTCCCCTTTTTTTATAATAGAACTTTTGACAGGCCCAAGGCTTCTTAGAAAAAACAAAATATGTTTAGCCTCCATGCAGCTATATGATGAAGTTCTGGCCAATAGGATGTAAGCAGGTCATCTATCAACTTCTAGGAACTTTCTTCAGAGAGAGAGATGTCAGGCATTGCTGACCTGTTTTCCTCAGTTTTTCCATTCTACAGCTTGGAATATACATATGATTGCTGGAATCCCATCTTGGATTGTGAGAATTAAAGTCACTCTTTTATGATAGTGGAGTAGAAAACCAGAGGAAATGTGGGTCCCTGAAAACTTTGTGAAACAAAATCACATACTAGGCTTGGATTGACAAACTATAATTTTTTTAACGTAATAGACTTATTTTACTTAAAGTACGATGGTTTTAGGTTTTTTGTTATCTACCTGACGTAATTCCAATTACATCCTTATACTAATTTGTTTTTCTATGTCTTAATTTTAGTATATTTGATATGTGGTGATAGGCATCACTACCATTAACTTCATGAGTTTATGTCTGCAATTTTTATAGGTATCTGTTATTGCTTCCGTCTCCTTCACTTATTTATGAATGGTGGTATTATGTCTTATCCATAACAATTAGCTCTTCATCACAAATCATTTAAAATATATTCCTTGTTCTCTCATTTAGCTTTGGCAGCTCCCTTTTCATCTCCTCCATTCTCTACTTGGGCCTTTGCCTTGTCATAGACTACTATAATTTTTGGCTTATTTGATAGTCTATACTAGTTTAACATGGTTTCTCAGATTCCTCACTCATAAGTGAGAAGAGGAAAAGTTTGCTCAGAGGGAGTGCCTTGACTTTGAAGCCAGTTAGATGACTTTCCCTGTCACAGCACTACAAATGAACTGTGATAAATCAAGGACACAGCTTAGAAGGGATTGTATCCACCGTGTTGTGAAGACCTAGAAGAATAGTTTTGCATGACTTACTTTATTACTTTGCAGTAAAACACGTGCAACTTGTGACCTATGAATATTTTAGTTTCTTCATAGGGCAATTACATTCAACTGAGGCCTCTATTTTTTTCCCCATCAACTCACTTTTTAAGTTTTACAAGTATTTTTTTCATTTGTACTTAAACGCTATTAAAGTCTATGGGCTAGGGATCAGAATTGTACCAATATTTAACAAGGGGAACAAATAGCTAAACTCATAAATCCCAGAAACTTTCCAATGGTTAACATAATTGATTCTGAACACCAGTAAGGTTAGCCTATTTCAGGGAAAGATCCACCTTTCCAACTCACCCTCTAGGTGAATCTGTTGGATTGTAAATATAAGACTGTGAAAGAAAGAAATTAGAAATTAAAACCTATCATCACAAAAAATACCAGCTTTGTAAAGATCCTAGTTAAACAATAATCTCACACTTTTATTTTACTTGAATACAAATGGATAAAAAATAGAGAATTTGTGTATTTAAATATTATTGACCACAGTTTTACCATTTCTCCTCAAAGTGTCTGTATTTGTTTCCTATGGCTGCTGAAAGAATTTACCACAAACTGGAGAGCTTAAAAACAACAGAAATTTATTATCTCAAAGTTTTTGAGGCCAGAAGTCCAGAATCAATGTATCAGAAGGATTGGTTCTTTCTGGAGGCTCTGAAGGACTGTCTATTCCATGCCTGTATCCTATGCTGGTGGCCAGCAATCCTTGGTATTCCTTGTGTTGTAGCAGCATAACTTCTGCCTCTATCTTCACATGACCTTGCCCTTGGTATATCCCTGGGTCTCAAGTTTCCCTCTGCCTTTCTTTTTTTAAATTTTTTTACTTTTTAAAAAAAAAATTAATTAATTTATTTTTGGCTGCATTGGGTCTTCGTTGCTGCTCGTGGGCTTTCTCTAGTTGCAGGGGTGGGGGGCTACTCTTCATTGCGGTGCACGGGCTTCTCATTGCAGTCGTTTCTCTTGTTGCAGAGGACAGGATCTAGGCGTGCAGGCTTCAGTAGTTGTGGCACACGGGTTTGGTTGCTCTGCGGGATGTGGAATCTTCCTGGACCAGGGATCGAACCCATGTCCCCTGCATTGGCAGGCGGATTCTTAACCACTGTGCCACCAGGGAAGCCCTGCCTTTCTTTTATAAAGACACCTAAATGAGGATGATCTCAACCCAAGATCCTTAACATAATAACATCTGCAAAGATACTTTTTCCAAACAAAATTGCATTTGTAGCTTTTGGAGGTTAGGACGTGGGCATAACTTTCGGGGGGATCACTATTCAACTCATTCAATGTGCATCATACATTTGGTTATTTACATCTAGGTTATTAATATTTAGGTGATTCATTATATAAAGCTATAGGAGAAGTCCTGGGACAAGAACAGGATGTCTTCCATACAGCCAAGGGGGAAAGTTACAAGATGGAGCATTCATAGTAGGGAAGAGATGCTCTCTAAACACAGACCTCACACTGTGTGTTATCAGCTCCTATGTGTATTTCCTCAGAATATTGCCACTCTTATGGTACAGAGAGAATATGGGAATTATATTTCATGCAAAGAAATTACTTTACACAAAATCATTATTTTCTCTCTAGGATTTCAATGTAACATAATACTTTCAAAAATAGCTGTTGATTAAAAACAGGTAAGGGTACACTTGGGTAAAATAAGTGTGCAAAGTCTGAATGATCTACTGTCTAAGGTGTTAATGGATTTTGTTGAAAAACTTACTGAACCACTGCTGATGGTTATTTATGAAAATTTACTGAGAACTGGGAAATGACAGAATTGAATGCCAACATTGCATCAATTTTCCAGGACAGAAAGAATCACTATCATGGTAATTATGGTTCAGTGAATGTAACTTAAATCCTTCAATAATGGGACAACTATTAAAAAGAAGAACCTGTGAAAAACCTCTCAAAGGTAACAAAATCATGAACAATAAATAGAATTGGTTTATAAGGAAAAAAATTGTGACAGATGGGATTTAACAGCTTTTTGATAGGATTACCAAATTAAAAGACTATAGAAAGGAAGTGATGGTAATGTTTTTATTTTATTATATGGGATAGTCTCTAGTAAAATTTACATCAATTCATATTTTCTGGAAAATGAGTAGAGCCTTGTGGGTTGAAAACTACTTAAGGTCTCAAACAGTAAAAAATCAACAGCAAAGTATCCAGTTTGGGAATGAGTAGGATATTCTGATCCATTTGGGTTTAAAGTGAAGCTGAATTTTAATAACTCATTTGAGATCTCCAAGAGACAATTTTGTTGGTAGAAACTTTTATCAGTTTAGAAGAATGAAAAATGTAGCACATTTATGCATACCAATGAGACCAACACACAATGGCCATTTTTCCTTTTTTGTTTTTTTTAATTAAAGAAAAGTAGGCAGGTGATAGAATTTGAAAGTAAAGTGATCTAGTAGCTAAAGGTAATAAGACACATGATTTGAACTTGGGCTTCAATTCAGCTCTGAATACTATATTCAATCTAAGAGGCTCTCTGATGTTTGTTTTCCTTCCTTTTAAAAAAGAGATATTTCCTTATTTTAGGGTGTTTGATTCTTAAGAGAGGTTCCCTTGGGACTATTTGATCCAACAGAGAGGAAAGAGGTTTTTAAGTTTGAAAGGATATGAAATATACTGTTGTGAATTAAGGATTTGGATAGAAGAAAAATGAAATAGGATCAAAGACCTGAAGAATTAGAATTGAGAAAGAAATGTGTCAAAAGTATTGCATAAAAGATAGTATAGCATTAAGAATAATATTTACCATGTATTTTAAAAGACATTATAAAATTATAAGATAAATTAACTAAAAATGAAAATGAAAGTTTTGTATATAGCATGTGCTTAGCTATGTAAACAGTATGCAGAAAAAAGTTCAGGAAGTAACTTAAAATTATAATCATTATTATTGTGTGTTAGGACTCTTCATGATCTCTAGCAGTGTGTGCTGACTTTTTCGAATTTTCCACAATAAAAATGCAATACGGCATTAATCAACCTTCTGAAAAAACATAATTTTATGTGTACCAATAAAGTTTCCTTGGAATAGGACATAAAACTGGGGGAGTTAAGAGCATGCAGTTTTAAAGTAGTATGTGATAGGAGCTTTATGTACATTATTTCCTTTAATCTTTAAAACAATCTTTTGAGATAGTTGTCAGTTCTAATTGTCCCTTTGCAATATGGCTTTGGGTTTTGGATAACACATTGATTGAAAGACGCCAAATGAATAAATCAAAGACAGTTTAGAAAAGGGGAGAATGATTAACGAGCTTCAGGTACTGATTTATGATGTGAGACAGAGTTTATAGAGAGTTCTGTCAAGCATAGATGTGGTCAAAAAGAGAGAAAGTAAGGACAGAAAATGACACAATTATTTAAAGTGTATAGAGCCGGTAAAATTGGTGAAAGGTATTGAATTATAACAGGATAGTGAGCATAAAAAAAATTCCACTGTGGACTCATATCTGATTCTAATGAGGGCCAAAAATACCAAATATTTGGTATTTTAAAATTAATACTTGTCAGCAAAGCTTTCGTTTTGTAATAGCAAGAGAAGCTGGAGAAATCCTAAGAACACGTGTGAAAATATAGAAATCAGAGTAATTTTCATTGGGACGAATTAAAAATGGGAGATGGTTCTTAATAATGGATCAAAGCAATGGATGCTAAATTCATTAGAAGATAACCTGATAGGGACCATTATAAATGATGCCTCAGACTGATTATACCTAGGGCTATTTATCAGACTTAAGGTCACAAAAAGAGAGTCAACCAAAAATTATGTGTCACTGGTTGAAATGTAATAGGTAACATACTTAACCACCTATGAAGTGTTCTTGCCAAAAAAAATCAAACTTGAATCTGATCATGCTTCTAGATTTAACATTCAGTTCCAAGCAATATAGGAAACAAAGGAACATGGGGATGCAAATAAGAAAAATCCACGAAATAAAAGAACAAAAATCCAGCTCCTTTAATATATCAATTGCAAGGAAATACAAAGCAGGAAGAGAATCATATTGATTAAAAGACAAGTTAGAGGGAAAATGCTAATTGCTGTTTAGAATGTGAAGCAACAGGAACTCTTCATTAATTGCTGGTGGAATTCAAAATGTTATGTCCATGTTGGAAGACAGCTTGTCATTTTCTTACAAAGCTAAATAAAGTCTTACTATATGATGCAGTAATTGTATTTACCCAACTGATGTGAAAATTCCTGCACACATAAAACTGCATGCAATGTTAATAACAGCTTTAGTTGTGATTGCCAAACACTGAAGTTAATTAAGATGCCTTTCAGTAGTTGAATGCATAAACAAACTTTGGTACATCCATACAATGACGTTTTCAGTGAGAAAAATAAATGAGCTATTAAGTTATGTAGTGACATGGATGAATATTAGATGCATATTTCTAAATGAAAGAAGGCAGTGTAAAATTACATATCATATGATTATAATTATCTGACATCCTGGAAAAGACAAAACTGTGTATACAGTTTAAAAACAATCAGTGGTTGTCAGGAATTTGGGAGGAGGAAGGAAGACTGAATAGGTGAAACGCTGAGGACTTTTTAGGTTGGTTAAAATGTTCTGTATGATACCATATACAGGCCTATGACAGTATGCATTTGTTAAATCTCATTGAACTTTGTGTCACAAAGAATAAATTTTAATGTATACAAATTAGGCAAATCATTTAAGGAGTGGGAGAATTCCATGATGAAATGCAAGATGTGACAGACCAATCTAACTTTATTACAAATGTATGAACAACTCACTGAAGAGGGTAGGGAAAAAAAGATGCTAACATAAGTTAACTTTTGAAATTAATGGAGTTTGTAAAAACAAAGCAAAAAAAGCCCATACTCTAGAACTATATGCCAGTTGATAAAGTTGTTTCCCATAGGGATGCAGGTTAACAAGTCTTATACTACAATACATGTACACTGGAAATGAATAATTAAATAAATGGCTGGCAGATAAAGTGAGCCAGATTTCTCGCTGCTGGAGTGAGTTTATAGATAAGTAAAGGGAGATGGCTAGAATGATTCATGTGGTAATGAATTAGAATTGGAGACATCAATATGAACTTATATTTAGCTTAATATAGATGCAAATGTTTACATAGAAAATATGATAAATAGATATGTGAATGTACATGAATAATATACACAAGTATGTTTTCTTTGCTCTGTCAGCTGAGAAGGCTTAAAAAATGATATCCCAGTTACAGTGAGCACACCTAGTACCCAGATTTTGGTTTCTAATACCATTCTCCAATAAAAGGAACCAAGATCCTTAGAGAATTGGCTGATTCTAGGACTGCAGTAAGAAATATACATGATAAGGCTAGAGATCTTACATTGCCTGAAAGTAAGTATTTAAAAATCTTATAAATAAATTACACTAATGAGGGCATGTCACAGGAACACAGAAGGCTGTTGAAAGAGCTACTCCAA
Source organism: Eschrichtius robustus (assembly GCF_028021215.1). NCBI lineage: Eukaryota > Metazoa > Chordata > Mammalia > Artiodactyla > Eschrichtiidae > Eschrichtius > Eschrichtius robustus. Next base: position 116,553,877 of record NC_090830.1, on the reverse strand, counting down.
GGGCTATACCTAGAAAACTTTCAGCAACAAAATGAAGTTGTATTGAATTATAAACACAAAACAAAACATTCATGAGTTCATACTTATATAAATAAACAATTGAATGCATACATAAATGGAGGAGAAATGAAAACTCTGCCATGCAAAAGAATTCCAAATAGTTACGTGTATATTCTGCCCTCAAGAAGATGGAGAATAATTGCCCAGTCCTTAAGTGTGGGCTGCACGTAAGTGCTTCCCTTCCAAAGAGTGCAGTACGGAAAAAGCTGGGGGCAAGGGGAGAGTAACTTCATAGTGGAGAAACCTGACAAACACTACCTCAGCAAGGTGATCAAAGTCAACATTAACAGTGATAAGCCATGGAGATAGTATAGACCTTTGGTATGATGGGATGAAAATGGCACCTTATCTCTGTGATCTTCTCCCCCAAACTCATAACCACATTTAATCATGAGAAACTATCAGACAAGTCCCAGTAGAGGGACATTCTACAAAATGCCTGACTAGTACTCCTCAAAACTGTTAAGGTCATCAATAACAAAGAAAGTGAAGAACTGTCATAGCCAAGAAGAGTCAAAGGAGACCTGATGATTAAATGTAATGTATTTCACATGGGATCCTGGGACAGAAAGAGACATTAGGAACAAACAAACGAAATCTAAGTAAAGTATGCACTCTAGCTAATAATAATATATCAATATTGGTTTATTAATTATAGCAAATGTACCATAGTAATGCAGAATGTTAATGATGGTGGAAACTGGGTGTGACATACATGGGAACATTTGTACTATTTCCTCAAATTTTCTATACATCTAAAACTGTTCAAAAATAAAGTTTCCTAAAAAATTTTAAGACAGTCAAAGATATTTATACTAAATATGTGGTACCTCTCTGGATTGTGATGTAAAGGAACCAACTATATGAAAAAAGTAAAAATAAAAAGGGGAAATTTAAATGGTGACTGGATATTTGATATTGCAGAGTTATTTTGAATTTTATTAGTAAAAATCAAATTCCACTTTAAAGAACTTTATGCAGAAAAAAAATAAAAAAAATAAAAAAACAACAAACAAACAAAAAAACAAAACAACAAAAAAAAGAACTTTATGCAGAAGTGGTCACAGAGGAAATGATATGATAACCCAGTTTGGAGGGAGGAAGTGGGAGATAGGAAGTTTGCATAAAACAGGACTGACCATGTGTTAATAATTGTAAAAGTAGGTGATGGATTTGGGGAGTTTATTACACTATCCTCTCTAATTCTGTATATATTTTACACATTTTAGAAGAAAAGAAGTGTTTTTTTAAAGCTTAAGAAACATATATATGAAAGAAAATAGAAGAAGAATTAGGGGAACTTGAAAAGTCACTGCCATGGATTTCAGGGAGTGTAGTGCAAATATACTCTGAGCCTCATTCTTAACTCTGATGTTGTGAAAGTTTATGTCCTAAATGGTTTTAGATGTGTAGAAAGAAATACACTGCTCACATTTAAGATGATTTCTGAGGGCAAAGGGAAGGTTAGTCTCTGGTAAATGTTTGATTTGACTAGTTTTGAACCATTTCATCAGAAGCATTTTTGTCTCAAATATCCATAGCACTGGTCTACCAACTGACTCATAATCCATTGAAAAAGTTCATGAAAATGGATGTAATAAAAACTTTTGTTTTATGAGCCTTAAGTTATGTTTTGAAAATCAGACATCAATTTGGTTGGGGAAGGGTGGATCTTTTAACTTTCTCTCTTATTCATCTATGTTTAACTATATTTGTGTATATATATATATATGTCTGTATATGGAATAAAAGCCCTTTTCTCTGAGAATTTCCTCTGTGGTAGACAATTATTTAAAAACTGCTTTATGCAGTTTTTGAAAGAGAGTAGTGACAGCTGCTTAAACCCAAGGTAAATCTATAGAAAATATATATTTATATATAGAAGCCCTTAATGTTATGACAGAAGCTTTGTCTTAATTTGGAAATAGGGTGTGACTGCCGTAGGGAATGTGCTATGACAAATTATGACTAGTTGGTATTTTTTTCTTTCTGTCTCTCTTTTTTTGCAACTGAGATGCTTTGCAGAGTGTTAGGGAGGATATGACCATGGTGAGAGGAAAGGCTGAATTTTTGGCAAACTGCAAGTTGTCATTGATGTCAGCCAATTGATGCCAAATATATTCTAATAACTCACTTGAAAATGAATATTTTACTACTTACTGTTGGCAGAAGGTAAGGTTTATTCATTGAAAAATGTCCAACTACATCTAATGTATAAAAACATGACTTGTGCTATGTAATTCTGCAAATATTAAGAACCTAATTAATTCTCTCTGTATGTATGTATGTATATAATATCTCTATCTCTATCACCTCTATCTCTATCACCTCTATCTCTATCTCTGTAGAAATTTACTCCTTGGGTTGGAAGCAATTTTATCAAGGTCACATTGCTAATTAGTAGCAAAAAGAAACTAAACTCCCAGTCATCTTTCCCCTAAATCTCAATGTCTCTATTGAGCTTTGACTATCTCTGTTGTACCCTCTTAGCATAATCCTCTGTAGAGAACAAGCAACATATAGAAAGACATTTTTTTCACTTCACAATGAGCATGTGTGTTCCTGTATGTGCGTGTTCACATTTATGTGTGTGTGTATTTGCTTTGCAAAAACATGACAGTAGAGGAGGACGGGAAACGCTAACAAATAGACAAAACCTGGACGCTGGATAAATGTCAAGTTTACTCACGCTGAATCTATAGATATGATTTCACCTTTGGCTAATATCCCCATCAGCAATTGGTCATAAAATACACCTATTTGTGTTGAGAGGTGTTGCTGTTGTCTAGCTTAATAAACATGAAAATGTCTTCGTAAATTTGTTATCTAACACCACGATCTGTTGCCTCTAGGATGAAACACTAAATGCTGGCATTCAATTCTCTCGGCCTCCATTTTCAGTATCAGTTAATAGCATTCCTCAGCATAAAGTTTGCTTAGTATTTTTCAAATATGTCTTAACCTTTTGTTCCTCTGTTTATGTCAGTTCTATAAATACCTCCCTCTATACTCCAGTTCTTTCATTAGTAGTTCTGATCCTAGCTACCCCTTTTGGGTACCTCTTAGAGCTACTCCTTATGTGGGTACGCCTTAGGGAAGATTTTTCTGCCTTCACAAACTCCCCATGACTTCTTCTTCTTTCTGAATCCCTCACGTATCTCATATAAATATGAGGCTTTCCAGACTGCTGGCAATATGTGGACACGGACCAAGTGTAATGTATCTTTGTACACAGAAGCCCAAAGTAGATCTGATATACATGTGTGTGAGTCTAGTAAACAACAGACATTTTTTTCCCCAAGACACAATGTTGCATCTTAAACCCCAACTGCTTTGTTAGCTAACAAAAAAAAAAAGAAACAAAATCATCAGCCTAGAGCAGTTGTTTCTAAAAGCCAATGAATCATGGATCAGCTGAGAGGGTTGCATCATAATCATTTTGAGAGTTTAAAATATTCAGAGCACCACCCCAGAGGGTTTGATTCTGATTTATGGTTGTGTCCCAGAATTCACAAGTATAGCCCAAGAGGGTTAGAACTGAGGAAGGCATTTGTGTTCATATAAAATTGATATTTTCTGGCTTTAGGCAGAGTTTTTCTACCATAGCTACACATTGCAATCACCTGGGATGTTTTCAAATTAAGCCCATGCTGGCGCGTCACCTCTAGAGATGTGGGTGTAATTGGATTAGGCCCCGGTATTAGCATTTTCAGAAGCTCCCTGGGTAGATCTAATGTGTAGCCAGGATTGGAAACCACTGAACGGACATCCTTTTTAAATTCCATTCATCGAAACCACTTGAAATGTAACCACTCTGCCCTCTAATTTCATTTCCCATGCGTTTTCTTTCCTTTCTCTTATTCCACTCCACCTCCCCCCCAAACCATCAGATTCTTCTTAGCTGGAGTTATTTTTCCCCCAGTTAGTTTTTAAGAATTTGCATTTGATGAAAATGCCTAGTAGAATGAGTTACCTCTGAAGGCTGCCTGCGGGGGGAGGGAAGTGGATTGTGAGGTTTTTACAGCACCTTCTCTATTTTTCATAATGAGCAAAGGTGCTTAATAAAAAGCATTTAAAAAAGATTTTTATTATCAAGATAACTGCCTGTGCTTAAATAGTAGTAAGAACTAATTCTTTGTTCATGTCTCAAGTAGGTCAGCGTAGAAAGTAGTTTTGAGAATCAAAACAGGAAACAAATACTTACGGGTCATATTGCCTGTTTATTGGCAACCCAAGGTGTCTTGCCCCCTCAGTCTATTTACATAAATGCCTTTTTTCCACCTGAGATCGTCATGCTTTCTTTCCTAAGAATTTATCACTTTTGCCAGAATTGAGATTTGGCTTTGGAAATGTTTCAATGCTAGGTCAAAAGCAGCAACAACTATTTGCTTTTGAATCATTTTGCCATCAATTTGAGACATAAGTGTGATGCATAGTTTAACATTTCAAGATGAAAGAGAATAAAGTATAGTAGTATATCTATTATTTTTTGAGTGAGCCAGGTACCTGGGGGGATTTGTGGACCTTTGCCTCCTTACAGATAGGTACGGTGGACAGGTATGATTCCACTCATCCCCTGTATATCACGGGTACGTGTGTTTTCAGCCTCAGATAACTGCAGTTGAAAAAAAGAAAGGGAGGCAGAATGTTCTATTTTGGCCTTCAGTTAATTGGGTCCTCAAGGCTCCAAGGGCTGAGCCTACTAGTTTTAGAAGCAGTAGAAAGTTATGCCCAGAATACAAAAGCATAAGGATGCATACAACCTCCATCCATGTGAGATTACAATGCAGCTTGTGGTTGCTCTATCAAATTGGGGGTCACATTTCTATTCCTGTTGCAGGGGCTTTTGGTGCAAGGGTCATGGATAAGACCAATGGATGCTGGTAAGGAAATTAGTTTCAGCATGTTGGCACCAATTAACTGGTTGTTATTGAAGTGATATTCCTGAAGGAGCAATACATATTAGTTATTGCAGCACAAAATGTGTCCCAGAAAATGTCTCCCTTATTTTGAGGTTTATTTTGATATCTCCTTTTTTATATAGGTTTTTAATCTTTCAGACATTTCGAATGAATTTTTGAATTTGTAAATAGCCAAAGAGTGGTGTGGTGGACAGACCCTAGGGTCACACCCAACCATCCCCGCCTTCTGGTGTACACGCCCTTGTGTGATCCCCTCCCCCTGAGTGTAGGCAGGAACTCTGGCTTTCTTCTAACCAATAGACTATGGCAAAAATGATGGGATGTTACTTGCCTTTTACATTGTTATGTGAGAATTCATTTCAGCATATTGAGCTCTAGGTTTTATGAAGTAAGTGGCCATGTTGGAAAAGCCTAGGTGGCAAGGAACTTCAGGGGGCCTTTAGGAACTGTGAGTGGCCTCCAGAACTTGAGGGTGGCTTCCAGCTGACAATCAGCAAAAAGCTTAGACCCATCAGACATACAACCATAATGAAATGAATTTTCCAACAGTCTAGATGAGTTTGAAGCTGATTCTTCCCCAATCAAGCCTTCAGATGAGAATGCAGCCCATCTGACCTGTTGATTATAGCCTTGTGAGACCCAAAGCAGAGGCCTGAGCTAAGCCATGTCCAGACTTCTGACCTATAGAAACTGTGAAAAAGAATACATGTGTAGTAATAAATTACTACAAATTACTAAAATTGTAGTAATTTATTAGGCAGCAATTGAAGAGTAATATACAAAGTGTTCCCTGGAGGCTTTTAAGCTAATAAAATACCCTAGCTGGCATTTACTTACCTGAACCATGTAATGACATTTTTAATCCACAACATCATTATCTTCTGAATTGGCAGTGACTGTTATTAAAATGGAGAACTTTCACTCATTTCTATCAGACACCAAGCTTTCAGTAAAAACACAATTTTTCTGTTATGTTCTTACCTGTTCTCACTGTAACACATTGGTATTATGATTCCTTTTTGCTATTCTCATAAATTTTAATCATAGGGAACAGAGAATAATCTTTATTTCTCACCAATGAAAGTATTGTTTCCCATTTGGCATTTCCCAAGGGTCATTTTTGAAAAGTAACAAAGGACTTTTTTTAAAAAAAGTAGCTGGGCTTCTGGGGCTTGATAATTTGCCTTGTTAGTCACTGTTCAATTGTTATACTAGTTCAAGGCAGGTGACTTGATCTTTAAAAGAGGACAATGATATAATACATTTCCAATCAGTGGCTAAAGGGAAGGTTGCAGCCCACATAATGTAGAATTCAGTTAGGCACGTTGGTTGGTAAAGAAGAAGGTCTGCATTATTGCATTTAGAAGTAAATTGCCTAGTTGTTAGAAAGACATTACATCATTACTTTCTCTGCCCAATCATATTTTTCTGTTAGTTTTGCCATTCTTAAAAATGTAATTTACTTTTTCTTTATATATTTACTAGGATAGTACTAATTTTATTTTTTATAATCATCTGGGATATAATTGCAGAAAAGCTAATAAAACATTTAAAACTGTCAGATTATACTAAGAAAAAAATGTAGTTTCACAAACAATTCTAGTTGGACCAACATCTAGGTTGATTTGTACCAAGTGCATAGAAGCACTTATATCCTTTTGTAGGGCTGCTTTCCTTTTATATAAAATAACTAATATTGAAGTTTAGCTATTCTTCCATCAGGTGACCATTGTTCTTCAGTCATAGCCTAAATCTGTTTTCAGAAGTAATAATATAGTAAAAAAAAAAAAAAAACTGACCAGGCTACATATTACTAGCATATATAGATACAGATATATACATATATGTGTGAGATAATGGATCTGTGTATATCTATCAAACTATGTATCTAACTGTGTGTGTATGTATGCATCTATCTATCTAAACTCTCAGTTTTATTCTATTGATCTATACATCTCTCCTTATGCTGGTACTACTGCTTTATAAATTACTATAGTTTTGTATCAGTAGTAACTTTTGAAATTGGGAAGAGATTCCTCTAGCTGTGTTCTTTATAAAGTTCTGGCTATTCCTTTGTACTTCCAAATGAATTTTAGAACCAGCTAGTCAGTTTCTGCAAAAAAGGCAGTTGGAATTTTAATAATCAATTTAGGGAGTACTGCCCTTTTTGTAACATTGTCTTCTGATTCATGTAGACAGGATGTCTCTGTTTATCAAGGCCTTCATTATTTTCTTTCAACAATGTTTTGTAGTTTTCAGTGTGCAAGTCTTACACTTCTCTTGCAAGAATTTATTCCTAAGTATTTTATTATTGCTGATACTATTTCAGTTGAGGTTGTTTTCTTAATTTTATTGTCAGATTGTTCACTGGCGCTTAGAAATGCAACTGAATTTTGTGTATGCATCTTTTATCCTTCAACTTGCTAAACTCATTTAATAGGTTTTTTTAACAGATATCTTAGGATTTTCTATGTACAAGTTCACATCATTTGCAAATAGAGATAATTTTCCATTTTTCTTTCAAAATGGATACCTTTTTTTTTTTTTTTTCTTGCCTAATTTCCTGGCCTGCAGTACAGTGCTGAGCAGAAGTTATGAACATGGATGTCCATGGCTTGTTCTTGATCTTAGAGGGAAAGATTTCAGTCTGTCACTCTTTAGTATGAAGTTACTGTGCGTTTTCATAGATAACTTTATCATTTTGAGGAAGTTCTCTTTTATTCCTAGTTTGTTGAGTGATTTTCTCATGAAAGTATGTTGGACTTTGTCAAGTGATTTTTCTGTATCTACTGAGATTAGATTTTGTTCTTTATTAAATGTGTAGTTTTTCCTGTTCTATTAATATAGTGGATTATACTGATATTCATATGTTGAATCAACCTGGGATTCCTACAGTAAATTCCACATGGTCATGGTGTATGATATTTTTCGTATGTTTCTGGATTTAGCATCTTATTTTGTTGAGGATTTTGTGGAAGTATTCATGAGGAATATTGGTCTTTAGTTTTACAGTTTTGTTTTCCTTTTAATGTTTTGCCTAGTGTTGTTATCAGGGTAATACTGGCATCATAGCATGAGCTGGGAAGTATTTTCTCCTTGTCTAATTTTTGGCAGTGTTTGCAAAGGATTGGTGTTAATTCATTTTTAAACGCATGATAGAATTCACCAGTTTGGCTACCTGGTACTAGACTTTTCCTGTAAGAATAAATAAATGTATATTATACACCTATATTTATATATATTTTTTAATTATAAACTAAATCTCTTATTATATGTCTCACTAGAAGTTTGATTTTTAAAAATCAGTTTTAATAGTTTTGTGTATTTCTAGAAATTTTGTTTTATCTAAGTTATTTATTGATATGTAATTGTTCATAGTAATTACATAAAATCCTTTTTTATCTCTCTAAGATCAGTCTTACTGTCCCCTTTTTATGCCTGATTTTAGTAAGTTAAGTCTTTCTCTTTGCCTGGATAATATAGCCAAAAGTTTTTCAATTTTGTTAATATTTTTTAAAAAGTCTTTGATTCGTTGATTTTTCTCTGGAATTTATTTCCTCTGTAATAACAATTCCTACCTCTGCTTGCTTTGGCGTTAGTCTGCTCTTTTGCTGGTTCCCTTAGGTGGAGAACTAGGTATGATTTAAGATCTTTCTTTTTTTCTGATTTGGTATTTATAATTTTTCCTTGAAGACTGCTTTTGCTGCATCCAATAAGTTTGAGTATTTTGTGTTTTTGTTTTCATTCATCTCAAAGTATTTTCTAGTTTCATGGTGATTTCTTTTTTAGCCATTAGTTATGAGTATATTGTTTAATTTCCATATTTTTGCAACTATCCCACATTTCTTTTTGTCATTCATTTTATTTCATTCCATTGTCAGAGAACATACTTCGTATAATTTCAGATCTTTTAAATATATTGAGACCTGCTTTACGGACAAATATCTACTCTATCCTGGAAAATGATAATATACACTTGGGAGCAATTTGTATTCTGCTTTTGAGTGGCCTATTCTATAGATATCTGTTAGGTCTAGTTGGTTTATATTATTCTTAAAGTCCTCTCTTTCCTTGCCAATCTTCTGTCTTACTGTTCAATATATTATTGAATTGTAGTACTCAAGTCTTCAACTATGTTATTGAATCACTCAGTTCTCCCTTCAGTTCTGCATTTCTACCTGTTTTTGCTTCATGTATTTTGGGACTCTATTGTTAGAGGCTTATATGTTTATATTCGTTATATCTTCTTAACAGGTTGCTAGATTTATCATTATAAAATGCTGTTCTTTGTCTGGTAAACAATTTTTTCTTAAACTCTATTTGTCTAATATTAGAATGCCCACTCTGGGTTTTCTTTCGTTACTGTTTCATGGTATATATAGGTTTCGTGCTCTTTCAACCTATTTGTGCCTTTGAATCAGTATAAAGTTAAATAATTAAATTTTTTTCTATTTATCCATTAATTTTAATTATGATATTTAATTCATTTAAGTGTAACATAAATACCTATAAGGTAAGAGTTACATGTGCCATTGGTTGTTTTCTACTTGTCATAAATATTTTATTAGCCTTTTTCTCCATTAATGCCTTATTTTGTATTAAAGAAATATGTTCTAGTGTACCATTTTAATTCCTTTTTCATTTCTTTTACTATATTTTAAAAATTAATTTTTAGTGGTTCTAGGATTTATAATCAACATCATAATTTTAACAATCTACTTTGGATTAATACCAACATAATTACAATAATATGTCAAAACTTTATTCCTTTATAGCCTCATTCCCTCCTCCCTCCTTTCTGCTGTTATTGCCTTACAAATTGCATATTTATACGTTGCATGTGCATCAGTCCAGATTCATAATTAGTACTTTATGCAGCTGTCTTTAATAAAATAGGAGAAGAAATTGTTACAGTCAAAGATATATTTATTATTGGTCTTTTATATTTACCCATATAATTATTTTTAACGGTGCTCTTTAATTCTTTATGTGAGTTTATTTTAATGTCTAGTATTTCATTTCAGCCTTAAGAGCTCCCTTAGACAGTTTGTTGTGGCAGATCTACTATGGACAAGTCTTCTTAGATTTGTTTATTTGAGAATACCTTAATTTGACTTTCATATTTAAAGGATAGTTATGCTTGATACAGAATTCTTGGTTAACAATCTCCCGTTCAATTTTTATTTTTTAGCAGTTTGACTATGTCACCTCACTGATCTCCATGACTTCCAATACTAAGTCAGTTGTTAATCTTACTGACAAGCCCTTATAAACGAGAAGATGCCTGTCTTTTGCTGCCTTCAAGATTATTTCTTTCTCTTTGACAGTTTGATTGTGATGTGTCTAGGTGTGGATATCTTTGAGTTACCCTACTTGGAATTTGTTGAACTTTTTGGCTTGTAGATTAATGTTATCCATCTGATATTTTAACTCCATAATTTACATTTGGTTCTTTTAAAAATAATTTCTGACTATTTTTCACATTCTCTATTTGGTTAGATGTTATTTTCATATTTCCCTTTAGTTCTTTAGACATGGTTTCATTTAGGGCTTTCAACATGTTTGATATACCTGATTTAAAGTTTTTGTTTAGTGAATCCAATGTCTGGGCTCCTGCAAGTTCAGTTTCTATTGATTGCTTTATTTTTTTCTCTATGGATCATACATTCTTATTTCTGTACGTGATGTACAGTTTTTGAAAAATGGACATTTTAAATAGTGTGACAACTGTAGAAATAAGATTCTTCCCATTTTCCAGTGTTTGTTGTTGTTTGTTGTTATTGTTTGTTTGGTGAGTTTTCTGAATTAATTATGTAAATTCTGGACTCTTTCCCATGTAGCCACTAATTCTATGCTCAGTTAGCTTAGCAGTCAATTAAGAATTGGACAGTTATTTCTTTTGATCCCTGGAACCTGTAAGTCTCCCCGTCTTTGTTGAAGGCTTCATGCAGGTGTTTGGTATTTTCACCACTCAGCCAGGCAGTCTACAACTCCATGTTAGCCTTCAATTTCTGCTTGCCCAGAGACTCAAGGTTAGACAGAAATTAGGAGGTTAGGGCCTTTGCAGGTCTTTCCTGAGCATATGCACTGCCCTATGTATGGCCTTCTAGTTTCCCAGAAATGTTTTTGAGCTTTTCAAATCCACTTATGAATATCTCATTCCCCAGTTTTCTTATTAAGCTTTTCGGTTAGCCTATTATTTGCCCTGTTACACAGAACTTCAGGCAGCTGCAGTGTTTGGCAGTCATCTCTGGTTTTCAATAAATGCCTTGGGGAAGAGACTTTTTGTACTGTGTGTGCTGAGTCAAGCCAAATCACATCAGCCTTGTAAATGTGGACTTTTAGGGAGCTAACAGACAGGTCAAATAGTGAGAATTCCCTGGAGGTTGGGCTTTGAGGGAGCTCTAACCCAGTTCTGCCTCTTCCAGGTGTTTTTTTGGTTTTTGTTTTTTGTTTTAACTGACTGTGGACTATCAGTTTTCAAGGATACTGCAGATCCAAGGAGGGGGAACCTGGGAATAGTGCAAGTTAAATTGTCACAAATCTTGGAGTCCTTACTGATAATCAGCTGTTTTTCCTGAATAAACATTCCCCAGATTGCTGCAAACCTTTGGTTAATTTCCACAGTCCTAAAAGAGTTTTGATTCTGACTATTTTTGCCAACGTTCTTTTTGCTTTTATGGAGGAGATAATTTGGTTTGAATTTGGTCCTTACTCTACCAGTTTTGCTGACATTTGCACCATTAAATGGAGCTTTTCATTTAAGCTTTCACAAGCTGACTATGATTTTTCCACAAACTGTATTAAATAATGATAGTTTAGTCTAGAGATGATAATTTTGAGATAGAGAGTGAGAGAAGTTTGTGTGGGTGTATGACCTTCCCGTAAATTCTTGAATGACATTTGTGAACTCTTTTAGTTTGTGACAATGTCAAAACATCTCTTAGGCTGTCTGTATCTCAGTATTTGGTTAAATGATCTTAGAAAGAGAGAAACCAACCTAGCCAAGAGGTCTGAACTGAAAATGGAACTTCAATTGGTCTCCTTTTATTTACACACTGAGGAAGATAAAGTGTTAACTACAAATGGCATCTCATCTCGGAGAGCATCGTTAGTGTTCTTTTCTGCCTCTACTCCTGAAGCAGGTAACTTCCACTTTACTCCCATAATCCCTGTCCATTGTTTATTTATTAACAATTTACTTAACCTAGCTAACCAACCAAACAACATTACCTTTCTTATGCACAAGAGCTTTCTAAAAAAGTTGTTGTTGCAGGTTAATCTATTTTTGGAAATTTAAAATATACAAGTCATAAATAATAAATGGATAGATAGAAAGAAAAAAAATACAGATATATAAAGGGAAAAAATTAAACCAACTTAGATTTTACCATGAAGAAATAATCACTTCTAAAACTTTGTTATATATTTCCAGATTTCCTCATGTAAATACACATGCAGATATGTTAAATATATTAATATGTATAAAGAAATATTTGTCAAAATACATTATACTGTACCTCATTATTACTGCTTAAAATTTAAAGTATATTCTATATGGGATGTATGTTTCCATTTTTAATGGTTATCTCTTACTCATTTAGACTGCCAACTATAATTTAAAGAATAAATATTTGGATTTATCCAAGCTATTTGATATTAGGCTGCTTAAATTAAACCCTACCATTAGCATCATGACAATAAATGAGCTAAATATATATTTTCTTATTTGATCATTTATTTTTAGTGACAAATTCACAGAGCTGGAATTAATGGATCCAAGTGCCTTTTATTAGACTTTTGATACATGTAACTAAATTTCTAGGATATAACTTAGCAATTTGCATTCCAAGCAGTAGGTTACTGGGTCTTAGCATTACCTTTGATCTTTGCCAATCTTTTTATTCTCATTTAAAGAGCTTCTCTTTAAAAACTAGAGCACATGAACTTGTTTTTATTTTTTTTAATGTTTCTTTCTCCCCATTATTTTTGTGTTTACGTTAGTGGGTGGTTTTTCTCTATTGATTTGGAAGAACTTTTTATATATTTAGGATATTTAGCCTTTTTGCTTTATATGTTGTAGTTTGTTTCGCTATTAAAATTGTGTATTAGTTTAGGGTTCTCCAGAGAAATAGAACCAATAGAATATGTGTAGATATATATTAAGATATTTATTTTAAGGAATTGGCTCATGTGACTATGGAGGCTTATGTGACTATGGAAAATCTGCAGGGTGGGCTGGCAAGCTGGACCCAGGAATATCTGATGTTGAAGTTCAAGTCTGAAGGCCATCTGCTGGCAGAATTCCCTGTATCTCAAGGGATGTCGGTCTTTTGTTCTGTTCAAACTTTCAACTATTGGGATGAGACTCACCCACATTATGAAGGGCAATCTGCTTTACTCAAAGTCCACTGATTTAAATGGTAATCTCATCCAAAAAACACCCTCCCAGAAGCATCCAGAGTGTCTGAGCACTCATCTAGACACTATGGCCCAACCAAGTTGACAAGTAAAATTATCTTTCATTGATGTCTGTATTGTTCCTGACTTTTCTGTCATGCATAGTAAGGTCCTTTCTTTGAACAAAGGTTTTATAAGTACTGCTCTCATGATTAACATTTATATTTTTAATCTGTGTGTAATTTACTAAGGTGGATAATGTGAGGCTTAGATATAATTTTATATTTTTAAATGGTTAGGCAATTTCTCTAGTAAACAGAATAAATGCCACCCAATGATGTTCATATAATAATCTCCTGAACTAGTGAATATGGTATCTTACATGGCACAAAGAATGTTTCACATACGATGTTGTTAAGGATCTTGAAATGGGGATTATAAAGATGGGTCCAAGGTAATCACAAAAGACCAGATAAAAGGGAGGCAAAAGGGTCAAAGTTGGAGATGGTAATACGATGACAGAAACACAGGTTGGAGAAATACACTTAAAAGATGGAAGTATGGGCCATGAACTAAGTAATGCAGGAACAATCTAGAAACTGGAGAAGGATAACAAATGGATTCCTAGAGCCTTCAGAAGGCATACTGCCCTGCAGACACCTTGATTTTAGCCTACTGAGATTGATTGTGGACTTCTAACCTCCAGAACTGTAAGAAAATAAATTTGTGTTCTTTTAAGCCATGAAATTTATGGTTATTTGTTTAAAAAGCAGTAGGAAACTAATATACACTATTTATTGAATAATTGATCATTTTATTTACTGATTTGATATTTGGCATTTATCATGACTCTTCCAGGGATAATATTTAGCAAGCGACAAACTAGTATATTTTAATCATAAATCATGATCTCTTATAGCTTTCCATCTTAGAGGCCTAACTGTCAGGTCTTTTATCCCAAATAAGGAGAAAGTAGGTATTTGCCTTCTTTAGCAAAACAATCGGTGTCCTTAGTAAGACAACCAGACAGACATTTCCAAATTTCTTTTGTCAGTAAAGAACAAAGCCCAGACTCAGTTTTCACATTTCTCTTATCTTAGAAAAGACTTATCCCTTTACCTAGGATAGCTAGGCAAAATCTTGTTGCTAAATACTAGATAATATGCCACAAGGGCGGCATTAAAGAAAAGTTAATCCTTTTTATCCCAGAAGGGATTAAAATGAAGGAGGGGAGAAGAAAGCAATAGGAAGAGAGATGCTCCCACATGAATCTTCTCTGCCTCTTTAAGTATGAGTGGAGGGAAACACAGGTGCTTTCTTCCACACTCAGGGAGAAACCATTCTGCATTAGCTTCTCCACCTAATAATGTGAGACCCAAGCAGAGCTAAGGTGGGGAGGGGTATTGCATAGTGAGAAGACTGGATTTAATAGTTGGCACTCATGAGCCTCCCTAGGCCTCCATATATTTGAATACAGATTTCAGAGCCAGTAGATCTGCTTTGATGCTCATCACACTCACCACAGTAGTGGTGACAGCCTAGGCTAGAGGGTAGAAAGAGAATATGGCAGGCTCCAGACATTCCTGATGGTAGATTCAGCAGAGGGAAGGTTTCTGAGCAGGTAGGGTCTACTAGGTTAGGGAAGGCCCATTAAATATGCCCAGGAACTGAGAAAGAAGAAACCACATGTTCACCAGCTATTACGTGGTCTGAGCTGTCATGTTTCTCATATGGATCATTACAGTAGACTCCTGACTGGTTTTCCCTGTTCCCACTTTTATCCCCTTATTGTCTGTTCTCCATATATCAGGCAATGTTTATTAACAATGTGCTCAAAACCTTCCAAAACCAGTGAGATGTTTTTCTATCGCACAAAGAGTAAAAGCCAAAGTCTGATATGACCTAACCCCCACCACCTTTCCTACCTCATCCTCTATAGATTGCCCTCTCAATCATTCCTCTTCTCCTCCTCTGGCCTCCTTTGTTTTTTCTCTAGCATGCTAAGTACACTCCCACCTCAGGGCCTTTGCACTTGCCTTTCCCTTTCCTAGAATGCTCTTCTTCCAGGCATACCCATGACTCATGCCTCATTTCCTTCCAGCCTCGACCTAAATATCACCTTATTAGAGACTTATCTCCCCATGACTTTATATAAAATAACACCCATGTGATGCCTTACTCTCCATGTCCATTTCCTTCCTTCACTTTGCTTCCCATGTACCATGATCTGACATGATGTATTTGTTCCATATTTTTTTGTCTTTTCCCACTAGAATATGGGAAGAACAATGCCTGGGACATGGTGGAGACTCAATACATATTTGTTGATTTTAATGAATTAATCAGCCACAGCCAACAGATCTGTAGTAGAGTGGTGAGGATATGTCTGTTCTTTAATATTGAAGAATAAAGTGCAGCCGTTTGGGATACCTCTGTTTTTGAATTAAATTTCTTCCTGTTAACTTAAAGTGAGAGCCACATCTACATATTTCCAAATTGTGGCCTTGGACTCAATATTTAGACAATAGTCTTCTATTAATGACAAAGGGAAGAAGAAATTATACATTCTACTTTAATCTCAGAGAGGTCAAAGAGAAAAGAACTTTGTTGCTTTTACAGAGCAGGAATGTTCATGCTATCTCATTGTTATTATAATAAAAATCTTCCATAAGTTTCATTCTCTCAAGAGTACTGCATGGATGATTCCTTCCTCTCACATTATACTTTCTTCTGTCTCTGGTATAATTAAACATTGCCTGAAAATGAATAGGAATGGTAAAGTACATTTTTTCCAAGAATATCACTTAGGTTTGTGAACATTTAAATGTCATGGTATGACGTATTTGATTCCATTCCAATACCCCCCAAGATATGTTGACAAGTAACACAGAGTGAGTAGCTATTCTTCAGTATATTGGAAAATTCATAATTATCCTTTTTTTCCAAAGTATGATGCTCTGAGGGATGAGGTTACCTGAAACGAATTATTCCTCCTGAGTCTTCAGAATCCCAGTTCATTGACTGGACCCAGAGGATCTGCAAACAAGTAATTTCTGAAAATTATTTCTGAACTGTATTTGAATCTGATGGTGATATAAAGAGCAATCTTTGGGAGAAATGCCATGTATGACAGTAAGGCAGAGCTAGTTAATCTGTTTCTATCTTTGTTTGCCCATGAATACCTCTCTAAACAGCATAGTTTCTCAAGACCAGATCAAATTTGAGGATGGGCAACGTGTAAAAGAAGGCTTAGCATGGGATTTTTTATCTGGTCTAGCTCAAGCTGGAAAGACATGTGCTGAGTTGGGGAGAGTCTTGGTCCAAGAGGGGAACCAAGTGTTCCATTCCAGTTAGATCACCAACTGTGTGACTTTTCAAATACCCGTGGGCTTCAAGTTTTTTACGAGCACAACAGTGGGGTTGGATAAATGACACTGAGGGCCCATTTGGGATGCTAGCTCATCACAAGCCTGATTCAATTACGAAAGAGTCAACCCTCTGATTAACTCACATTTCAGAAGAATTGTGCTGTTTGGATTAACTTTCATTTGAGGAGGAAGTATTGAGGGAAGGAACTCCACCTATTGGGGTTTACTAGCTTATCCTTAGGAATAGTAGAGAAGGTGGCAATTTGTCAAAGTGGATGTGGTAGAAAAATCCTTGGTTCTACCACATATGACCTCTAATGTCCCCCTAAAATCCTCTCCTTTCTGGATGACTTCTCCAGATTAAGGAGAAAGTAAAAATTCTGCATGAATCCAACTAGATTCTAGCCTTCAAAATAAACTCTCCAACTAAAAAATCCACCCACAACAGCATTTTTAAATTATTGCCAATATTTTCTTTCTCTTATTAAAAAAGTAAATACATGAACAAAGAGAAAGATATAATTTTTTTCTTTATAGTTTCATCTAGTGCCTAGTTTTGAGGTGAAATTCAGTGTTTGAGTATTGAATAATTCAGGATTTTTTAACAGTGAATAATGTACCTTGTAAAATCAGGTTCTTGCTGCTCTTGTTCTGCTAACAACAGATACCTGAAGTTCCATGAATTAAATTCAACTATATTTCTGGGAATATGATGATAAAATGAAAGAATAATGACCATTGACTGATGAATTTATTGAAGGTGGTTTGTTCCACTTAGTTATTAGATTGTCAGCATCTACTCTGTTAAAAGCAATGGATTTCAATTTGTAACATATTAGATGTATCTTTAAAACCAATGAGCATTAGAGACTATCAATGTCTTAGATAAGCCCCTGCATACTAACTTCTGTACCACATTTTGCCCTCAAATTATTTCTCCTCTGAAATGTTTAAACAACTAACTTCAGATGATTCAGATCATGACTTTCCTGAGCCTTGAAAGTGTTGGCCCTAGCACATAAGATACCCCTGCAACCAAAGAGAGCCAGGAATGTTCTGCAGTGTTCCATATCTAATTCCAGGAAAGAGTCTTTTCAGTTTTCCAGAGTGTTATATGGGCTAAGAGAATTCGATGAGGATTATTTTATGCTTACACAATATTGCTTCAGAACAAGGACAAAAGATATATCTGTGTATAAAAGTGACTTTTCCAAAGGCACCCTTAATTCTAATACCCAATTTAAAATGGCCTGTGAGAAGCCCCTTGAAACTAAAAAAATAATAAATCAAAGACCCTCAAGTACATAAAGTTTATCTAGCTGCTCTGCAGAAGTTTTGCCAACTCAAGTCATGATACTCAAGAAATAGTATTTCAAAGGAGAGCTCTGCAAATATAGTGAGGATATAAGTCAAGAAAGTCAGGTGCAGATTAGGATCTAGCTGGCTAAAATATGAGTGAGGGTTATGCATTTTCCTCTTTATATAAAAAATTTTTTTAGAGGAGGTATTGACTGAGGAAAGGAGTTCTGTATCCTGGCAACTTAGGGATGGCAGAATAAATTAAGAGAGAGAGCAGGGCATTGGTAGTAACAAATGAATTTTCTGTGTCTGCAATACCATCCACACCTGGACTCATCAGGTTCAATGTGAAGAGCGTTTAGTTAGACTTGAAGTTCTTCTGTGGCAGGTGCCAGACAGAATAACATACCATCTTAATGTTAAGGAAAAGAGAATTATGTTTTGGTGGGTTGTGAGGAAGAGGTAAGGACTCTACTCATCAGAGGCAGAAACTTTGTTTAGTTAGGATGGGAACTTACAGAAACAGAAAAGCCAAGTAACTTTATGTATTAGTTTGCTGGGGCTGCCATTTTTACTGAATCAAACGTGGGTCCACTTGCCAGCGCACAGTAGAGCCAATATACTGACACCAGGATGTGATGAAAGAAAGTGCAGGGTTTATTATAAGGTGCCAGACAAGGAATCAGGGATAGCTAGTGCTCAAAAAGCCCGAACTATCATGGGTTTCAGGAAGGCATTTTTATTTATTTATTTATTTTTTGTTTGTTTGGTTTTGTTTTAACATCTTTATTAGAGTATAATTGCTTTACAATGGTGTGTCAGTTTCTGCTTTATAACAAAGTGAATCAGTTATACATATGTCCCCATATCTCTTCCCTCTTGCATCTCCCTTCCTCCCACCCTCCCTATCCCACCCCTCTAGGTGGTCACAAAGCACCGAGCTGATCTCCCTGTGCTATGCGGCTGCTTCCCACTAGCTCTCTATTTTGGTAGTGTATATATGTCCATGCCACTCTCTCACTTTGTCCCAGCTTACCCTTCCCCCTCCCCATATCCTCAAGTCCATTCTCTAGTAGGTCTGCATCTTTATTCCTGTCTTGCCCCTAGGTTCTTCTGACCATTTTCTTTTTTTTTTTTTTTTTTATAGCTTCCATATATATGTGTTAGCATACGGTATTTGTTTTTCTCTTTCTGACTTACTTCACTCTGTATGACAGTCTCTAGGTCCATCCACCTCACTACAAATAACTCAGTTTCATTCCTTTTTATGGCTGAGTAATATTCCATTGTATATATGTGCCACATCTTCTTTATCCATTCATCCGATGATGAACACTTAGGTTGCTTCCATGTTCTGGCTATTGTAAATAGAGCTGCAATGAACATTTTGGTACATGACACTTTTTGAATTATGGTTTTCTCAGGGTGTATGCCCAGTAGTGGGATTGCTGGGTCTCAGGAAGGCATTTTTAAAGGCAAGGTGAGGGAGGGTAAGTGCATGGTCTGTGATCAGCTTGTGCACAATTCTGATTGGTTGATGGTGAGGTAACAGGGCAGTGTCACAGGGGTTAACATTATCAATCCTCAGGCTCTAGTAGGCCTATGTGCTCAAGGTCATCAAGTAGTTAACCAAAGCCTTCCATTTGGTGGGGTTTTAGCATCTGTAAAACAGCTCAGGAAATGTGCTGATCCTGTTATCTAGGTTTTTCAGAGACTAGCTGAAGCAGAGGATATGGGGAGGGGTCTGTCTCCAGAATGCCCCATAGGGAATACCACTGACTTGGTGATTTAAACAAGAGACATTTATTTTCTTACAGTTCTGGAGATCACAAATCCGAGATCAAGGTGTTGGCAGGTTGGTTTCTTCTGAGGTCTCTCTCCTTGGCTTGCAGATGGCCACCTTCTTGCTGTGTCTTCACATGACCTTTCCTCTGTCAGGTGCCTCCCTGGTATCTCTACCTCTTCTTATGAGAACATTCATATTGGATCAGGCCCTAGCATAATGGCCTCATTTTAATTTAACTTAATCAGGTCTTTAAAGACCCTACTTCCAAATATAGTCACATTCTGAGGTACTGGGAGTTAGGGCCTCAACAGATTAATTTTGGGTAAGTGACACATTTGAGCCCATAACACTGCACAGGAGGTGAAAAATGATGATTTGTTATAAACACTCAAAAGGAGATAACTACCTAAACTTGAGATTCAATTAAGAATGCTGAAATGACTTTTTCAGAATGCCTGCAATAGGCTACTTATACCAGGGAACTGCTAGGCTGTGAATCCATGGTAGGTACGAGCCCTGTTTAGTTTGTGGTCTTCAACGAACTGTGGTCCCTGGATAGTTGCCATTCTCTGGGACAACCTTGTCCCACAACCAGTTAGAATAGTCCCACTTGCCAAATTCCCTAAGAGCAGACTACTCTTTATCTCCTAGTCTCCTAACTTGCTTCATAGACTACACTCCAATATCCCTGTCCCTAGGAAGCTTAAGTATTAACCAGGGAGGACTAGAATGGCTTCTCCAGGTATAGCTATTCATACAGTCTCATTTCTTCTTCCTAACACACATGGTAATTGTAAATACAATTTTGCAAATAATTTTTAATGTTTGCTTTTTCTACCATATTATGAGAGTCTTGTTGACAGCTGTACACTTGGTACATCTATGATATAATAGATGCCCAGTGATTGATTATTTTCTGAATGAATAAAAATCCAGTTAGTATCCTTTAGTCTCTTGCTATGTGCTCAGCATCATGGTTTTCCTGTGAGTACCATGCTGCGTGATTCCCAGCCTTAAGGAACAGGAAAAATGATTGGAAGACAAAACAAAATGAGTGAAATGAAATTGGGTGTTTGAATGAATGTATGGTGCTGATGAGATGATCATAGGGGAGAAAATGTAAAACAAGAAAAGTTTCTTGAGGTAGGTGGGGTATGAACTGGACTTGGAAGGACAAGATACATCTAGAGAAGGAGCAGAGGGGGGCTGTAGCATAGATACAGGCGTAAGAGTTAAGACAATCCATGGGACTTAGCCGGGCAAATGTTTTTGCTATCATTTTAGGAGATAAAGCCCTCTCTCTATTTCTGAAATGAAGATCCTTCAAAAAAAAAAAAAAAGTGACACTGCTTGATACTTCTTACCCACCATCATTACTAAGCAGATGACACACACTGATTTTGACTAAATGAACGAATTCTACACACACACACACACTTTCTAAAAGTGGGATTGGAGGAAAAGAAACCTGATCTGATCCTTGATGGTGAGGAATGGTGAACTTCTAGATTAAGTAGCACCAGATGGATAAAACTTTAAAGTCTGTTTCACACTGAAAGCCAGTTGGCAAGGTTTCACCAAATTAGCTATTATGTTGTTTTTCTTTCTTTCCTGGGCAAATCAATCAGTACATAAAAATGAAAGAAAATTAACCTAAAACCAATGCCAATTAAAACATGTAAAAAGCTCCAGAGAGACTTTTGCTAGAAAAACATCAGAGAAGTTTTTGCTTGGAAAAGAGGAAAGAGGAGAGAGCAGATAAGAGTACCGATGTCACTACCAATCTGACAAGGCGTTTGCACTGATAAGAGCCTCTAATCCACTGGCTTTTTTTTTTTTTTCTATGTGGCTTCACATTTTCTCCCGCTATGCAACTCTCTGTAATTTTAAGTGATCCAAAATGTCATATAGTTGAATCAGACATTTGTAGCCTTTTCAGATTACCTTCTTCCACTTAGTAAAATGCATTTAAGTTTAAGTCTTTTAATGGTTTGATGGTTCATTTGTTTTTAGTACTGAATAATATTCCATTGTCTGGATGTACCACAATTTATCCATTTACCTACTGAAGGACATCTTGGTTGCTTCCAAGTTTTGACAATTACAGATAAAGCTGCTATAAATCTCAGTGTGCAGGTTTTTGTGGGGCCATAAGTTATCAATTCCTTTGAGTAAACACCAAGGAGCATGATTGCTGATTCATATAGTAAGAGTATATTTAGTTTTGTAGGAAGCTGCCAAACTGCCTTCCAAAGTGTCTGTACCATTTTTATATTCCCACCAACAACGAGTGAGAATTCCTGTTGCTCCAAATCCTCACCAGCATTTGGTATTGTCAGTGTTGCAGATTTTGGCCAGTCTAATAGGTGTGTAGTGGTATCTCATTATTTGAATTTGCATTTCCCTGATGTCATAGGATTTGGAGTATCTTTACATATACTTGTCATCTGTATATCTTTGGCAAGGTGTCAGTTAATATCTTTGGCCCATTTTTTACTCTGGCTGTTTGCATCCTTACTATTGAATTTTAAGGGTTCATTGTCTATTTTAGATAACAGTCCTTTCTCAGATGTGTCTCTTGCAAATATTTTCTCCCATTCAGTGGTTGTGTTGTCGTTCTTTTGACATTGTCTTTCACAGAGAGAATTTTTTCATTTGAATGAAATCCAATTATTCAATTATTTCTTTCATGGATTGTACCTTTGGTGTTGGGTTTAAAAAATCATTGCCATACCCAAGGTCATGTAGGTTTTATCTGATGTTATCTCCTGTAAGTTTTATAGTTTTACATTTTACATTTAGGGCTGTGCTTTTGAGGAGGAATTACGGAGAGACTAAGGGTATTGTAGTGTGAGGCAAAAAGGGAGAAGATATAAGCAAAAGAAAGAATGAGAGAAAGAGAAGGGTGAGGAAGAAGAATGAAGGTGTTATATCTACATGTATGTAAGAATTGTCTTAAAATGAGTGGTTGCTACCTCAGGCTGATGGGATTTTAGGTCATTTTTACTTTATCTGCTATACTTTATTCTTTCATGTGTCATTTAAAAATGAGCATGCGGTGTTTATATAAACAGGAAAACATAATAAATCTGATTTCAACAGGTTGGAAAAAGTTTTCAAAAGAATTTCATGGTTGAGAATCTAAAAATGTCCTTGTCTAAATTGAAGCAAAAATCTTGCACCTGAAGGAACTATGAAGAATTTCAAAAGTTGATCAGCTTGAAAACAAAATTTACGTAATTTTTTTTTTTTTGCTGTTTGACCGTAGCCTACTTTAGGAGATATTTATTTAGGAAAATAACTTGGGGGATAAAAGGTATAACTATGAAAGCGCTTTTATCTAAAACTTTCTACTTCGAATATATACATTATCTGTCCAAAGAGCCATTCCAGTGTTAAGTACAGGATGCCTTCACCATTTGTCTTCCTCTGAGCAATAAAGCTGCTAGGAGCCACTATGCATAATGCCTGGTGAAATGGTGAGCTAGGGATTAAAGAACAATTATAATTTGCTAATTTTGCTAAAATGCATTAAAAAAATCCTTTCACATTAATCTCTGTGATTCATAAAGAAGGGAGGCAGGCTGGCAAAGTTTAAATGATTGAAAATGATGCCAGTGGCCTTCTGCAAAATCTGATTACAGCTTTGATTGATACCTTGCCATTAGCACAGAAAAAGAAAAAGCCTAGAAATTGAACAAAGTAAATCAAGCAAAATCTTTCTAGTTTATAGTGAACACTTAGACATGATTCAAAAATGTTTTAACCAAGATTTCATTTTCTGTAAATATATGTTGCCTTCGAATATGAAGTATTCATTTCAGTGACTTTTGCCTGAGCTGCAATTTAACCTTGTCTTCAAGAAAGTCCAAGTTGGCCTGCCACCTTCCCCAGGCTTCAAGGCTGGTGTGATTTACTTAAGTGACAGTGTACCACTCTATCTGTATTCCTGTTTTCATTTGGCAGCTCCTAAAGAATGCATGTTGCTGTTGTGGGAAATGGGGACATTGGAAAAATTCAGAAGTGAGTCTTTTTCTTGGAAACTTCCTTGCATTTGCTAAATGTCCTGTGTCAGTTTGACATATAAGACAAGCTGTCACAGCTCATTAGATTGAGCATTAGTGCATTGATTATACATTCATACCTCTCCATAACATCATGGACCAGAAAAGACAATTCAAAAGGAAAAGCGAAGTGGCCAGAAAAGAGATGTTCTAAGAATTAACTCTAGGAATGGGTCAATGAATCTCTTTGACCTTCAAAATACTCTGTATAGTTTTCTATCTTTCAAGTTATTGAGACTGTTTTGTATTAGTTTCCTGTTGCTGCTATAACAAACTCACACTATTGGTGACTTAAAACAACACAAATGTATTACCTTACAGTTCTGAAAGTCAGAAGAACAAAATGGGTTTCACTAGGCTAAAATTTAAGTGTTGACAGGACTGTGTTCCTTCTGGAGACTCTAGAAGAGAATCTGTTGCCTTGTCTTTTCCAGCTTCTAGAGGTCACCCACATTCTTTGGCTCGTGACCTCCTTTCCATCTTCAAAAACAGCAATAGCCAGTTGAATCTCAACGTAGCATCACTCTGACTCTAGCTTTCTTCATAACATCTCTTTCTCTGACTCTTCTTCCCTCTTTAACTTAGAAGGACTCTTCTAATTGCACTGGGCCCACTCAGATAATCCAGAATTATCTCCTACCTCAAGATTTTTGGGTAAACAACAACTAAACCATCCCTTTTGCTCTGTAAGTTCACATATTCACAGGTTCCAGGGATTAAAACATGGGTATCTTTGGGGAGGATCATTGTTCTACCTACTACATGGTCCATATAAAGAATAGAAAGAGGTTAGGGAAATATCTCAGAGGCTTTATTTGACATCCCTCAAGAAGTAAGTCAATGAGCACCCTTAATCCAAAGTAACATAATGTTAAATTTGTTCAATGAGACGTGTTTTGAGTAAGATCAAATGCTAATTTACTGAGTGCAATTTTGCCCTTGTTTGGGATTCTGTATTATAGATAAAAATGTAAGCTACTGATGTAGGTTCACATTGTCATGGATCTACATGGAGGAAATCACTGTGGAATTGATACAATCGTCTTGTATTGTTTTCAAGATGATTTGAAAACTTGAGGGCCTAGATAATCGCTAGGAAATTTTAAGGAAAAGCAAAGTGGCCAGAAAAGAGATGTTCTAAGAATTAACTCTAGGAATGGGTCAGTGAATCTCTTTGACCTTCAAAATATTCTGTATAGTTCTCTATCTTTCAAGTTATTAATTAATCTATTTTTTTTAATATTTATTTTTGGCTGTGCTGGGTCTTCGTTTCTGTGCAAGGGCTTTCTCCAGTTGCGGCAAGTGGGGGCCACTCTTCATCGCAGTGCGCAGGCCTCTCACTGTTGCGGCCTCTCTTGTTGCGGAGCACAGGCTCCAGACGCGCAGGCTCAGTAGTTGTGGCTCACGGGCCTAGTTGCTCTGCAGCATGTGGGATCTTCCCAGACCAGGGCTTGAACCCGTGTCCCCTGCATTGGCAGGCAGATTCTCAACCACTGCGCCACCAGGGAAGCCTTCTTTCAAGTTATTGAGACTTTTGTATTAGTCTCCTGTTGCTACTGTAACAAACTATCACACTCTTGGTGACTTAAAACAACACACATGTATTACCTTACAGTTCTGAAGGTCAGAAGAACATTTATGCATTTTATTTCATACACAAAAGTGTTTACACTTCTAAAAATAGTGGGGTTCCGCTTCCTTCTTTTTTAAAGGAGGTACTCAGAGCTATATGTAAGTGTGTGGTTAGATCCTTATTACAACTCAGACCATATTGATCTCTGTACAAGAATCTTTGGAGTGCATTAAAATTAAACTGTAGTAATACCCATTTAATCACCTTGCAGGTATTATTTTAGTCCTCCAAATCAGACTATTTATCTAAGATGATTTTCCCTCAGCATACTTTCCTTATATTATTTTCCTGTTCAAATTCTTCATTCAATTTCTTTAGGTATAGGCTTACTCAGACTTGTACTCAACATTCTCCTTAGGCTGTTCCCAGATGAATGTTTAAACTTTCACTACTCTCTTAAGAGAGGTTTTGTGGGGTTTTTTTGCTTTACGTTTCATTCCAGAAGTTCTGTGGGATCTCCGTAGATGCCCTGGAGCAAAAGGCATGTTCCTGGAAAGGTCTCTGGACTTCTTTTCCCAGCTTCAGTCAGAATACTTCAGTGTTTTCTGGTTTATACATTGGTTTCATTGCAAGGTTATTATTAAGGAAAAATTTCCAAAAGGGAGTTGGGGAAATTAATTATAATGGCTGTTGTCTATGATTAGTTTATTTAGCCAAATGATACCAGTTACTGATGAGCAAAGATCTCACACATTAGGACTTCTTACATTTTGCTTCTATCCTCTCCCTGCTCTTAGATGATTGCTCCCTGCCCAGGTTCTCTGCCCTTAAGGGCTAATTTCAGTTTTATCTTATGTGCAAGACTGTCTCTGGTCACTTCATTACAGAGTGATCTCTCTCTCTGGAACACTAAGGATAGCACTTGATCATATATTTACTGTCTGGTTTTGTTGTATCCCTAGTGCTATGCATATGGCCTGGCATGCAGTAGACATACAATACATGGTGCATGACGGAAGGAAGGAAAGTAGGAAGGAAGGAAGATGCACAGAGGGAAAGACAGAAGGAAGAAAGGAATTTGATATTGCACGCATTGTGTTAGGTGTCACTGAACTTTCATTTTTGGGTTTAACTTTTCATATGTAAATGAAAATCTACCCAAGTAGTTTAAAGGAAAGAGACACGACAGGTTTGGTTAACATTTATCAAATGCTCTATGATATGCTAGGTGCATTATATGATTATTCTCTTTAATTTCATCTTCATAGCAATCACGTGAAGTTTCTCCAAAGAGGAAATTGAAGCTGGGCAAGTTAAGTAGCAGTCCCCACGTCACCCAGCACCAGCAGGGCTTGAATTCAAATCCCAGAGCGTGTGTGTTACATGCATTTCTTCAGACTCCCATGAAGCTAGTCACTGCTTTCTAAATCTCACAGAGCATCTGACAGGAAGCAAATACTCATTTCTTTTTTTATGAATAAATAAATGAATTATTCAGTGCCTTATTAAACATGGATGACATTAGTGCCTTTTAATAAACTACTGCATTTCTACAATTGTGCTACTACCACCACCATCCCCACTGCCCTAACTGTTAAGAGCCCCAACTTTAGAGCCATCCTGCCTTGGTTTCAGTTACAGCTATCTCACGAATCAGCTGTATGGCATAGTCAAGTTCCTTAGTCTTCTGTGCCTCAGTCTTTTCATTTGTTACAGGAGGAAAATAATTGCACTCACTTCCTTGGGTTATTAGGAGGATTAAGTGCAGTTAGCCCAGTTCCTAGACCGTAATAACAAGGAGCATTTATTGAGCACTGAATGCTACCACCACTTCCACCAACATTTATTGGGTTTTTAATAAATGTCAGGAATTGTGCTACATTCTCACTATAAACCTTCTAACAGCCCCATAAACTAGATACTGTTACTGTTCCCCTTTCTAGATGAGCAAACTGAAGCTTAGAATAGAAATTGCTTGCCCAAGGTCACTCAGCTAGTACATGACAGAGCTGGGATCACACCCAAGTCTGTCTGATGCCCCTGATCTAAACTACTAAGTCTCTGCTGAAAATTTGGCCTCTACCCAGTTGCTCTTTGGGGACTTTTTGTGTCCTCTCCTCTGTGTATAGCACCTCTCCCAATATATGTTATGTTTGGCATGTCTCTCTCATTATGTTCCCTGTTGTCCTGATTCATTGTGCATTTAGCTATGCTCACTGGGTGTCCCTAGGACTCCCTTATTTTGCTGTCACACCTGAGGTTCCACCAAACTGGGAAGGTAGTTGGGTCTTGTTATTGCTGTGTTTGATTCTCATTCTTTTGGTTTGTGTCAGCTGTTTTACACACACACACACACACACACACACACACACACACACACACACACACACACACAGTGTCTAGAAAATGATCTAGAAAATGATCTAGAAAATGATCTAGAAAATGATCTAGAAAATGATCTGTTATCAAAATGCAATGACATCAGTCAGCACCATGGATTTCTCTAAGTGTCCTCATGGCTCAGGGGACGTCCTTGTCTAAAATAGTGCCCCCAGGAGAGCCCTATTTAATTTTCTCTAGTAAAAGCAACTTACTGGAAGCAATGTCAGTGAGGCTGTGTGCTGAGTGTGTTAATCTATTACCTGGAAAATGTTTCAGCCTAAAATGGGCTGATCTCCGCTACTCTGGGACACTTGTGATCTCCATAGGCGGTACCCAGTGATACGGGTTCAAAGAAAAATATCTGAAATAGGAGGCTGTTCTTTCAGAGTTTAAGTAGTAAACTCTTACCTTTCTTAATTCCCTCTTTTATCCAAAGTAAAGAGACAATCCATGGACTGTTCTGAGGATGCCCGAGGCAAATGAGGCAGC
The DNA here is from genome assembly GCF_028021215.1 of Eschrichtius robustus. NCBI lineage: Eukaryota > Metazoa > Chordata > Mammalia > Artiodactyla > Eschrichtiidae > Eschrichtius > Eschrichtius robustus. The sequence continues at coordinate 116,525,534 of NC_090830.1, read as the reverse complement.
TAGATATTTCGTAGGTTGCCTACTATGTGCAATTCATTCAACATTTGTGCATTTAGGTTTTTTCACAGATACTGGGCTAGAAGCTTAGAATAAAAATAAAGACAGATTTTCAAGGGAATTGGGGTCCAGTAATACCAAATACAATACTATGTGACTTAGCATACATTTTCTCACTTAATCCTCATAATAGTCTTGAAAAAAACAAATTATTATCTCAGTTTTTACACATGAGCAATGAGAGGCTGAAAGAGGTTTAATATCTGATATTTCAATTAAGGACGATTTAATTCTGCAATTCATGCATCTTACACTATATCACTGTGTCTCCCAGGGGCCACTGTGGGAAACCTCTGGGAACTTTTGTGTAGCATAGTGCTTAAGATTGCAACTTTGGCATCAGACAGATTGTAGTTCAAGTACCAGCTCTGTCACCTATAACTTTTATGACTTCGGGTGTGTGTATATAAGCATGCATATGCCTACATACACACATATATTATATATTACACATAAACCTATATTATAGAATTGCCATGAGGATTACATGGGATACTATATTAAGCCTGCTATAAACCTAGCATGTAGATCTTTGTTAAATGGCATCTACCATTATATAAGTATTGAAGGGAGTTTCTGTTGGGTTGTCCAGTTATAGTAAGAAAAACCCTAGTGTGAAGTGTAGCTCTATTTTTCCACAGAGATAAGAAAAATGGAATTAGCTGGTGGGTAAACTACCATTAACATGAATGAATAAGCCCCATCCTTTCCCCTTCAATCCCTCCAGTTTATTATTTTTTAATAGAAAGATGCTTTTGAAAATTACAATGAAACAAAACCCATTCTCATCATTTATGGCTAGTTGACACTGGAACTAATTTTTGAATATTAAATGTAAAGCCTTAAAATATTGGTGAAGTTCCATTACAATGCTATGCTATTATTGAAATGAAGTGGGTCATGGGAACCTAGTAGGAAAATGCACAGCCTTCTTGCCCTTGTATGACTCTGTGGCACGTTCTCTCCAAAAAAGAGGAAATACCATCCCAATAATACTCCTAAGGAGCTTGAATAAGTGTAGGGGCAATTCTGACCTCTTTTGCCTTAGTGATCCATAAATATAGTAATTTCTGACTCGGAGACTTGGCATGGAAGATATCTATTCATTCACTATTTCAGCAAATACTTAGTGAGCTCCTCTCTGTAGTCCCTTTCATCACATGGAAATTTTAGTCTTGAGTGATCCCTTTCCTGTGTCCTTCATTCCATATAGGTCACATTTACAGTTGCCTATAATGTGCTTATGATATATACTTGAGTAATATAAGGTCATATAAAGTATCATTATAATTCTGCAAAAAATAAAGACAAATGTACAAAGAACAAAAGGCAATATAAAAATAGTTAATATTAACTATTTTGTACTGGTGAGGTTACAGGGAATTTTTGGTGTGTATATCTGTATGTGTGTGTGCGTGTATCTTCCATCATTTATAATATTATTAAAACTTGTAGGTCATAATTTTGTCTATGCCAACATTCCTAAAGTCATCTTTGAGCTTTTACTAGCTCTGCTTTATACATATGTCATTTAATCTTCATTACTCATTATTTTTTATTTTCATTCTACACTCATTCCCAAGGTGATTCATTCAGTCTCATGGCTTTAAATACCATCTATGTGCTGATGACTTCCCAATTGAATTTCTAGCTCTGACCTCTCCCTTAAACTCCATATGTGAAAATCCAGTTGCATACTTGACATCTTGTATTCAGTGTTTAATATCCATCTTGACAGTAACATGTCTCAAACAGAACTGATACAATCCTGACAAACATATCTCACCATTTTTTTTTTTTTTTTTTTACAAACTTCCCCTTTCTGTAAAATTTCAAGCACCACTTTTCAATGATTCATTCAAATAAAAAACCAGTATGTCCTTGATTCTTCACATTTCCAATCACCAAGTTCTACAAGCTTTATTTTCAAAACATATCCGCAGTCTGCCCACTTCTACTGTTAACCAGCCTAATCCAAGCTGACATTCTCCCTGACCTGGATGGCCATGTTGGTCTCTAAGCTGGTCTCTGTTCCTTCCCTGGCCTTCCACATGTCAGTTCTCCATGTAGCCATCAGGATAACATTTAAAAAATAAATCAGATCATGTCACTTACCTGCTCAAAACTGTTTAATGGTTTCCCATCACATTCAGAATAGAATTCTTTCCATGACTGGGCAAGACTCTTAGTGGTCATGGATTCCCTCCTTGACCACATCTCCCTTCCTCTCCCCCATTCATGTTGCTTCAGACACACTGGCCATCTCATGGTTTCCTGAGCAAGCCAACCTTGTCTTCACCTGAGCTATTTTCCTGCCTTGAACACTACTCCACTCCATCTTCATGTGGCTCACCCCCTCCCTTCATTTACGACTTTTTAAAATGTTAGCTCTTCAGAGAATCCTTATCTGACTAACATGGGCAGAAGAGCCACCCCTCTGCTCGTTACCCATCTGCTTGTTACCGTTCTTTATCTTCACCTGAAATTTTACATGCATATACCATATACCCATGTAAACATACACATGTTCAGATACTAATTTATTATTTGAATTACTCAGTATGTTTTCTGTGTATGTTTTTCTTATAAAAACTCTCCCTTCAAGATTGTAAACACTTCAAGATCTGGGACCGTGTCCCAATCTGTACCTATTGAAGGGATCAGCATATAATAATTCTTCAATAAATGTTTGTCAGATTGAATTGAATCAATATAGAGCCCTTCACATTTATTACTCATTCGCTTGTATTGATTTTTAAACTTACTAGAAGATTAAATAATCCATCTTTGCAGGTACATACAAAGAGTTAAAATAGTTTAAAAAAGAAATACAGCTTTTGGTTTAATGTGAATCCTTGCTGGGAAGAGTCACCCTGGTAGCTTACATACGTAGCAACTCTTTGAGGTCAGTACTGAGTAACTATTTTTATTGCCAATTTTGAGTTAAGGAAATTCAAAAATCTACATTGACTTTAATATCATAAACTGTAAAAGCAGTGAATAGTAGAGATTAGCTAAATCCAATTAGAGATAAACTGCAGCTAAGAAAAGCTAACAGAATTCCCAAAGTCTTTACAGACTCTTAGTGGACTAAGGCCAAAAAGATGAAGTGTTGGCAATGTTGAAATAAAAAATTATGCTTCATTCATACATGTTTTGAAGTTTTTCCATGAGTCTGTCTTGTCTCTTGTTCCTGGAAAGGCAGCATGCTGGGGGGGAGGGGAACCTGGTAATGAGGATACTGTGTATCCTTATGCATTCCTCAAGGCATCCACCCTGACATCACAGGGCAAGTTTCAATTAACAGTAGATCTTGGCAGCAATACTATTTGAGTCCTTTTTTCCCCATGTCTCTTCCAAGGTGCCAGGGTTCATCATGATATTTAATTATAATGTAATTGTAATGCACCTACTACATTGGTGTTGTTAAAGCAACATTTTTTCCTGTATACTTACCTTGTTTACCCACTCTGACCTTGTATGCTTACCTTGTTTTACCCACTCTGACCACAAGAACTATGTCTAAAAATAGCCAGGTAGGGTGTACCAGTGTCATTGAGTTATTTATCTTTAACCCTATCTGGAAGGCATCTGAGGTTTAGAACTTCATGAAAATAACAGAAAGATTGAGATTGAATGAATCCACGCTATTGAATAAATATACTGTGCTACATAATTTACATTAGCGTGATTAAATATGGCAACTCTGCATGTTTTACAGAGGGATACTACTTTTTTATTCTCCCAAATTCAGTAGCTGATGAAATTTCTTAGCTGGGGATAGCTGAGGAGAGAGTCCCTGTTTTGATAGAACCTGAATTTCTGCTTCATTTCTTCCTCATGGCCTATGACTAAGCACATGGCAGTCCACACTGAGCATTTACTTCCTCATGTTACCTTATGATTTTCAGAAGATTCTTGCCATTGCTTAATCATATACTTAAGTTCACTGTTAGTCTTGGGAATGTCTTTATTTACAAACTACAAAAATCCACTCAAAATGCTTAGGCCACAGAACAGACTTTGCTATAAGGATATAGGACTTTCTTCCAGAACCCCGTTTAGGGAGTGGAATCAAGTCTCGGGGAGATCTAATATCTGAGGCTGTAAAGCTCTCAAGAATCAAAGCAGATTTAAAGAAAGGTCTGTCTTTCTAGAGAAACAATTATATCACAGCTTTTTTTCAGCATTTCTCCTTCATTCTTCAACTCCTGATTTTACTGATTTAGCTCAAATGACCAGCAGACACAAATTGGCAGCAATCGATCCTGATTTAAATAAACAAGACAAAGTGGATGGAACCACTTGGATGAGATAGCCATCTCTGCATGAATCAGCAACGACCACAGGGAGAAGACCACAGAGCAAACGGCCTATAGCCCATTGCTTAGGCTGAGCAGAGGAAAGGTTCACAGGAGGGAATTTGGAGGCCAGGCAGACACTGCAGAAAGTGCCCCTGCTGGTAAAAGTATCAGTAGATTTGCAAGGAGGCTTTGCTGTCCTGCAGTATATTAATATTTAGTCCTGTATGTCGCTATGTACTTATGCGGAAAGGCTTTGCTGTATGGGTACAATCCAGCTTCCTACCTTTCTCTCTGCTCTGAATGTTCAGTGTTCCCTTATCTGTATCTTCGGGTTCTGCATGGTCAATATTTACATCGCTTGTGTCTTTTGTTGAACAAACGTTCTTTGGTTGTTCGTGGCCAGTATCTCTCTGTTACACAAATAATGGACTTAATTCACATGAATACTTTTTTCCCCCCCTGCTTACAGGCAAATGCCAAGGATTGATGGAGAATAAACAAACACAGTGAGGTTGTTTACTATGTTTATTTCTTATCTCTAAAGGAGATATAGCTCTCTCCAGCAATCCTACTACACATGTTAATTATGTATATTTTCCCATTCTCCAAAGACTATATATACAGCCTAGTTGACTCTCCTCAAGCCTTCTCCATTCCAGCAGCCCCTTACCTTCAGCTGATAACTCGCCTCATAAGTTATTGAGCTAATAGAAGTAATAAGTAGGTACTTCCTCATCTTTCCAACATCATAGTTACCAACCCATCCACATTTCTACTCATTCTGAATGGCCTTATCTTACAATGGCTGGATGTGGTATTGATCTTGGATAAGTTTGGCACTTCCATTTGGACTCCTGAATCTCCCCTCTTCTGCTCAAAAGCCTCTCTCCTGCTTTATACACACTCTCTCCAGCATCATCAGTTTCTCCCTCTCTGTTGGATAATTCCCCTATTACAGTAAAAGTCTTTCCAATTTTTTCCTATCTTTTTCTGTTTATTTTTTGTTTTTTTAATTAATTTTCATTGGAGTATAGTTGCCTTACAATGTTGTCTTAGTTTCTACTGTATAGCAAAGTGAATCAGCTATACATATACGTATATCCCCTCTTTATTGGATTTCCTTCCCATTTAGGTCACCACAGAGCATCGAGTGGCCAATTTTTCCTATCTTAAAATGCTTTCTGTTGACTCTGCTGAACTTCCTCTTGCCAATAACATATTTTTCTATTTTCCTTTGTTATGAGATTCTTAAAAGTGTGGTGCATAGTTGCTGTTCCCACTTACTACCTTGCAATTTTTTATCAACCCACAATTGTGTTTCTGCCCTCCCACTCCACCGAGACCGTTTTGTCAAAGTTATCAATGACATCCGTGTTGCTAACTGAATGATTATTTCTCTGTTCTTAAGCTCTCAAAAGCACTAAATATGGCTGATTATTCCATGGTTATTTGAACATTTTTATTTTGGCTTCTGTGACAGAAAACTCTCCTGTCTTTTCTCTTACTTTGATGGTTCCTTGTTCCTGCCCTACTTAGCTAACTGATCCTCCTCTGCTCAACTTTTCAATGTTGCATTGATCCCTGGCTCAGTCCTGGACCCCCTTCTCTTCCCTAACTACTCATTCTTTCTGGGTGAACTTTTTGCCTATGAACCATCTATATGCCCTTCACCTTCAAATTCATTACTTACAGAGTGAGCTCTTCCCACTACCCTACACCAGTGTATGTAACTACTTACATACTATACTACTGAGATTTCTAAAAGACATCTCAAACAGAAGAGATAGGAACTAGAATTCTTGATTGCTGACCATCTTCCCTCTACTCATCCTGTAGTCTAGCCCACACAAATAAATATTAAAAACACCCACTTGGTTGCTTATGCCAATAATCTAAGAGCAATCTTTAGCCTTGTATTTCACTCTTCTTACCATAGCCACTCCCCAATTGTTTTGACTCTACTTTTGAAACAGTTAATCAAGTATGCACCCACTTCCCTGTCTATTGCTATAGTTCTCATGCACGTCACCATCCTAGCCTGGGCTTCTTTAATAAGTACTTGTCTTTCAATTTTTTTTTTCAGTACATATCTTTTGTGTATGTATTTTCCATGTTGTCTTTTTAAAAAAACTTACACATAACTTGCCTCCCTCTGCTGAAAATAAAACCCTGCAGTGCAAATTTGAAATTTAATCTAACTCATTACTCTGATTTACAAAGTTCTGCATGACTAGGCCTCTGACCAAATCTCTGAAATTATCTCCTACCAGTCTTCCCCAAGTTTATTGTGCAGTCAAGAAAAACAAAACACACACACACACACACACACACACACAATGTTTTCTTTCTGTTTTCAACACACCAACCTTGCTCACTTTTCTGGTCTTAGTCAGTTCCAGCTTCTATAAAAAAAATACAGACTGGGTAGCTTAAACAATAATGATTTCTTACAGTTCTGGAGGCAGGAAAGTCCAGGATCAAGGTGACAGTAGGCATGGTGTCTGGTGAGAGCCCACTTCCTGGCTTGAGCATAGCTGACTTCTTGTTGCATCCTCACATGGTGGAAAGAGAGCTAGCTCTTTGGCCTCTTCTTACAAGGGCACTCATCTCATTCATGAGAGCCCACCCTCATGACCTAATTACCTTCCAAAGGTCTCACCTCTAAATACCGTCACTTTGGGGACTAGGGCTTCAACATGTGAATTTTGGGAGGACACAGCATTCAGACCATAGCAGGGTCTTTGCACTAGGTGTTCTGGAATGCTCTTCCCCATTATTCATGCTTAGCTACCTTTCTTGTCATTTAGATTTCTACATTACTATTGCCTTCTGAAAAAAACCTCCTTTGACCATCCAATCCCTTTCTAACATGTTGCTCTATTTTCATCACCTGCACATCACTTATCTTTTGAGACTGAAACAGCATCTGTTTTATGGTATATGCTCAATAAATATTTGTTGTTGCTATTTTTGCACAACGCTATTGACTTTTTGTAGGCCATGGATTTGTTTAGTTTGTTTTTTAAAGAAATAAAGAGCAACATCCAATTTGGTTTGAATTATAGTAATTAAGACACAATAGAGAAGTGCAACTGAAAATAAAGCAAACAGAAGACAACGCTAAACTGAATATTTTCAGAGACAGCATGTACTTAACCAAAGTGGAATAAATCTGTTTTTGAGAAAATGGGGTGGGGATGAGAATCCATAATGATTGTAGTTCTCAGGGTCCTGTTTTTACATCTTATTGAAAATAACATGTTTTTATACTGGAAGATTATTGTTTTACACTCCACGAACTTCCAAAGTTCTGTGCTATGTTCTTTGTGGGAAGATTGAAACCAGACTGGTATTTTGTTCTTTTGTCTCATGTCTGACCCTAATAGTGGCCCAGACAGGTGGAATTCGGGAGTTCCAGTCATAACACCAAATGATCTAGGGAAGTCAACAGGCCACATGGGAAACTCAGACCATGAACTATGGTCCTCCAAAGAACTGTTCTTTCTTTTATACAATGTGCTCATGGCTGCTTCTTTCAGGAATTAAAAAAATTGTGTGTGGTGTGGGAGAATTAGATTATTGCCATATCCATAGATTTAAATACCAACCAACTAGTTATTTTCCACCTGTAGCAGAGACATGTTGTTTATATTGCCCAGAAACTATTCACTTTTCTTCCGATAACATTTCAGCTCTCTCCTGGGCAACCGCCCTGTTATCCTACTTTCAGGTTACAGGTTTTCTGTGGAGTCAGCTAAGTTGCCAGCTAGAGAGTTGGTAGGTTTCTTTTTGTGACCAATCAGAATATCACACACTCATGACTATAGTAGTAGGTTCGATGCTATGCAGATAATCAGAGTCAAATTGAAATGGGGACTTTTATTGGGATTGCTGAGAGAAAAGCACTCTTTCTGTTTTTCTTGTCTTTATCATGACAGAATGGGGGCTGGATCTGCCACCCCAAAGAGTGAGTGTGCAGTTGAGCAGGCCCAGTGGATGGAGAGAGATCATGTCGTGATATCCAGCTGGCCCCATTCCTGGCCCTGTTCATTACGGGGACTAGTAAGTTTCCATTTTGAGTCAGGTTTTCTGTTATCTGGTATTGAAAGTGCTTCTCTTGAAATATTCAATTTAGGGTTCATTTTCCTGTTTCCTGATATTTTTGTTGTCGTCTTCTCTGCCTTCCCTTGTACATTGGACTCAAGGAAAACATTTAATGTCCTGCTCATTTTGATGTCACAATATATATGAACTTGTATTGATTTCCAATTGTATTTGTAGTTGTATTTATGGTAATGTGGCCGTGTCACACTATATTTTTGAGAGTACTGAGCAGAGAGAAAATACTTATTGAGTATGGATACATTATTGTGAATTATCTTTTTATACTACTTTGTGGATATCATGACATTAGATCTTGAAGAACGTAACAAAGAAGTTTAAAAACCAGGTCTTGTCATCCTAGACTTTCATTTCTGGTTGGGAAGATAGGATTGCTTATGGGAAGCAGCTGAGTGGGGGTAACAGCCTTGTTTAGTTGTCAAAATGAGAGGTACCACTGAATTTGATGGTTCAGAAAAGAGATAGATGAATATGGTTTGGGGTGTGCAGAGAAGAATTTGTGGAGGATTGGACACTTGAAAGATCTTAAAGGGTTAGGTAGGCTAGGTATAGTTGGAGAAGGTTCAAGAGACTTTTTGGTGAGGGGCAAACAGCAAAACCTTGGTGCCTTTGGAGAACAATGAAGCCAATGTGATTGGAACAGAAGGTGTCCCTTAATAATATGAGTTATTCTTATCAGAAAGTGCTAAGTTAGTCATTTGAAGAATGTAGTTTTGTCAAATATCAAAACAAACCTACATTAGAAGGCCTTATTTCCAGTTTATGGCCCAGAAAATTAATGATTTGTGCAGCTGTGTAACTTGCCCAACTTATAGGTGGCAGAGTAATAAGTGACATGTCTTGCTGCAGAGCATGTGCTTTTGAAGGTTGCACAGGCAGAGTGGAGCCAGTTCAAAGAGAGTCTCCAATACCAGTCTGAGGAGCCTGGTGAGAATTCTCTGGAGGGATCTTGGGTCTTTAAGGAATGTTCTAGTTGCTCATATAGTGAGGTTTTAACGTCGAATCAGGATCTTAGTGCAATTTGAAATAAGTAATAAGTCCTCTTCATTTGGGTCCATGATGCCACTCCGATAAGGAAGTATCTTCTAGTTGGAAGAAGGCTTTCTTTGCTTTATTTCATCCCAGTTTCCCCTAGAGCATCCCTGGATCTGTTCCCTAGCTTGTTTCCACAGGTTAGAGTAGAATTAGAATTGAAACAGGAAAATTAAACGCTGTTTTTCATTAGATGTATTTAAAGTCTATTTGTAAATTTTTCTAACAGCTGCAAAGTGGCTTTTTAATGTGTCCAGTAATTGAAATCATTTTGTAATGCAAGTCTTGTCATACCTCATTAAGATCATCCTCCTACCTCTAGGCCAATTTAGGAGTGGCTCAGACATTTGGACTGCCCCGCTGAATAAATCTAATTTGTTTATAGCTATCAGAAATGCAACATTAGTTTTGGTGATTCCAGGGTGACTGCTACATTCAGATGTTCAACGTCCTACCAGCTTTAGTGTTATTTTGCAGATCTGTCCTTGTCTTGGTTACCAGGGTGTGGGAATGCCAGTCTCTTGTTATTTATTGTAGGAGTTAATTTTTTCCCCTGAGATATATGTCTCTGTCTCCCACCATTAAATTTAGAAGTGGAGAATTGCCCACATTGCTGTCCGATTATGGTACCAGTGCCTTTGCCTTTAAAACTCCCTTTCAGCCTTGCTTTGATTGTTCTGATTATTTCCATTATCTGTTGCTGCTGTCGTAACAGCACTTTTGCTCTTTTACATTCATAGTGGTACCAAGGAATCAGTAAGCTGCAAAAACAATGTTTCATTTTAGTTCATTTTTATTAGGAATACTGATTACATAAACCCTTATCAGGATAAACTTACTCGAATTAAAGCAGAGGCAGAATTCCGGGATATAGCGACCATGTCATATGCCAGAAGCCGACATCAAAATACTCATTTGAAGGAGTCCAAATCTGGAAAGAGTAGAGTAGAGCCAGGTGATAGCCATTTCAGGCAAGCAGGAATAAAGCCAAGGTCAAGCCAGAGCTGAAGAATAAAAATGATTCAGGACAAAGCTAGAAAGCAATTGTGGATCAAAACCCAGCATGCATCAGATATTTTATCAGGAGCAAAGAAACAGCCCGGACACAGAATTCTGCTGGGCCAGGCCCTGATGTTGCGGGATTATATTTTCACTTGCTATTTTCATCTGTTCCACATCAAAAGCTTCTACTTCCAGAAATTCTTTAAGATAAGCAAGTGACTTCTACCACCCTTGATTGAGAACTGATGCATGGTGCTTTACATATATCATCTCTAATCTCATAAGAACTCTCAAGGTAAAGATTTTTACTTCAGTTTTACTGATGAGGAATTTACAACTCAGAGTCATTTAGTAAATCTGTCTGGGGTTATACAGCTACTTTGTGGCAGAGCCAGGATTCATAGCCAATTGTGTCTGAATCCAAAGTTGATTTGGGTTTTTTCCTGAGCTCTTACCCTGCTTGCCTTTTATCTAATGGAATTCCAAGTCAGAATGTCACCTCCCCAGTTGGAATGTCACCTCCCCAGTTGGAATACATGAGCATATCTATTTTATGTATAGTAGTTTATATCTGTTAAGCCCATATACCTAATTTGTCCTTCCCCCGCTTTGTCTCCCTTTTGGTAACCATACATTTGTTTCCTATGTCTGTGAGTCCATTTTTGTTTCACAGGGAATTATACTCAAAATCTTGTAATAACCTATAATGGAATATAATCCGCATTAAAAACAAACTGAATCACTATGTTGTACACCTGAAACTAACACAATGTTGTAAATCAACTATACTTCAATAAAAAATTTTTTTAATTTAAAAAACTGTACATGAGCAGAAGACAAAAAGATAAAATCAAATGTAGAATTCAAGTAGTTAAATTCATTATCTTTTCAGATTAGCTAAATAACTTTCCAAGGTAATTCATCCCAGTGTTGCCAAAACCATTACTGAAACCCAGGTCTCTAGATTCCTAGGCCAGTATTATGCCCCTAGACCTTAGTCTCTTGAGGTCATGCCACTGAGTATTGAGGCTGTTTGAATTTGGAGTCTCTGCCATTTACATTCTCTCCTGTCTTCCCTGACAGCCTGAACACTTTGAATTTGGAAATGCATTCAGTTATTGACCAAACACTTGGACCTTATTCAGGTTCAAGGGAGGTTGTCATCCAAATGAATACCCCTGTAGGAATTATTTCACATTAGGGAGGTCATAGGTGAGTGCCTGGTGTCAAAACTGATCCATCGTACATGAACAGGCAGCATGTGATTACATTTTTTTTGGTCCTTGTTGATGCGAGGTAATAATAAATCCCTTTAGCCTCAAGGGATTTGTTGTGGCTTGAGTTATGCCATGGAAACTTTCATCAGTCTAGTAGCGATGAAGTACTACTCTAAAAGAGGTGTGCAAATGATTTCTGTTATTGAGAAAACAACCCACAGATCTAGTCATTTGCATGGAAATTAGATGAAGCCCTAGAGCTTGGGACTTGGTTTTGTTCTGGACGTCATCTAAAAAGAGAAGTGCTCATAAGATGCCAGATGTCAAATAACGTTTTCATTGAATCAATTGGAATTTTAAAACTGATAGGAACAGTGAAAGTATTTTCTCAGTTCTGCTGTATTATTCCATCCACCAAGCTGCCACCTAAATAATCTCTCTAAAACAGTACTTCTCAAAGCGTAGCTCTCAGAGCACCAGCATCGAATGCTTTCGTGTCACCTGTGAACTTGATAGAAATGAAATTCTCAAGATTTACCCTAAATCTATTGAATTAGAAATCCTGATGGCCAGGACTTTGTGTTTTATCAAGGCTTCCAGGTGATTCTGATGCAACTAAGGTTTGAAAACCAGTGCCCTAAATCTAGACTTATTTGTGTTTACTGGGTGTATATATCAGGACTATGTTGTTTGCATGTGTCGGGAACTCAAGTTTAAACCAAGAGGATTTGTATTGGCTCCCATGCCTGTAAAGTCAAAAGGTACGGCTCACTACACTAGAATTCAAATGTTATCATCATAGTGTAGTTTCCAGATTTTGGGTCTGTCCTCCTCAAGGTTGTTTCCTTTATAGGCAGGTTCTTTACATGTAAAGAGGGGCACTGACAGCTCTAGGCTTACATAATTCTCATGGACCTTATTTCTGATAGCTTCAGTTAAAGTACATGGGGATTACAGTCATTGGCCTCTCCTGGGCCACTTGCCCATCCCTGAACTAATGATCAATGTGGCCCGTTAGATGGAGTATTCTCTTTTTTTTTTTTTTTTTTGGTGGAAGGAATTTTTTTTTTTACTTTTTAAAAATTTTTAAATTTTATTTTTTTATACAGCAGGTCCTTATTACTCATAAGTTTTATACACATCAGTGTATACATGTCAATCCCAAACTCCCAATTCATCACCCCCCCACCCCCCAACCGCTTTCCCCCCTTGGTGTCCATACGTTTCTTCTCTACATCTGTGTCTCAATCTCTGCCCTGCAAACCGGTTCATCTGTACCATTTATATAGGTTCCACATATATGCACTAACAAATGATACTTGTTTTTCTCTTTCTGACTTACTTCACTCTGTATGACAGTCTCTAGATCCATCCACGTCTCTACAAATGACCCAATTTCGTTCCTTTTTAATGGCTGAGTACTATTCCATTGTATATATGTACCACTTCTTCTTTATCCATTCGTCTGTAGATGGGCATTTAGGTGGCTTCCATGACCTGGTTACTGTAAATAGTGCCGCAATGAACATTGAGGTACATGTGTCTTTTTGAATTACGGTTTTCTCTCGGTATATGCCCAGTAGTGGGATTGCTGGATCATATGCTAACTCAATTTTTAGTTTTTGAAGGAACCTCCATACTGTTCTCCATAGTGGCTGTATCAATTTACATTCCCACCAACAGTGCAAGAGGGTTCCCTTTCTCCACACCCCCTCCAGCATTTGTTGTTTGTAGATTTTCTGATGATGCTCATTCTAACTGGTGTGAGGTGATACCTCATTGTAGTTTTGATTTGCATTTCTCGAATAATTAGTGATGTTGAGCAGTTTTTCATATGCTTCTTGGCCATCGGTATGTCTTCTTTGGAGAAATGTCTATTTAGGTCTTCTGCCCATTTTTGGATTGAGTTGTTTGTTTTTTTAATATTGGGCTGCATAAGCTGTTTATATATTTTGGAGATTAATCCTTTGTCTGTTGATTCGTTTACAAATATTTTCTCACATTCTGAGGGTTTTCTTTTCATCTTGTTTATGGTTTCCTTTGCTGGGCAAAAGCTTTGAAGTTTCATTAGATCCCATTTGTTTACTTTTGTTTTTATTTCCATTACTCTAAGAGGTGGATCAAAAAAGATCTTGCTGTGATTTATATCAAAGAGTGTTCTTCCTATGTTTTCCTCTAAGAGTTTTATAGTGTCCAGTCTTACATTTAGGTCTTTAATCCATTTTGAGTTTATTTTTGTGTATGGTGTTAGGGAGTGTTCTAATTTCATTCTTTTACATGTAGCTGTCCACTTTTCCCAGCACCCCTTATTGAAGAGACTGTCTTTTCTCCATTGTCTATCTTTGCCTCCTTTGTCATAGATTAGTTGACCATAGGTGCATGGGTTTATCTCTGGGCTTTCTATCTTGTTCCATTGATCTATGTTTCTGTTGTCATGCCAGTAGCATATTGTCTTGATTACTGTAGCTTTGTAGTATAGTCTGAAGTCAGGGAGTCTGATTCCTCCAGCTCCATTTTTTTCCCTCAAGACTGCTTTGGCTATACGTGGACTTTTGTGTCTCCAAACAAATTTTAAGATTTTTTGTTCTAGTTCTGTAAAAAATGCCATTGGTAATTTGATAGGGATTGCATTGAATCTGTAGATTGCTTTGGGTAGTATAGTCATTTTCACAAGGTTGATTCTTCCAATCCAAGAGCATGGTATATCTCTCCATCTGTTGGTATCATCTTTAATTTCCTTCATCTGTGTCTTATAGTTTTCTGCATACAGGTCTTTTGTCTCCCTAGGTAGATTTATTCCTAGGTATTTTATTCTTTTTGTTGCAATCGTAAATGGGAATGTTTCCTTAATTTCTCTTTCAGATTTTTCATCATTAGTGTTTAGGAATGCAAGAGATTTCTGTGCATTAATTTTGTATCCTGCAACTTTACCAAATTCATTGATTAGCTCTAGTAGTTTTCTGGTGGCATCTTTAGGATAGGATTCTCTATGTATAGTATCATGTCATCTGCAAAGAGTAACAGTTTTACTTCTCCTTTTCCAATTTGTATTCCTTTTATTTCTTTTTCTTCTTTGATTGCCATGGCTAGGACTTCCAAAACTATGTTGAATAATAGTGGTGAGAGTGGACATCCTTGTCTCGTTCCTGATCTTAGAGGAAATGCTTTCAGTTTTTCACCATTGAGAATGATGTTTGCTGTGGGTTTGTCGTATATGGCCTTTATTATGTTGAGGTAGTTTCCCTCTATGCCCACTTTCTGGAGAGTTTGTATCATAAATGGGTGTTGAATTTTGTCAAAAGCTTTTTCTGCATCTATTGAGATGATCATATGGTTTTTATTCTTCAATTTGTTAATATGGTGTATCACATTGATTGATTTGCGTATATTGAAGAATCCTTGCATCCCTGGGATAAATTCCACTTGATCGTGGTGTATGATCCTTTTAATGTGTTGTTGGATTCTGTTTGCTAGTATTTTGTTGAGGATTTTTGCATCTGTATTCATCAGTGATATTGGTCTGTAATTTTCTTTTTTTGTGGTATCTTGGTCTGGCTTTGGTATCAGGGTGATGGTGGCCTCATAGAATGAGTTTGGGAGTGTTCCTTCCTCTGCAATTTTTTGGAAGAGTTTGAGAAGGATGGGTGTTAGCTCTTCTCTAAATGTTTGGTAGAATTCACCTGTGAAGCCATCTGGTCCTGGACTTTTGTTTGTTGGAAGATTTTAAATCACAGTTGCAATATCATTACTTGTGATTGGTCTGTTCATATTTTCTATTTCTTCCTGGCTCAGTCTTGGAAGGTTATACCTTTCTAAGAATCTGTCCATTTCTTCCAGGTTGTCCATTTTATTGGCATAGAGTTGCTTGTAGTAGTCTCTTAGGATGCTTTGTATTTCTGCAGTGTCAGCTGTGATTTCTCCTTTTTCATTTCTAATTTTATTGATTTGAGTCCTCTCCCTCTTTTTCTTGATGAGTCTGGCTAATGGTTTATCAATTTTGTTTATCTTCTCAAAGAACCAGCGTTTAGTTTTATTGATCCTTGCTATTGTTTTCTTTTTTTCTATTTCATTTATTTCTGCTCTGATCTTTATGATTTCTTTCCTTCTGCTAGCTTTGGGTTTTGTTTGTTCTTCTTTCTCTAGTTTCTTTAGGTATAAAGTTAGATTGTTTATTTGAGATTTTTCTTGTTTCTTGAGGTAAGCTTGTATAGCTATAAACCTCCCTCTTAGAACTGCTTTTGCTGCATCCCATAGGTTTTGTATTGTCGTGTTTTCATTGTCATTTGTCTCTAGGTGTTTTTTCATTTCCTCTTTGATTTCTTCAGTGATCTCTTGGTTATTTAGTAACGTATTGTTTAGCCTCCATGTGTTTGTGTTTTTTACGTTTTTTTCCCTGTAATTGATTTCTAATCTCATAGCATTGTGGTCAGAAAAGATGCTTGAAATTATTTCAATTTTCTTAACTTTACTGTGGCTTGATTTGTGACCCAAGATGTGATCTATCCTGGAGAATGTTCCATGTGCACTTGAGAAGAAAATGTAATCTGCTGTTTCTGGATGGAATGTCCTATAAATATCAATTACATGTATCTGGTCTATTGTGTCATTTAAAGCTTCTCTTTCCTTATTTATTTTCATTTTGGATGATCTGTCCACTGGTGTAACTGAGGTGTTAAAGTCCCCCACTATTATTGTGTTACTGTCGATTTCCTCTTTTAGAGCTGTTAGCAGTTGCCTTCTGTATTGAGGTGATCCTATGTTGGGTGCATATATATTTATAATTGTTATATCTTCTTCTTGGATTGATCCCTTGATCATTATGTAGTGTCCTTCCTTGTCTCTTGTAACATTCTTTATTTTAAAGTCTATTTTATCTGATATGTGTATTGCTACTCCAGCTTTCTTTTGATCTCCATTGGCATGGAATAACCTTTTCCATCCCCTCACTTTCAGTCTGTATGTGTCCCTAGGTCTGAAGTAGGTCTCTTGTAGACAGCATATATATGGGTCTTGTTTTTGTATCCATTCAGCAAGCCTGTCTTTTGGTTGGAGCATTTAATCCATTCACGTTTAAGGTAATTATCGATATGTATGTTCCTATGACCATTTTCTTAATTGTTTTGGGTTTGTTTTTGTAGGTCCTTTTCTTCTCTTGTGTTTCCCACTTAGAGAAGTTCCTTTAGCATTTGTTGTAGAGCTGGTTTGGTGGTGCTGAATTCTCTTAGCTTTTGCTTGTCGGTAAAGCTTTTGATTTCTCCATCGAATCTGAATGAGATCTTTGCCAGGTAGAGTAATCTTGGTTGTAGGTTTTTCCCTTTCATCACTTTAAGTATATCATGTCAGTATGATATACTTAAAGTGATGAAACGGAAGAACCAGTATATCACTCCCTTCTGGCTTGTAGAGTTTCTGCTGAGAAATCAGCTGTTAACCTTATGGGAGTTCCCTTGTATGTTATTTGTCGTTTTTCCCTTGCTGCTTTCTATAGTTTTTCTTTGTCTTTAATTTTTGCCAGTTTGATTACTATGTTGTCTCAGCGTGTTTCTCCTTGGGTTTATCCTGTATGGGACTCGCTGCGCTTCCTGGACTTGGGTGGCTATTTCCTTTCCCATGTTAGGGAAGTTTTCGACTATAATCTCTTCAAGTGTTTTCTCTGGTCTTTTCTCTCTCTCTTCTCCTTCTGGGACCCCTATAATGTGAATGTTGTTGCGTTTAATGTTGTCCCAGAGGTCTCTTAGGCTGCCTTCATTTCTTTTCATTCTTTTTTCTTTAGTCTGTTCCGCAGCAGTGAATTCCACCATTCTGTCTTCCAGGTCACTTATCCGTTCTTCTGCCTCAGTTATTCTGCTATTGATTCCTTCTAGTGTAGTTTTCATTTCAGTTATTGTATTGTTCATTGTTTGTTCTTTAATTCTTCTAGGTCTTTGTTAAACATTTCTTGCATCTTCTCGATCTTTGCCTCCATTCTTTTTCCCAGGTCCTGGATCATCTTCACTATCATTATTCTGAATTCTTTTTCTGGAAGGTTGCCTATCTCCACTTCATTTAGTTGTTTTTCTGGGGTTTTATCTTGTTCCTTCATCTGGTACATAGCCCTCTGCCTTTTCATCTTGTCTCTCTTTCTGTGAATGTGGTTTTTGTTCCACAGGCTGCAGGATTGTAGTTCTTCTTGCTTCTGCTCTCTCTGGAGTATTCGTATTAACCAGATTTGGGCTATAGGTACCACCTGGAGCCCGTGAGGGGCAACAGTACCATGTGAACCATATCTGCTAAGTTCATTTTCCCAAAGGAAGAAATGTAAAATAACAACAAAAACAAAAAAGGAACAAAAGTTTATTATGAAATCATTCCTCTACAGGGTTGTGTGTTGAATTGTCGCCTCCGTCCAAATTCATTTGTTGAAGTCCTCACCCTCCACTCCCCCACGCCATCCCACATAACTCAGAACGTGACCTTACCTGGAGACAGTGTCATTGCAGATATGATTAGTTTAGTTGAAGCCGTATTGGGAGTAGGCCGAGCCCCTCATCCCATATGACTGGTATCCTTATAAAAGGGAAAGTTTGAACACAGACACACACACAGTGAGACATGATGTGAAAATTGGAGTTATACTGCCACCAGGCAAGGAGTTATCAGAAGGTAGGAGAGAGGCCTGTGTTAGATCCTTCTCTAGTGCCTTCAGAGGGAGCATGACTCTGCCAGCATCTTGATTTTGGTCTTCTAGCTTTCAGAAATGTGACACAGTAAATGTATGTTGCTGAAGCCACCCAGTTTGTGGCACTTTGTTATGTCAGACTTGGGAAACTAATATGAAGATCAAGGGCTTATTCTGTCTAATACCACACAAGGTTTATATCAGATTGTTCAACCCTGCCTGCCTATTAGAACCATTCAGGGTGTGCATCATTCAGCTTCTCAGGACACATGGCATACTCGCTGAAAATAACTAAAGAGAATTTGATAAAGTTACTATTTAGAGAGGCACGGGCAAGGTGAAGGAAACCACCAAGGGGTGGTGAAGCATCAGCCCTACCTGCAGCAGGACACTGTCAGGATCTGGGAGAGGGAGTGCTGAGCTGCCAGGTGTTGGAGTAGCCAACTAAAACAACAGGCCAAAAATGAGAGTCAAGACTTCAATCACTTACTGCAAGGTGAAAGTAAGAGAGAGTCTAAAGCTGGAGAAAGTGCGGACTCCTGCTGTTCTGTTTGTCCCCATGGCATGGGAGCTGGTCAAGGGTCAGTGGAGCAGCACAGGCTGGGGGGAGGGTGTCTCACTGCTGAGAGAGTCCCAAACCAAAGGCTCTGGCAGTTTAATGGATCTAGGTTGGGGTGTTAGGGGGAAAGGATGGTGAGGGAGAAGGGCTAGCAGTGAAAAAGTGTTGGGTATTGAGATAGAGCAGAGAAAGTGTCTTCAAGGTTTTCCTGTCCTTCCCCTATAAAGAGGTCTTCGCAGATACAACTGAAAAAGACATCTGCCCAAGGCCTTGGATAAAGAGAGACCTAGGAATAAAGGTGCCAGGGCTAGGAATGCAAATGCACAAGAGTGAGACTGGCGAGAGGGACCTGAGTCCTTGACTGCAACTCCCTTCAGAGATTGCAATGCATTGTGTGTGCACTAAGTCTAGTGGGGGGAGGGTTGCTTCTCACTGTGAGGCCTGTCAGATAAAGCCTCTGTAATTGTCTATGGTCAGGCCTGAGATATCGCACATTGTTTTTTAACCAGGACCCAGACTCTTCAGGCACCATTAGTACTCCAGAGCAAAAGAGGCAAAAAGGAGAATGATGCAATTTGAGGTCAGTGAAAGTCATTTCCATGGCCACCGTGGGAAACACTGCCATACTTAGAACCACAGTTGTGCAGGGAGAGAGCATGGCGGGAGGAGCAAACCCTCCAGTATCCTTTCCTTTCTTCTGCTAATTCCCCCACCCCCACTGGCTCAATCCGGTGGGAGGGCACAGGGTCAGGGAGCTGGGGGGATGTAGTTTTTAGTTGTCAGCCTCGCAGAGTATAAATCAGAGAATGGCAGGGGGTGGGGAAGCAAAAGATGTATAGTCAACACTCTGATCTTTGGAAAAAAATACCAATGCTTGTGCTACAGCTCTACAGATTGTGATTTAATTGGTTAGAAGTAGGCTTAGGCACTTGTGTATATTTTCTAAAGCTTTTACATGAAACCTAATCTGCACAAAAATAAATTCACAAATTCTAATCTCAATGAATTATCATAAAATGGACACAGCCCTGTAACCACCATGCAGATCAAGAGACACAACGTTATTGGCATTCTAGGGTCCTCTGTCAATCATAATTTTCTAGCTTCCCCCCAAAGGCAACCACCATCTTGATTTCTGGTACCACAAATCAGTTTACTTGTTTTTTAACTTTATGTCCATGTAATCATATACTTTATATTCTTTTGTGTCATTCTTCTTTCATGCAAGTAGAATTTATTACATCTAGGTGTCTTTCCCTGTTCTGATAGAACTGAACTTGGAGCACTGCTGCCATGTGGCCTACCAATGATGTCAGTATTTACCAATGGGAGAATTTCCTTCTGGACTCTTTCAAGGGAAGAGTCAGTTCATGTTTGGGATTTTAACTAAAACAGAGTTCCCATTTTGCAATTTTCCAGCAGTTAGCTGTTAGCTGTTACTTGTGTAACACCATTAAATAGATATATCTTGGCAGAGTTGTTATTGTTCTTTACTCCTTCAAGCCCAATATGGTATAGCCTGCATCAGGGATTCAAAGAAGTCTATGCTGATGTCTCTAAAATAGGATAGATGGGAATGATGCATGAAAAACAGCTCATTCCATCAGACTATATAGGACGCATGTGAAAGGAGCAGTACTGATTACAGAGGCACTATATATGCTTGAAAAGACCTTACTTTCAGGAGAGAAGTATGGATTCTTCACGTCAGGGTCAGAGGTTCAAAGGAATTTTCTGTTTTATAGTGAGGACAAGTTTTTAATTGATTTGCGTACAAGATGTGGGTTTAATGATGACTAGTTAATGACTCTAGCAGATGGAAACGAAGTAATAATGAGATTTTTGAGGGAAATAAAAGGTGCCACATAAATTAAATGCAGAATTGGGATAACAATTTATAATCATGCAAGGTAGCTATTTAGATCTTAACAGATTCTAGAATCCACCTGCATATTAAAAAAGTAGCAAATGATACAGAAGTTATATTATAAAGAAAGATGGCTTATTAATAGACACATACTAAGCATAAAGAATGGGACAATAATGTATAATTCAATCAAGCCTTATTTAATTTCAAGTGATGGACAGTAATTTCGAGTTTTAAATCCAAATAAGCTAAGCCTTAGTTGACTTGTTTTTTTTTTTTTTTTTTTTTTTAACCAAGTTGGTGTTGTGTAACTAGGGCCATAATGTCCAGCTCAGTGGCTAAGGTCCTATTAGTCCCTTTTTGCAGATAGCAAATATATTTAGAGCTTACCTTGAAGAGAATGATGTATGACAAGAACTTCTCCAGGGGGACTTCTCTATTTTTAAAATAATTAATTAATTAATTAATTATTTTGGCTGTGCTGGGTCTTTCTTGCTGTGCACGGGTTTTCTCTAGTTGTGGGAGCAGGGGCTACTCCTCATTGCTGTGCATGGGCCTCTCATTGCAGTGGCTTCTCTTGTTGCAGAGCACAGGCTCTAGGGCACGCGGGCATCAGTAGTTGTGGTGCATGGGCTCAGTAGCTGTGGCTCGCAGGCTCTAGAGCGCAGGCTCAGTAGTTGTGGCGCATGGGCGTAGTTGCTCTGCGGAATGTGGGATCTTCCCGGACCAGGGATCGAACCCGTGTCCCCTGCATTGGCAGGTGGGTTCTTAACCACTGCACCACCAGGGAAACCCATGTATTTTTTAAGAGGGGAATATTTAGCAAATCTTCTCTGTCTGCAGAATTCTGCCTGAATACCAGCCTTGCAATGGCTTCAAGATCTAATGAACATAGGCAGTTCCTTCCTGGTAGAGGCCCTTAATGTAGCAAAGGATTGTCAGTCCCTTTCTTTAAGTGGTTGCTCATAAGCTCTTTTGTTTTAATTACACATAAAGTCATCCTGATGAAGTGAATTCCCCACTGTTGCTCTGACTCGAACACTAAAAGCTAATACTTTCATTGGGAACAGTGGATCTTGAGAGCCTTGTTTTGAATGATGAAATTTGCTATAAATCTTTCTTAAAACAACTTTGTTTTTTCAGGAATTATTCTTAAAACAGCTCTTTGCCATATACTTATAAAACTTCCTTCTTCTGACTTTAAAACAGTTTCAAGGTTCATTATTCTGGGCAAGCCCCCTAATTTTGTAGCTAATGTGGCACTCACCATTCTCTTACCATGGAAAACATTTTGACGTTGACAAAAGCAAAATAATCTCTCATGGTTGAAATGGTTCTAAGGGGTTTTGAAGGCAGACACACTCTTAAAAGTCTCCTCAGACGCTAAGTAATTGTCCTTGCCTGCCAACCACGTCACCCAAGTAGAGGCCTGAGAAAGTAAGGTTTGAAGAGATTTGGAAGATTCGTATGAGGGGATGTAAATCTATCGATTCAAGAATTGTTTCCAATATACACAATTTGAGTGACAGTAGTGAGTTTTAATGAACAGTTCCCTCTGTCAAAGTAAAAATGGGGTGCTATAGTTTCCTGTGTTTAAGACATTAGGATATGACAACTTCCAAAATTCTTAAGATGCTTGTTCGAGACGGTATGTTTAAGAGTAGGAAAGTATGAAGCTTATAGAGCAGTTTTCCCCAGATACACATCCTTGGGCCATAAGTCTATGGTGCTGCTTTCACTGGTCTGTAAACCAAATGAGGATGTTGTCAATCCTTCTTAATGCTATTATCATTCATTTGAAACATTGTTCTTTAATCTAAGATTTCCCTTTCCTACTTTTTTGGTTTTAAAATTATTATTTTTGTGACACATCATGTTGGTACTTGGTAGGGGATGTTGTTGCTGTTTGTTTGTTTGTTTATTTATTAATGCCCCTAGCTGAAAACTATTTAAAAGCAGATGACTTCATTTGGGCACCATTCAAATTTTTTAAAAAGTGTGTTCTATAAATGGCAAAAGACCAAAAACTGCTATGTTAGAGGATGCTGTCCTAGATTATCAGAAATATAAAAATGAATGGGGAATTCTTTATATTTCCACTCTCTAGACCAAAACGTGCAAGTGTCAATACATTGTAGGACAAAGGGTTTGGGGAATGTGCTTCCAAGTTGCAATGTCAATTGACACCTTAGATAGAGTGCCATCCTTCTGTTGGTCAACGTTCTCCTTGAGGGAAGGGATTCCAAAAATACCTCGGATAGGTTCACGCTTGTGCTCATCCTCACATAGACTGTACAAGGAGGGCTTGCTATGAATTGGTCTGATCTTTGCACGGCTGTGATTGTTGTGCGTAGATGTAGCTAGCTCTCTCAGGCTCTGTATTCCTGAGTGCTAAGAGGATCCAGCCCAGGTGAGGATCTGACCATCATTCCATTGCCTCACTCCAAGTGTTTGGCTGGAGTACAGCAATACCTGAGATGCATGTTTCAGCTCAGTGGGGGAAGGAGGCCTGTTACACAGGGTTGGAGATAGACTTGGAATTTGGTTATTATAATACATTGCTATTCTACTTTGTGACACCACTGTTCCTTGTTTCTTGTATATAGATATGCATGCAAGATACCACTGTTTCTTCTTGTATGTAGCTGTCTTTAGAAAGCTGAGAGTGGAGATGCATGTTGGGACAGGACTTGGGTATTTCTAGATTTTATGGTTATGGTTCTACCTAATAAAACTCAGGTAAGAGTAACAAGTAATACCCCAGTATCATGACAAATGTCAACTTAGCTTTTTTGTTCTAAGCAAACATTTCTATAAAACTCCAGAACAGGTTTCTGAGATTATTAATGGCTGGTTTTGTTCTGGCTCTCCCTTAGGAAACCCTTTCCTTACTCCATTAATCTGTTTATAATCTCCCTCCATTAGATCACCATTTATCTCGTAGATTCGATTCTGATAGGATATATTATACTTCATTGCAAAATATTTTTGGAGATTTATATGTCTCCTAAAAGACAGTAAATCCTTGGGTGTGAGAGCTGAACTTCATTTATCTTTGTATCTCTAGCACATATCACTGTGCCTGTCATGTGGTAGACATGCACTGAAATGTGTTGAATGAGGACGGAAACATATAAATGAGTTATTTAATTTCATCAAGACTTATAACTGTGAAATTGAAATAAATATTTAATTATATAAGCAGATATAATCACTGTTGTCCTTAATGTTCAGTACCTTCCAGTCTTAGTCCTGTGAGCTGGTGATAGGAGCTTTCTTTTTCCATTCTTGTGGGTTCACAGATTGAGTTTCCTTTAGTTTGAGATTCTCTGAAATAGCCATAAAAGTGTCAGTCATTTCCTTTGAGTCAGGCTATCACCAATCCTTTCTCTTGTTCTTGTGATGACAATATATGCCTTTTTTTTTTTTCTTAATTTAAGAGCAGCCTGACACATGTTGACGTAAATAAATTTACACCCTCATCTGATCTGACTTTATTTGGTAAACAGCAAGTTCTTATGCCACTACATAGGTTGATTGATGTTACCCAGGAACCTAGAATTTCACAGTGTATTTTCATTTTTATAATAAACATTGCTAACAGTAAAGTTTCTTTTTTTCTTTCTTTCTTTCTTTTTTTTTTAACCTAGCACATCTGTTTACCTTATAAAGGCATTCTTTATATCTTGAATCAGTCCCATGTGGATCATTTTTCAGAGACAAAAACCTCAGCATACAGAGAAACTGATTTCTCTTTTTAGTGTCTATAAATAGCTGTATTATACCTTTAAAATGTACTGCAAGTAAGGGAAAGAAATCTGGAACTGGTTAATTTTTTGTCATCAATAACTGCAGCTTTATTCATGCAGAATGGAATGGCAGGATGTCTTTTTGATATTTGATAATCATTTTTATTTATTTCTGCTATATTTACTAGTGGTACAACTTATTGAAGTTTAAATAGTGGCTTGAGACAATCAACCCTGTTTCTTTCCTTTCTTTTTTTGATGAATCAACCCCTCATAATTATCTTCCTACAAACCCATGTTTGCTATCTTCTTGTAAATCCATATATGAACTATTGAAACATAAAGTTACCTTTCTGTGCCCTAGTTTCCTTGCCTATAAAATGGAGATTTCAACTAAAACTTTCTCCAACTTTGATACGTTATAGATCTATGAATATTTGTTATGTTTTTCTCTGTAATCCTAACTAGTTAATTTAAGACCTTGATTTCTTTTTTTTTTTTCTTTTTGCTGCGCCACACAGCTTGTGGGATCTTAGTTCGCCAACCAGGGATTGAACCCTGACCACTGCAGTGAAAGCACCGAATCTTAACCACTGGACTGCCAGTGAATTCCCAGATCTTGATTCTTTTATGTATTGTATTCACAACACTCTCAGGTTGATGTCAATGCAAATTTGATAAATATGGCCTCTAACACCTTAGCAAAGTCATTGATAAAAATTTTGTTTGGGATAGGCTGGGAACCAAGCCCGGTAGGGAATTGATTCTTTAGTTGCTACTCTTTGGGTATGCTACTTCAATCAATTGTGAATCTACTAAGTTTTACCAATTTCAAACATTTTTATACTTTACATACAGGTAGAAAGAGAGGACTTTTAAGTGCTTTACTGCAATCCAGCGATACCATGTATACATCGATGTCTGACTTAACCATCTTTTAACTCTATAAAAAGTGGAATGTGATTAGTTTGATATCGCTCACTTTCAATTAGTCACGCCTTTAACAAACCCAGTCATTTCTGCTTCTTAATAGCCACAAACTACTCTATTATAAAATCACTCTAGAAGTCTTCCTGGCAATTACATAGGGCTTGGCAGTTGGAAGGTTGTAAAATCTGCCCGGTTCAATTTGAGTCTTAAAAAAGATATTGTCCATCTCCAGTTTCTTTGCATCATTCTCATTCTATCTGTTTCTTCCAAGAATCTGGATGTAGCTCAGGTAACACATATTTCCCTCAGCACCCCAGGATGCAGTTCTTCTAAAGCTGAGCCTGGACTTGATACAATCTCTTTCAATCTCTTCACCTACATTAGACTTCTGTAACCATTTACCATAATTACTTGCATATAGTTTTCTTCATCAGAGAAGACAGAAAATGTAGGAGTTGCATAGTTGAAGTTTACCTTGTCAACAACCAGCATTAAAACAATTGATTTTTTTCTGAAGCTCTCATTTTCTCAGTACTGTTTACAATTAGCTTTAGTTTTGCTAACAATGATCATTATGGTTTATCACGATTTCCTTCTTTATATCCTTCATTTGAGCTCATCAAAGATCATGTTACACAACCACCCTAGTTTCCCTTTTCTACCTCACTGAGGTACTTTACAATGGCATGCTCAGAATAATATTTCTTATAGAGCCCTACTATCTTCTCAAGCCATCTTCCTTCCAGAGTGAAATGCCATGGAATCATTCCTATGACCTAAATATTTAAAAAGTTGCCTACTTAAAAATTCATGCTGGTCATTTGATAACAGGCTTTACATCCTTATATACTAGAGCATCATAAGTAAAACTGTTAATTTTATTCACAATTAACTGTCATTTCAAAGTCCATTAAAAATTCTGTCACTTTTATTTCATCCATCCCAATCTATCTATCTATCTTAGGCTGAAGTCACAGTTTTCATACATTAAAGTTCCTCAACTTCTTCAACATCATCAAATTTTGGGCAGGATAATTCTTTGTTGTGGGGTGCTATCCTGTGCATTGTAGGATGGTGATCAACATCCTTGGTTTCTATCTACTATAAGCTAGTAGCACCTTCCCCAATTATGATAATGTCTCCAGATATTGTCAACTGTCTTGTTAGTAGTTAAGTTACCCTGATTGAGGACCACTGCCCTACTAGATTTATTTGCTCTCTAGGAGATGAAATATCCAGTCAAGATCTTGTATTTCCTCTGTCATTTCTCAAGCAAATCTTCTAACCACTATTCTTCTCCTCCCTGATTACAGCATGAGGTACAGTGGAAATTCATCATCGTTTCCCCCTTCTGGACAAATAACTGTCATAAAATGTTATTTTCCTCTCATTTTTTAATCTTTAAATATCTCTTTTTAAATTAGACTTCTGCCCTCAGGTGAATAGACTTTATAGCAAATGTACATGTTATTTAAATGCACAGCCACTCTATCTCCCTTTGGGGCATAGTTCGAATTTTAAAGTGTTATAAGATGGTATTTGCCTTTTAAAAATGTGGTTTTTTGAAGAGTTATATACTGAAAAACAATACTAACAATATAGGTTTATAAATAAAGGTGAAATGAATGGTAAATATAGTGTTATGAAGGTCTGAATAACACACATATATTCTTTGTGTGATATGAACAAAATTAATAAAGAAGGTAGGACTTTGGACCCTAAAGGAAATGTAGAATCAAATGGAGAGGCAGAGAGAGCAGGAAAATCACAAATGCTAAAACCACGAGAAAAAGCACAAAAGTCCAGAAAGAAAAATATTTGGCTGGATGTGTGCATAGTCTGTTTACCAGCAGCTGGAGAAAAATTTTCAAGGGAAATAATAAACATTTTATTGGGTAGTGTTTTAGTTTTCTTTAGCAGCTATAACAAATTACCACAAACTTAGAGGCTTAAAATGATACCAAATTATGTTTTTAACAATTCTGTAGGTGAGAAGTTCTCACTGGGTTAAAATCAAGCCTTTGGTAGGTCTGAGTTCTTCCTTGCAGCTCTAGGGGAGGATCTGTTTCATTGCCTTTTCCAGCTTCTAGCGGCCAGTTGCATCCCTTGACTTATGACCCCTTGCTTCATTTTCAAAGCCAACAACAATAGGTGATGTCCTTTTTATTCTGCCATCTCTCTGGTTCTGTGTTTCCAGCAAAAATTCTCCATTTTTAAGGACCCATGTGATTATATTGGACATACTCAAATAACTGAGGACAATCTTTCTATCCCAAGGTCCTTAACCTAATCACATCTACAAAGTCCTTTTTGCCATATTAAGTAATGTATGTACAGGTTCTAGAATTATGATGAGAGCATCTTTGTAGGAGGGGTATTATTCTACCTACCACACATAAACTGGCTAAATGCAGAGAGCCTTGAATAATTGCTCAAAGGGATTGCCTTAAGTCTGTAGAGAAGGAGGAGCCATTGAAGTGGATCAAGTTTCATAAAGAAACTCAGATCCTCATCACACACAAGAAAGTATGTTTTCATCAGTTTAGTAGACTTCAAGTTTATTGCTATTTCTCCATTTGTTCTAATATTTCTGTGTCATCTACTTGATCCTTCAGTACCTAAGACTACCATTCAGCACCTAGGCTGCTAGTTCCAATGCAACTAGGATCCAAGTGCCAAATTATGTAATGGGAGTTTTGGCATCCTCTTTGTTTATGTGCTGTGAATCAAGGTGGAAGGCAAATAAAGCAGACCTGGTGCAAAACTGTTAGCTTTAAGTCACAAGGAATGTGTAGCCATGGAATACATTAAGAAGATTAGATGAAACATTCCTCCATAAGAATGATGACTGACCAGAGGTTAAGGCAGTGAAGTGGTTTGTCTTAGTCCTTTAAGGCTGCTAAAATAGAAAACCATAGACTGGTGACTTATTAAACAACAGAAATTTCTCATAGTTCTGAAGGCTGGGATGTCCAAGATCATGGCGCCAGCAGATTGGTGTCTGGTGAGCACCCACTTCCTCGTTCATAGACAGCCATCTTTTATGCTGTGTCCTCACATGGAGGAAGCAGTGAGGGAGCCCGCTGGGCTTTCTTTTATAAATGTACTAATCTAATCCATTCATAAGGGTTCTACCCTTCTGACCTAAGCACTTCCCAAACACCACACCTCCAAATAACATTACATTGGGGATTAGGTTTCAACATATGAGTTTTGGGAAATGCATTCAGTCTGTAGCATGGGTACAGAAAGTAGAACAATCCCAACACATAGTAATTAACAAGAGTTTAAAATTGAGGCAATATTTGCCTCAGCCAGAAATCCTCTCATATTCTGCCTCTTGCAGAAGAGCCAACAATTTACTTTTCCAAATCAAGTTAATCTAAGGCTCAAGCTCTCATGACTAGCATTTCCCTCTAAGACCTGGCACTCTGCTGATAGGAGAATCATAGAGCATTGGATACAAAGTATACTTCACGATCAGCAGTTTTCAAACCTGTATTGTAATCCCCTAGAGAAAAAATTAAATATGTGTTCTCAGACCAGTGCAACCTCTATATCAGAATCTCCAAGGAGAACAATCAGGAAATCTGTATTTTCAAACAAGATCCCCAAACAATGTCTTTAGAGAGCCTGACCCAGATCAGTGGGCTGACTGTGGAAATGACAGACATATACCCTCATTTCACTGAGTGAAACTGGGGTCTAAAAGAGTTAAGACATTTTCCCCACAGTCTCATTTAATGGCCTAGAAGTCCTCAGCCTAAATATCTGCAGCTAATCACTGGGGTATGACAGTTTGGAGTCTAGGAGGACCCTTGGCACGTAACTTCTGGACAATGAAAGTTTCATGCATAAAAGGTCTCCTTTGACCCAGATAATTTTGGGCTTGGCATTACAAATAGCAATAACTAAAACTTGTCACTCGAAGGGTTGATATTATGCTTAGCTAGATATGTGCTTACATTTGCTCCATGGCGTATGACAATTTCCTGCCGTCATCGTGAGGAATGTGTAAAGCTACCTGATCTAAAACTCTTGACCTTCTGGTTTCCTCCTTACCTCTTTTTGCAAGTGGGTCTATTGTGCTTAGAATATTAGGCATTCAAGACTTTCCTTAGGCCTTTAATGAATTCTCTGAAATCATCCTGGAGAATGGGGAGTTGATTAGGGTGATGCATTTGAAATGTCAGAGGTCTTTCTACCTCATCTGAAAGGAATCAGGAACATTGATAGATGTCCTCAGAGATAATGGAAACTGAAGCAGATCTTCAGAAATCCCTAAAAACTACCTCAGTTATTCAGCTTTCCATTTTCCATTTTTTCCCACTTTGGATTAGACAATATAACTAATGCAGATAAACCCATGAGGAAATATAATTTTAGAAAAATCCATCAAACCTAAGTCTCATTACATGTTTTTTAATCCCTCTATCTTCTGCCCCTCCCCTAACTTTGCTTGTAATGGCTAGAATACTTCTTACCCCATTTTGTTTTGCCTTTGAGGACTACTTGGTAATGGTAGAGTTCTTTAGGGAACCACTGATGCTCCTTATTCAACAAATATATACTCTGCCCCTGTGTGGCAGACAGATATTAACATGGTCCTTGTGATCTTCACTGGCTGGTGTTCATGACATTATATGATCCCTTTGGCTTGAATGTGGGCAGAACCTGTTGTTACTGAACTCAAGTTCGGCTGCTCACTGCTCAAAAGCCAATACTAAAGAGACATGTGTAGCTAGAAAAGGAAAGATTGCTTTATTCAGGAGGCTGGCAACCTGGGGAGAAGGTGGACTCGTGTCCAAGAACCAATTCCAGAGAGTCTGCCCGACCATGAAAGTTTTTAAAGGGAGGAAGTTTTTAAAGGGAGGAAGGGATGCTAATCCCAGTTAATCATTTGAGAAGGGGGTTAGAATCTCTATCATTTTCCACTGCGTGCCGACTGGCCAGCTCCATTGTTCTCCTCTTCTGATGCTATCTTGGTCGCAGAACCTAATTAACAAAATGCTGGGGAAAGGTCTGGTTATCATTTTAATCACCTGTTCACTATTTTCCCTTCCTTCAGTCTAAGAAAAGAATCAACATGTTAAGCAAGAAGAACAAGAACAAAGGCTTTGGAAACTATGCAGAAGACTGAGGGTCCTGGAATTTAGCTAATGTAGAGATTAGAGTTTAAAGTGTAACTAGATTCTAAGGCCAGGAGGCTGCTTACACTGTAACTTGCTTCTAACTATAGATATTGCAAAGGTGGTGGGATGCAGGTGATTGTGTATGTGATTATGTCTCATAAAATACTAGTGTCTGTCTTGCTGGGATTTCTCTCACCCTGACTGTGAGAAAGCAAGTGGCCATTTTTAGGAAACCTTACGTGGCAAGGACCGGTGAGCAGTCCTTAGAACTGAGAGCTGTCTGTTCCTGCTGAACAGCCAGCAAGAACCTGAAGCCCTCTTTCTAAAGCTGCAAGGCACTAAATTCTGCCAACAACATGAGTGTTGCCTCACACACTGGTGGTACTCTGGGTTCCAGCAATGCCCGGTTAGTCCTTCCTGAAGAAATGGATGGACTCTATAAACAACAGTCTTCCCCCAGGAGCAAGGAATTATTGTTTCTATCATATATAACATGCAATCTGTTGACCTCAATGGCATTGCTTTACAGATCATTCTGGAATTTTATAAAGACAGATTAGACACCTGAATATCACTAGTGCAAAATGAGCCTGGCTAACAATACTGTATTATACACTCAAAATTTAAGATGGTAGATCTTCTAAGTGTTCTCTCCCTCCCTCCTTCCCTCCCTCCCTGCCTCCTCCTCTCTCTCTCTCTCTCTCTCTCACACACACACACACACACACACACACACACACTTAACAGTAATAATAATAAAGTGGTGGGAAGAAACTTTGGGAAGTGATGGATATGTCTATGGCCTTGATGATGGTGATGGTTTCAGTTATATACTTACCCTAAACTCATTGAGTTGCATACATTAAATATGTACAGCTTTCTGCCTGTCATAATTCAGTAAGGTAGTCTAAAAAAGAAAGAATTATCAATTTTGCATTCCATATCCATTGAAACTACCAGGAGTAAAAAGAAATAAAGGTATTCTCACACAAAGGACAGCGAAGAAAATTTGTTACCAGAAAATCTATCCTTACTGAGTAGCTAAAGGAGTGGAAGTGAAGAATCTCCTTGATGACATTAATGAGAACTAGTAATGTACCTCAACTATACGCTAACATTCTGGGAAACGTAGTTTACATGTGTAACCGAAAAAGAGAAAAAACATTGGAAAGCTGTTTGCCCTTCTCTGTTACCACATGTAAGTGTTCTTCACAAAACAATAACATCCTTTAGCTTCTTCTGTTGCAAATACATTCTCCAGCTAGTAATTAGTCTTTTGATTTTACTTTTTTTTTTTTTTTTTTGCTGTTAAGTAGAAAAATATGCTACACTTTTATGTAGCTAGATTTTTGTCTTTTTCAGTTTTGTCTTTAGAGCACCTGTATCCATTGGAAAATGAAATAGATGAATGTACATCTATGTGTTCTCCAATCATTTTAGTTTTATTGATTCCATTTACTATTTTTAATTGATCTTTGTTTCTGTATGGTGTGAAGTAGAGAAATTGATTTTATCTTTCTCAAATTAACAAACTGTCCTAGGAAAACTTAATACAAACAACCTTCCTTTCCATACATTTAAAAATACCATTTTTAAAATATGCTTTATTCCTCTCTGAGAAATTTCAATTATCTTTCACTGATCTGTTTAACACTACCTTTTTTTTTTTTTTTTTTTTTTTTTTTTAGTATTAGAAAGCATAATAAACTTTTCACAACTCTTCTATTTCAAAACAGCCTTCTTTAGCCTAAATACTTAGTTTTCCATATGGAGTTTGATAAATATACTATTTCAAAGGCCCTGTACATTTATTTTTCAAATTTGTTCCCAGTTATTTTATATAGGTGATTTAGAATTGATAAATGACATTTTTCCTGTGTGTGTGTGTGTGTGTGTGTGTGTATACATTTTAAACAAATTACTGAAATCAGATATGAAAATTATTACCATATAATTATCATATAAAATCACCTTAAAGCATTCTCATTGACTCTCGTATAACTTTTTTTCTTAATTGTTTTTTTATTCTTGTGATACATCTTTATTTCAAAGTACCTCTTCCTTTGGATACTAAGTGCATCGTTTTTGTTTTTATGTTGCAGAATGCTCCATACACTGTATCACATGTTTCCTGCTGATGATTCATCAGTTTGAGTAGAGGTTTATGAGGTCTTTTAATTTGCCCAAAGTCAAGTGTTTTATATTTTCATTGATTTAGCTTATTGTCCAAATTTGTGCTGGTGGGAATAAATGGAGAATTGATGTTTTACTGTTTACTCAGTCATTTAGAGGTGCAGGTGGTTAGAGAGGAGGAGCAAGCTGCAGTTATGGCCCCTTATATCAAGAGACCACACTAAACCCTGGGTTTAGTGAACTCAATATATCTGATGCCCATTCTTTGCATATTCTGTGACTCTGTCTCATCTCTTTTACAATATATTCTAGACTAGATTCCTGCTTGATCAGGATACATCATAGACCCCTGCTGGCTTTTTAGTTTATGCAAACGTGGTAGCCCTCCATACTTCCACAGGATTCTTTTAAGGGATGTTTAGTAAGCAGTCACGCTAAGTGCGCTTCTACATGTGTGTCTCCTGTCTCAGCCACGGCTACCCTCCACTTTTGCCTCTCCCTTCTAAATTAGAGTGTATTTGTGGGTTTTGTCTGATCCTTCTCCATATATTTTACCAACTTTGGATTTCTTTCCAGAAAGACTACATGTGAATGCACTCTTGATATCTTCCTTTGATCTTGTTCCGACACTATTTGAAGAAATTCTCCAATTTCTTCTAAGTTGATTACACAGGGAATGGTCATGTAGAGGCCTGCTAAAAGGCCTATGCATCTAATCTTTACTTTCTTGGAGGAAATCGTCTCTATTTCTTTTACTTTTCTCCTGTACTAAATAACCAAACATGTTGTATCTTCAACACTTTGTCTTATTACATCCACAAACTCACTAGCATTTGGCGTATTCCATTTACTTGGAGAATGTTTGATGTGCCCTTTCTCTTCATCTAGCTGTCCAATGATTGCTTTACCTATTCTTACAGCCATCATCACCATCACAACGACCACCACCACAATTGCTCTATGTTGGAGATAATCCAGTGTTTCTCTGCCTTTTTTTTCACTATTGTTCCCTTCTAAGAAAAATTTTTAGATGTATTTTTCTAATTGGCGTCCCAGCATGAAATTTTAATACCACAGATATACTGTACATCTGATCATGTATTCTGACATTTTGCAGGGCCACAATCCATTGTAAGTTCTACATTTGCCTTACCCCTCAAGAACCAATTTTCACCCTCTTGATCACAATATTGCCCACGTTGAAAACATGGTGTAATTTTTGTGCCAGATAATTTATTACATATTTCATATTTATACTTAAAATATCTTGTGTTTAACTGATTATTTTTGAATGTATGACTGGTCATTTCTCTGATGATGGATTAACATAAAACTCTTTTTATACAAATCAGCTTATAAATTTGGCCTTCCAATGCCTAGACAACAAATATTGTCCTTTTAGCTCTTCTCATGCTTGATTTTCCCTGCTAATTCATTCACCACACACACTTCTGCAGAGCTGGAACCATGAGAAATGTGTAGTGTCAGAATACTGAAGGACTGATACTATGTCATACCACATGGCAAAAGCAGTGTCTGCAAATGTAATGAGATTTTCAAATGTTAATCACTTTTTCTTTTCTTTACTAACTGCATAAAACCTCTGGAACCAGGCTTAAAGAGATATGAAGCTACCTCTTTTGTGGGAGTGGTGGGGGTGAGGCTTCTTTCTGTCCTAATGATTTCTACAGTTTTATTTATTTACAAAGCAGTGATCATTATATCCATACTGATTTGCATTCTAAACATGTACTGTTTTTGTCACTTGCTTTAAAAAAATGTAATCGCATACAGGAGACATGTTTGCAACATGTGATCCTATTCTCAGTGGTCACTGTTGACTGGAATGTGGATGGACAGCTGACTTGGGGTTGGCATCCATTCATAGGTAGGTTAATTAAATTACCTATTAAGAATTTGACCTGAGAATAAAGGCCAGAGTCAGGCAGTAGTGGAGTAGGAGGAGGAGGGGAAGTGGGAAAGGGGGGGAAAAAAAAGAAGGAAGAAAAAAGATGGAGAAGATGAAAGAAGAAAGACTTGCTATCAACATTATTTCAGAAGGGGAAAATGGTGTTAACAAAAGTGGAAAGAACATATCTCACAATAAAAAACACATTAAAATGAACATTCTTGATATAATGAAAAACAGTGCATTGTTTAATTTTCCTTTTTTCACAGCGATCTGTTAATAACTTCAGCTCTTACAGGAGTAGGCTCTTCCTAATATTTGGCCCAAGATTGACAAGGGTTGACAGACTCTTACATATTTCAAAACCTGAGATGCAGATAACTGAAAAAGCAATTCTTTTGCTTTTGCTCTGCCTTGACATAGATTAACTTACTCCAGTAACCAGTGATGATTTCATACAAATGAATCATGTTGATTGGCAATTACATATGTCTTTGTAATAAACAGTAGTCATGTTAAGAATTACTAGATGCCATTTAGTTGATTGACATATCTTTCAAAACATGAGGCTCATGAGGGAAATGACTGTCAATTTTTATCCTATTATTTAAAAAAAACTGTTCAGCAAACTGAATTGGCAGTTATGTCAGTGTTGACGGGACTAAAGTGGAAAGTTCAGCCTCATCTGACTTTATCTTCTTGACCGTTGTTGTACTTTAGGTGTGACCCAGGCATATTATAAGATGCTCCTGGAAAAAAATAAAGGGTCGAGGCCAAGGAGAGTGAATAACTCTGTAACATCCTCCACACACATCCATGCTACCATGGCCTTATATCAAATGTACTTTGTGCATCTAAGGTTTCAGGCATGATTATGCATATACTAAGCAAAACCCACGGCCAATTATGACACATATACCTCCCAAGATACTTAAATTATAACTTACAAAAAGTCTAAGCTTTACAAATGCATTTTGCTATTTGTTTTTTTCATCCCTTTTAGAAACTTTTTTTCAATAAAATTTCACTTTTAATGTGTTTCTTGTTTATCCAAGTTTGTTACAATATTCATGTGGTTTTGATCAATTATGTACTTCTAATATTTGAAGAATAACTCAATCAGGAAGAATATTTCAAGTGTACAACAAAGTGATTCAGTTATGCATTTACATATCTCTATTCTTTTTCAGATTCCTTTCCATTATAGGTTATCATAAGATACTGAATATAGTTCCCTGTCCTTGTTGTTCATCTGATTTATATATTGTAGTATGTATGTATTAATCACAAACTCCTAATTTATCTCTCTCCCCCACCCTCGCTATCCCCTTTGGTAAATGTAAGTTTGATTTCTATGTCCATGAGTTTATTTCTGTTTTGTAAAATAGTTCACTTGTATCATTTTATAAGATTATACGTATAAGTGCTATCATATGATATTTGTCTTTCTCTGTCTTAATGACTTCACTTAATAGGGTAATTTCTAGGTCCATCCACGTTGCTACAAATGGCATTATTTCATTCTTTTTTTATGGTTGAGTAATATTCCATCTCTTTATCCATGCCTCTGTCCATGGATATTTAGGTTGCTTCCGTGTCTTGGCTATTGTAAATACTGCTGCTATGAACTTTGAGGCTATTAATGTTAAATGAGTTCTTTCCCAGATTATTTTTCCTGTTAGGGTTCAAATGTGGTGGAAGTTGAGGCTTGAGTGAACAGCTTTTTAAAAAAATGTCTATTGAAGTATAATTGACATATATTAGTTTCAGGTGTACAACATAATAATTTGATATTTGTATACATTGCAATTCGATCACCACAATAAATCTAGGTGCTATCTGTCACTGTACAAAGGTACAAAATTTTTTTCTTGTGATAAGAGCTTTTAATATTTATTCTCTTAGCAACATTCAAATATGCAATGCAATATTATAGACTATAGTCAGCATGCTATAAATTATATCCCCATAACTTATTTATTTTATAATTGAAAGTTTGTAGCTCCTGATGGGTTCCCTTCACCCATTTAGTCCATCCCACCATCAGTCTGTTCTCTGTATCTGTAAGTTTTCTTTTGTCTGTTTATTAGATTTCACATATAAATGAAATCATGTGGTATTTGTCTTTCTCTGATTTATATCACTTAGCATAATATCCTCTAGGTCCATCCATGTTGTCATAAATGGCAAGGTTTCATTCTTTTTTTTTAATGTCTGAAGAGTATTCCCAGGTGTATATATACTATGTCTTCTATCAATTCGTCCATTGATAGACATTTAGGTTGTTTCTGTATCTTGGCTATTGTAAATAATACTACAATAAACATAAGGGTGCATATATCTCTCAAATTAATGTTTTCATTTTCTTCAGTTAAATAAATAACTGAAAGTGGAATTGCTGGATCATATGGCAGTTCTATTTTTGATTTTTTGAGGAACCTCCAAACTGCTCTAATTTACATTCCATCAAAAGTGCGTGAGGATTCCTGCTTCTCCACATCCTTGCCAACACTCCTTTTTTGTTGCCTTTTTGAGAACAGCAACTCTGACAGGTGTGAGGCGATATCTCATTGTGGTTTTGATATGCATCTCCCTGATTATTAGTGATATTGAGCATCTTTTCATGTGCCTGTTGGCCATGTGTCTGTCATCTTTGGAAAAATGTTTATTCTGATCCTCTGGCCATTGAAAACATTTTTGTTATTGAGTTTTATGAGTTCTTTGGATATGTTTTGGATATTAACCCCTTATCAGAGATATAGTTTGCAAATATCTTCTCTCATTCAGTAGGTTACCTTTTCATTGTGTTAATAATTTGCTTCAATGTACAGAAGCTTTTTAGTTTAATGTAGTCCTATTTGTTTATGATTTTGTTGACTTGCCTTTGGATTCAGATCCAAAAAAATCATCTTTAAGACTAATGTCAAGAAGTTTATCACCTATGTTTTCTTCTAGGAGTTTTATGGTTTCATGTATTACATTCAAGTCTTTAATCCATTTTGAATTAATTTTTGTGTATAATTTAAGATTATATATATATTTCTGGTGGAGTCTGTAGGGTTTTCTACATATAAAATCATATCCACAAATAGTGACAGTTTTACATATTCCTTTTCAGTTTGGATGCCTTTTATTTATTTTTCCTACTTAATTACTCTGGACTTCCAATACTGTGTTAAATAAAAGTGGTGAAAGTGGGCATGCTTGTCTTGTTCCTGATCTTGAAAGAAAAGCTTTCAACTTTTCACCATTAGATATAATGTTAGCTGTGGGCTTGTCATTTATGGCTCTTATTATGGTGAGGTGCACTCTTTTTTTGCCTACTTGGTTGGGAGATTCTAACGGTGTTGAATTTTGTCAAATGCTTTTTCTGCATTTATTGAGATAATCGTATGATTTCTATCCTTCATTTTATTAATGTGGTGTACCATGTTGATTGATTTGCCTATGTCAGACCATCCTTGAATCCCAAGAATAAACTCTACTTCATCATTATGTATGAATCTTTTAATGTATTGTTAAACTTGGTTTGTTAATATTTTGTCGAATTTCTTTCATCTATATTCATCACAGATATTGGCTTGTAATTTCCCACTTTTAGTGATGTCCTTGTCTGGTTTGGTTATCAGGGTTATCCTGGCCTTGAAAAATCAGTTTGGAAGCATTCCCTTGTCTTCAAATCTTTGAAGAGCTTGAGAAGGATAGGTATTAAATCTTTGGACATTTGGTAGAATTGACCAGGGAAGCCACCTGGTTCTAGATTTTTGTTTTTTATTATTCGATCTTCTTTCTAATAATCAGTCTATTCAGATTTTCTATTTCCTCGCGATTCACTCTCTGAAGATTGAATGTAGCAATTTATTCATTTTTCTCTAGGTTGCCCCATTTGTTCAGGTATAATTTTTCACAGTAATTTTTTAGAGTCCTTTGTATTTCTTTGGTATTGGTTATAACTTCTCTTTCATTTCCGATTTTATTATTTGAGCCCCCTCTCTTTTTTTATTAGTGAGTCTAGCTAAAGTTTGTCAGTTTTGTTTATATTTTCAAAGAACCAACTCTTAGTTTAATTGATCTTTTACATTGTTTCCTTAGTCTCTATTTCATTTATTTCTGCTCTAACCTTTATTATTTCCTCACTTCTACTAACTTTGCACTTCATTTGTTTTTCTTTTTTAGTTTCTTTAGGAGTAAATTTAAATTGTTTGAGATTTTTCTTATTTGTGAGGTAGGCCTGTATCGCTATAAACTTCCCTCTTAGAACTGCTTTTGCTGCATCTCATAGATTATGGTATTTTTAAAAATAAATTTATTTATTTATTTTATTTTTGGCTGCGTTGGGTCTTCATTGCTGCGTGTCGGCTTTCTCTAGTCGTGGTGAGTGGGGGCTACTCTTTGTTGCAGCACGTGGGCTTCTCATTGTGGTGGCTTCTCTTGTTGCAGAGCATGGGCTCTAGGCATGCGGGCTTCAGTAGTTGTGGCACACAGGCTCAGTAGCTGTGGCTTGTGAGCTCTAGAGCACAGGCTCAGTAGTTGTGGTGCATGGGCTTAGTTGCTCCACAGCATGTGGGGTCTTCCCAGACCAGGGCTTGAACCCATGTCCCCTGCATTGGCAGGCAGATTCTTAACCACTGCGCCACCAGGGGAGCCCTGTGGTATGTTTTTATTTTCATTTGTTTCAACGTATTTCTTGATTTCTCCTTTGATTTCTTTGTTGACCCATTGGTTGTTCAGTAGCAAGTTGTTTATTCTCTACTTATTTGTGATGTTTTTCCAGTTTTCTTCCTGTAATAGAGTTCTAGTTTCATACCATTTTGGTGGAAAAAATTCTTGATATGATCAATCTACTTAAATTTATTGAGATTTGTTTTTTAGACTAATGCATGATATATCCTGGAGAATGTTTCATTTCCCCTTAGAAGAATGTATACTCAGCTGCTTTTGGATACAATGTTCTGTATATACCTATTAACTCCATCTGATCTAACATGTCCTTTAAAGCTAAGATTTTCTTAACAATGTTCTGTCTGGATGATCTATCCATTGATGTAAGTGGACTATAAATGTCCCTATTATTGTTGTATTACAGTCAATTTCTCCATTTAGGTCTTTTAGTATTTGCTTTATGTATTTAGGTGCTCCTATTTTGGGTGCATAAATATTTACAAACATTACATCTTCTTGCTGGATTGACCCCCTTATCATTATGTAATGCTTGTAGTTGTATTTTATTAGTCTTTTTTTAAGAAGTATTTTATCTAGTATAAGTATAGCTACCCTAGCTTTCTTTTGGCTTGTATTTGCATGAAACAGCTTTTTCTATTCCTTCATTTTCAGTATGGCTGCATACTTACATCTGAAGTGAGTCTCTTGTAGGCAGCACATAGATGGGTCTTTTTTTTTTCTTTTTTTAATCTATTCAGCCACTCCATGTCTGATTGGAAAATTTAGTCCATTTACATTTAAAGTAATTATAAATAGGTATGTATTTATTGCCATTTTGTTAATTGTTTTCTGGTGGTTTTTGTAGTTCTTTGTTCCTTTCTTTTTTTTGCTTTCTTGATTGTGGCTTAATGACTTTCTACATTGTTATTCATAAATTTCTTTTGTATTATCTTGTGTGTATCTACTATAGGTTTGTGTTTACCATGAGGATCATATATACTATATATGATATATAGTATGTATATATCATAATATGTATATATCATGATTTGTATTATATATCATATACAGTATATATGATACACATACACACACACTGATAACAAGTTAAGCTTGAATGTATTCTAAAACTCTCCATTTTTTTCTCTCCCCTATAGGTTTTATGTTTTTGATGTCACATTTCAGATCTTTTATTTTGTATATTCCTTAACTAATTGTTTTAGCTATAGTTAACTTTACTACTTTTGTCTATTAACCTTTATACCTGCTTTTTAAGTGATTGATCCACTAATTTCACTGTATATTTACTTTTACCAGAGAGATTTTACATGTTTTCTTGTCACTAATTAGTGCTCTTTATTTTCAGCTTAACAAAGTCCCTTTAATATTTCTTATAAGGCCAGTTTAGTGGTTTTGAACTCCTTTAGTTTTGTTTGTCTGGAAAACTATTTCTCTTTTGATTCTGAATTACAACCTTGCTAGGTAGAGTATTCTTGGTTGGAAGTTTTTATTCTTTTCAGAATTTGTATATATCGTGCCACTCTCTCACAGCTTGCAATGTTTCTTCTTAGAAATATGCTGATAGTTTTATTGGGGTTTTCTTAAACATAAGTTACTTTTCTCTTGCTGCTCTTAAGATTGTCTCTTTAGCTTTTGACATTTTAAGTGCATTGTGTCTTGATGTGAGAGTCTTTGGGTTTATCTTTTTAGAAATTCTCTGTGCTTCCTGGATCAGGATGTCTGTTTCCTTCTCTAGGCTAGGAAACTTTTCAGCCATTATTTCTTCAACTAAGTTTTCTACCCCTTTCTCTCTCTCTTATCCTTCTGGGGTCCCTATAATACAAATGTTACTATTTTGTTGTTGTTCCATTGGTCCCTTAAGTTATCTTCACTTTATAAAATTCTTTTTTCTTTTTGCTGCTCTGTGTGAGTTCCACTTCCCTTCCTTCCAGATCACTGATCATTTATTTTACTTTATCTACATTGCTGTTGAACCCCTCTAATGTATTTTTCAGATCAATTATTCTTCAGCTTTGTGACTTCTCTTTGGTACTTGTTTATAATTTCTCTGTCTTTAATGAAGTCCTCACTGGGTTCATCCATTCTTCTCTTGATTTTGGTGAGCATCTTTATGACCATTAATTTGAACTCATCATAGTTATTTTAAAGAGACGCAGGTAAATTATGTATCTCTGTTTTATTAAGTTTTCACCCCTGGGACTTTATTTTGTTTTTTTATTTGGAACATATTCCTCTGTTTCCTTATTTTGCTTGACTCTGTGTTTTTTCTATGTATGAGGTGAAACGGCTATCTTTCCCAATCTTGGAGGAATGGCTTTGTATAGGAGATAAAACTTATTATTTAATCTTGCCCTAGCTCTTGGTTGTCTCTCAAACTTTTGTGGTTGTTTAAGCAATCTGATGTTTTTTTTTTTTTTTTTTGATAGGTCCTACCTGTTGAGGGTAGGCCAAGATCTGTCAGTGTTCCAGAGGAAGGGATCTCAGTCAACACCTAGTTTCAGGCTGATTGGAAGCTAGAACCTCAGGCAGCAGCTTTTAAGATATGCAAATATATATAATCCTGTGGGACTGCAATTACGTTCTGAATTTTTCAGATCCATACGCCTCAGAAATGCAAGCCTGCCATCCACCAGAGCCAGGTGCTTAAGGGGCATCGCCTGTGTGTGCCCCAAGCCGCAGGAGTGACAGGGTAGCACTGTGTGCTCACTGGTGTTAGCAGGTTAGAGGGAGAGTGCAAAGACGATGCCCACCAGTGCTGGTGCTAGCAAGGTAGAGTAAGAATGCAACAATGGTGCCTGCCAGAGCCTCTGTTTCCACAGAGAGTCCCAGCAGACTCCTGCCCCAGCTGCAGATGCTTTAAGATTAGCCAATGAATCTTCTTTACATATGATCTAAGCTCTTTTCAAACTGCTGCTTTTGTGCTGGGTCCTGGGATGAGTGGGTCTCCATGTGAGCTCTTTAAGGGTGGAATCTCTGTTACCTGTGGCCCTATAGTTTGCCTAGGCATAAACCCCATTGGTTTTCAAAGCCAGATGTTTTGGGAGCTTGCCTCTCTGGTGCTGGTCCCAAGGGTTGGGGTGCCTGATGTGTGGCACAAATCTCTTGCTCCTCAGGGATAAGCTCCATGTTGGTATTTGATTCCACCCAATTGTGGATCACCCTGCCAGGTTTGGGATAGTTGGTGAGACCTTGTCTCAGCCTCTCCTACCTGACTCCATGTGGTGCTTTTATCCTTTGCTCTAGAGTAGCTGTTCAGCTAGTTTTTAGGTCTTTTTCAGAGTGAGTTGTTCCATATGAAGCTGTAGATTTATTGTGCTCATGGGAGGATGTGCCTTTTCAGAATCTTCCTACACTAACGTCTTGAACCGCCCTTCCCTGACTGAAATGCTTTTATAAAAAAATGATCAAGTGTTACCTCAGCAGGCAACAGATGGAGGAAAAGACATTTGATGTCAGATCAGTAGCAATGTGCCCAACACACGATATGAAGCACAGATGTTTATCTGAAATGGCCGTGGAGTTGGAAAATGAAAACTTGGAAGAAAGCTGTTGAGTTCTAAACCCTTGCTAATACCATATTGTAAAAAGGCAGGACAGCCTCCAGTGGGTAACATGAATACCTGATTCCCTTGTGATTTTCTAGTAACGGAGGATGCACAAAAGTGCTTGTGCTCAGCACTAAAACGTCAAGTCAGAGATGTCTTTTTTAAAAATCTCTGAACAATATTTCCAATTAATGTGCTTTTGTGAGAATTTTTTTCCCTTTTCTTTCTCCCCAGTGTCTTTTTTGAATTTTACATTCAACATTTTATTGTATCTCTCATACCTTATATGAGTGTCCAAATTGAATATCACAGTCCTTTGATTCCCTTTAAAAATGTATAGTTTGAAACATTTAAGTCTCTCAGGTATCTTAGGTTACAATTATCCTACAGAGAACCATTTTATTTCCCCTGAATGGTTGTAAGGTGTTTTTATTTGCTTGCTTTTTATTGATGAGGTAGCATTTTCTATTCCAACTTCTTTAGAGAATGTTCTTCACTCAGCAAAGAGACAAAAAATATTTGAGTGGGTTGTCACTTAACCCGATAGGCATGAATGAAATTTTCTGCTCAGAGTGGGATTTCTATTTTCTATATGTAAACAGACCTACCTCTAA
The DNA here is from genome assembly GCF_028021215.1 of Eschrichtius robustus. Lineage (NCBI taxonomy): Eukaryota > Metazoa > Chordata > Mammalia > Artiodactyla > Eschrichtiidae > Eschrichtius > Eschrichtius robustus. The sequence goes on along the minus strand of NC_090830.1, from coordinate 116,482,021 downwards.
CATTTGTAAGGCCTGGGGAAAAAGGACAAATGGAGAGTATTCCATCTAATGTCCACCTCTTCAATTCCCTTCCCTGGTTCCAATCTGTGCTGTGGAGAACCAAGAAAATGTTTGTGGACATCTCAGATCATAAGCCCCAGTTCTGCCAGACAATGGCTTCTTGAAAAGAACAACCCCTTGAATAACTCCTAGGACTTAAAGTTCTGTACATGAGTAGCATGGTTTTCCTTTAGGAGGACAGACTGAAGGAAAGGAAGGAAACAGGCTTGGGACTATTTGGGCAGGGAGTTCTGCAGACTTAAGTAAACAGAGTACAGCATGAAAGAGGAGGTATGTGGGCTCCAGTTGGGCTTATTCCTTTGGCCCCACAGACCCCTCTTCCTGTATGGAGGGACACAGCTAGAAGAGTGCCATAGTAGGAACCTCTACAGCATAAGGCCCAGGACAGTGACTCAGTTGCCTAAGTCTAAGGTTGTACTGTATGTAAATGTTAATCCTTTGTAAACATAAGAAAAGGGGAAAGAATTATGATAATTCATACTTGGACAAAGACAAGTGCCCAATTTGTACTTGTTGATCAATATCATACCAGTCCCATCACTCTATTTAATTGTTTCCATTTGTGGGAGGGATGCCCTAAGGTGACCCCAATGACCACATTTCTGTATAATTCCCTCTCCTCGAATATGGGTGAGATCTGTAATTTACTTCTCACCAATAGAATGTTTCAAAGGTGATTGTATGTCACTGGTTCTGTTATGTGGCTAAGATGATGGAACGCTTACATAAGACAGTCTTGGGAGGCTGAAGAGAGAGACTCTTCTGCCAATCTTGAGGAAGCAAGCTGCTGTGCTGTGAATTGCCTAAAGGGAGGGCCACACGGCAAGGAACTGTGTAAGCCCTTGTGAGGGTCTCATTCTTACAACTGCAAGGAACTAAATTTTGCCATTAACTACATAAGCTTGGAAGATGACCTTCAGCTCCAAAAAAGATCACAGATTATCTGACACCTTGACTGCAGCCTTGTAAGACCCTGAGTAGAGGTCCCATTTACACTGAACCCAGAATCCTGACACTGAGAAAATAATTGTGTTGGTTGAAACTACTAGATTTGTAACAACTTCTTATACAGCATATGGAAACTAGTACTCCAGTTCTTGGGAGTTTGGGCATTTGTTTTTTCTTGTCTTTCTTGTACTTAGTCTACCACCATCTTTTATGTTCTGTTAGTCACTCTCTTCTTGTACATAGACCCTTGTTTTGTTGACATTGGATAGCATCCTTTAGGAATGCCAAATGCCCTGTATTGCTTGAGAAAAAAAATTTTTTTTTAAATTTACTTATTTGATTTACTTTAACTGAACAAAGATCATCATGTTCAAAGACACTGCAAAATTTTTGAAGACCTTGCTCATGATTTGTCCCATTTCCTTTCCTTTCTAATTTGTTCTTCAAGTGCATGCTCTTTCCCCAATAGCTTCCTGATTTCTTACTTTGCCCCATGACACTGGCAGAAATAGTTTCTCCTCTTCCTTTGAACTATAAACCACTCTCTTTGACCTCCTTTTAAGATTTCTTTTTACTTAATCCTTTACTTAGCAATTGTATATGAGCCCTTTCTTTCCTAATTAAATTGTATTTTCCTAGGGTGGAGGGAGAGGCAAGGGCAAAAATAAAATTATTTTTGTCTCTATAGCCTGTCCTTAAACCCAACAGTGCCTTGCTCTCTGTCTTGTATAGAGTAGGCTCTCCTTAGCTACTTGAATGTATACATGAAAGTGATGTTGTTGAACTGTGTAGTTTTCAGCCCAATATTCCTTAGGAAGCTAACTCACCTTTTTTTTTGGAATCTAGCAAAACCTATCAGATGATGCATGTCAAGTTAAGGCTTTGGTGATATTTTACCATCCTGAAACTGACAACACCTTATGGATAGACTTGGGAACTTTGATTCAGCAAATCCTCATTTACTTGCAAATTTGGGTGCAATTAAAAATAGCAGCCTTAAAGGACAGTTGAAGTGAATGATATGATTTGATCTATCATGCACATATGAAAAATATCTACAGATATGTTTAGAAGGACGGATAAAGGCTGAAATCAACTGGGAGTCTAAGGAGTAGCTCGTATTTCTGCTCCAGTTCTCTGCTGGCCTAGCAAGAGCCACGTGGAGCCTCCTGTGGGTTCTTGTCATTCTTGGTTGAGGCCCTAAATGTTGGCAGACTGTCCCCACAGGCAAGGTAAAAGGAAGAATTGAGACAATAATTGGGGTCATTCAGGCAATGTGTGCACTCATAGAGAAAACAGGTGCTTGGGGCTTGGTTGACCCAGAATGAATGCTCTGGATAAATGGCCTCACACTGCTTTCTGTTTTATAACTAGAGGCAGCTTAAAATCTCTGCCCTATTGATATCTCTGAAAGTAAAGCCTATGTCTCCTTATGAAAAGTGTCCAGATTGCTATGAAGTTCAGCCTACTTACAACGATATTATAAACCTCAGCCATAATTGTAATATTTCCCATTAAAGTTAAGACATTCACTTCAAGTAATACTGATAATCTAATATTTGAACAGCTATACAAGAAACGGTTTGGGGACTCAAATGTCTTGTCACAATGGGGAAAAATTACCAGAGATGCTATGTGTAGAGGAAATAATGTTATAATCAATGTGACTTGAAATTTTAAGAGCTTTCTTTCTTTGGATTAAGAGTACCATTAATTCTTTGTAGGAAAGTGTGTCTTGCTCTAGTTTTCTGTGCAGAAGAAGTAGAGAAAGGGTGGCTAATTCCAGATGCCACTGCCTCCATTTATATAGCAGATTACTCTTTGTGATGTTGATTGTGACATCCACCCTGGGGCTAATGGAGATATTTTAACCAAGTTTTCTCTGCAGCAGGTCCTTAGACCTTAGACATCAAAGGGGATATTCAAAAAGACCTATTGTGATATCCCCATTTGATTTTAATAGACATTTGCTTAAGTCTGGTCAATAAAACAACGTGCAATGGCAGAGTCCTTGGAGTTCACTTATAGAGCCAGCAAATGGGAAACCTCTTAGCTGAAATTGTTGTAGAATGTAGGAGGGAAAGAGAGGTCACCCAAGATCTGTTTACAACTGGCATTTATTAATTTGAACAGAATTCCAGGAGATTAACTCTATGTCTAGACTGGTATCAAATAACAATAAATAAATCAGGCAGACCCTTCTCAGAATCACTGTGAATTTCTTCTTGCTGACTTTGAATGTAATTGTTGATTAAATCTGAGACCACAGTACAAAATTTTTAGTTTTCTTTTAGCTTTCCACTTTTCTTTTAATGTAAGAATGGATTCTCTTTGGTTATCTAACTTCCACGAGGACTGCGTCCTACAGTTAGTTTTCAGGAAATTTCTCTTATTTCTTAAAAAATATTTTGCTACTTCATTGCAAATCAAAACATTTAAAAGAATATAAATACTTTAACAGTAACCATACCCTTACTCCAACAATTCTTTCTTTCAATTTACGGAAGATTGGGCCCCACTTGCCTATGATAAAATCAATATTAAAAGTCTTCACTCCTTCTAGAAGCTTAAGGCCATTATCTTCATGAAAAATACAGCAAAAAAACCTTTCTAACTTTTTTTTATTCTGTTTCAATTTTGTCCTTTGTCCTCCAAATTATAGAAAAAAGACGTCCCATTTAACTCTATTAAAAATGGATGATGGTTTGCTTCTAAAAGTATATAGAACAGTCAATAAATTAAACAGGGCAAAAAATAAAAAATGAATTAAGAGGTGGGAGGTTGAGGTTCCTGTGTGAAAATATTGGTAATCATTGATTGATTGGTCAATTGGTTGATTGATTCATCTAGGAATATATTTTTTGAACATCTGTCACAAGCAAGATGCCAAGCACTAAGGATACGCTAGTGCACATTATTAGACTTGGTCAGTCCCTGACTTTACCAACTTCTGGTCTGATGGATTAGAAAGACAGTCATTAAACAATAGTTTACTTTCAAATGCATAGATAATTATGAACTGAGATAAATTCTGCGAAGGAAAGAAACACCACTTTTCAAAAAGGTACTTACAAAAGAACTTGGCTTTCCAGAGAAAAGTATACTTGAGATAAGTGATAAATAAATAAGGAAGAGAGTGATGAAATAACATTGGTTGCTGCCAGAGCAGTATGTACAAAAGAGTACATGGGTTGTAGGAGAAGTTAACAGTGGCTGAGATAAGAGTGTGGGGAGACTGATGAGAAGGATGAGCAGAAATCAGATTACATTGCTTTGCAGGCCATGTTAAGGATTTTGACTTTATGTGCAATGGAAAGCCTTTGGATAATTTTAATCAAACATTACCATAATTAGATCTAAGCTTTGCTAGTTAAACTTTGAGATAAAAACTCTAAGTATTACAGAATCTACTTTTGAGTTCTTGGCCACTTATTAACTATAGACAAGTCTTACTTTCATACCCAGTGAATGTATGTGTTATTGTGTGAAATTTGTGCAAAAACTGAACTGTGCCCTTACAGGTTATAAGAAGAGTTCTGAGATAGAATAAATTATAAATTTCCCAATTTTATTCTCGATACTGTCTATGCCAATATATGTTTGTAATTTTGTACCTGGTATTTAATTTCCTTTTTTCTTCATTTCAATTTTAATTTTAATAGCATTTGACAGAGACTAAATATTCATGTAACAATGTCTAGCTTTGTATTGAATTGATAAACCTAAAGTTATTATCAGTAACATCAGCACAGTCATTTTATTTTTTGACCTTTTCATAGGAAGGACAAAGTACAGTGAATTATTCATATCGTTGCATACATTGATAGTGATTGTGGCAATAGACTCATAAGGTAGCCCTAAAAATCCCTGTTTCCTGGTATTCATGCTATTATGTGATCCCCGATGCCAGATGTGGATAACACCTTTGATTTTCTTCTAACAAAAAAGTATGGCAAAAATGATAGGATGGGCATGATTATTTGCGATTATACGATTCAGTTACATAAGACTGTAGTGCTCCTCTTGCTAGAGTCTCTCCCTCCCTTGCTCACTTTGAGGAAGCAAGTGGCCATGTTGGAGAATCCTACATTGCAAGGAACTGTGGGTGACCTCTAGGAACTGACACTGGCCTCCACTCAATAGTCAGCAAAAAACAGACGCCCTCAGTTCTGCAACTGCAAGAGACTCAATCCTGCCAACAGCATGAGTGAGCTTGGAAAGCAAAAACTTCCTCAGTCGAGCCTCAGATAAGACTGCAACCCCATTTCAATTAGCCTTTATCGCACCTTTGCAAAGCCCTAAGGAGAAGATTCAGTTTAGCCATGTTTAGATTCTTGACCTACAGACACTGTGAGAATGTGTGTTGTTTTAAGCTGCTAAGTTTGTGGTAATATTGTTATGCAACAGTGGATAACTAATACGATGATGAGGACAAAACCATACTGTATATGGCAGAAAGGATGGCCATTCAGCAGATAAAATGTTACTGGCCAGTAGATGCATGGAAGACTGAATTCAACCTGAGAAACTTGATTGAGGTATATCTATGCATTTCTCTGAAAGAGTTTGTTCTAAAAAAAAAAAAAAAATCAGTTGTATGAATGCAAAAGACTAGCTGCCTGTTAACTTGGGCAAATCACAATTTCCCTGGTTTAGTTTTCTCATCTCTAGAAAGAGAATATGTGTCCTACTTACATGAAGGATTATTATAAGATTATACTGAGATCATTTAAATTAAATAATTATTAGGTTTGTACTTGTATAATACTTTCACATATAGTACATGCAAGCAATGACAACTGTAAAATGTTAGCTATTTAAGTGGAAGTATTAATATAGTGTTAATGAGTTCTCCTCTATGGTGACCCACCATTAATTATATATCCAACTTGGACAGATTCTTCAGTTACAGTTCTTGATTTTCTCTCTTTAAGAAGAGACTGGTTGTTAATGTCTTTAGTAACACTCACATTTGTGGCCCTTCATTTTAACTGCTTACTCTTAAACTCTGTTCTTGGGGGCAGTACCAGTGGAAATTTTCTTTTGTGAAAATTCAGTATGTTCCATTTGTTCACGTCTTGCCATTAATATTCAGCTTCACGTTTGCAAGCTTGTCACAAAAAATAAATTTATTTTCAATTCTTTACTATTTGTGCAAATGCTGCTGTCACCGAAGGGTGAAGATATAGATAGAATTTAAATGCATAATATCACAAATGTTTTTTAAACTCTTTATTAATGCAGTTCACAGCACAATTAACATAAATAATATTGTTTTTAGTCCACTGGTTCCCAAAAGCATTAAGATGCAAAAGCAGATCATGGGGAGAAAATATGGTTAGGGAAAAAAATGTCAGCAACTGGGTGCAAAATGTGGTTAAGCTGCTCCTGTTTGAAAAAGAAAATGTGAATTATGAGAGACCTTTTTATTGTTGTTGTGTGTTTTCCCTACTGGCTGATTTTTCAGCTCATAAAGTATCCTTGCTGTCTGGGTGAACCATCTGTGGTATCGCCATTTTGGCGGATTTTCTCTTTGTGTCAATGACCAACCCACATGGGGAAGGACTTAGCGTTATAAACAAAAGTTCAACTTTCATGAAAGCAAAGAGAATTGGAAAGCACTTTATTTAAATTAAGAAGTATCCCTTAAAATTATGGTACTTAGAAAATTGGTTATTTTGGATTTCACATTCACTGAATACAAAGTGTATCACTTGTATAGCCAGTCAGGAGCAGAAAAGAACATAATCACACAATTACTAGGTTAAACATCTTAACTATATTTTCAAGACTTAGCTGCCCCAATAAATGGGAATTCATCACAAAAGAAATACATCTCTATTTAATGTAAATTTCTTATTCCCTTAATGGTAGAAAGCTTTTACAAAACAAGATTCAGATACGGAGAAGTAATATAAAGGAAAATGTAACCTTGGCTAACATTTATTGGGTACTTACTATGTGCAAGTCTCTATTCTGTTGTTTCTACACAGGTTATACAGTTTATTCCTTGCAACTAACCCTATCAGGCATGTACCAGTATTATCTCGATTTTACAGATGAGGAATGTGAGGTAATGAGAGATTAAGCAATTTAACCAAGGGTCAGAGAGTTGGGATTAAATCTAGGTAGTGAAGGAGCTGGGAATCAAACATAGGCAGGTACATTGCAAGCTGAGCTAACCATGAATCTTTAATGTAGTGAGAAGTGAAAATTATTGATTCTGCCCACTAAAGGTCTACTTCACCCCTTCTCAGTGAGGCAATGCATTTTCAAAATCAAACATTTTAGAAACCAAGGATAACATGAACCTGACTCAAATTCTTTCCTTGGATTTTGGAATACTGCAAGGGAGAATGTGTACGTTGCAACAATAATTTCCTAAAGCCCTTCCTGGGAGTCTCTTGTCTTCCTTTCTACCCCAGTCCTTGAAATGTAAGAGACTGGGTGAAGGAGAAGGATATTGAGAGAGCCAAGCCCAAGTTCTTCTTCCTGGGCAAAGGGAGAGATAGCTTGTGGCACTCAAACGTTACTAGTTTTGTTTGGTTACAACATCATTGTTACGTGTTTAAAGGCATTGATGATCATGTATGTTTTGGAGACTCCCAAGTTTTAAAATGTTAGAGCTTGGCCAGCTGGCACTAGAAACAGAAGTACACAGACTTAAAATGGCTTTTTGGCTTTTTTTCATGTTATACAAGTCTTTCAAATTGAACTAATGCTATTCTGATTACCTGTGTTGGGTAGGCAGGGTGAAGGTAAATGACAAAATTTCTCACAGATTAATTGAAACTTGTCTGCTCAAATATCAAAATGGGCTGGCTGGTTTAACCAGTAAAGCCTACTCTATTGCATTGATGTTATTTATGAAGGATTTGTAAGAGGTTCTGTGTAAGAAATATTGATTACTAATACCATTTTACTCGGTAACAGCACTTGAGTAAGTTTTGAAATGAGGTGCAATTCCATCTTTACTCGTAACTAATTTGAATGAACATCTCATGAGCAGGCATTTTCATTTCATCTGTAGGCCTCACGATATCATCATGTTAATCCACAAATCTTGAGAAGGGGTAGTCAGTAGCCAAAGTGTATGAAGCAGCTTGATTTTGTGCTTTATCCAAGAAAAATTCAACTTCCAACCAATCTCTCACTTTCACCAATAAGAAATTTATATTTGGTTACATCCACATCAAACTGAAATACAGTTTGAGAAGCCCGGCATTCAAATCATTGCTCACTGTTTTTTATATTATCCTCTTATCCTATTAATGAGTTGGCTTCTATAGATCTGAACATGTATTCACAAGGACAGAAGAAAACCAACATTTAGTAAGTTCCAGAGTCTCCAGGGCATTATGTTAGAATCTAGCATGTAGACCCTTTATATGTTATTTTATTTAATCCTCACAGTAGTTCTTCTGGACAAAGGATCATCCCCACTTTAAAGCTAAGAAACTGAACTCTTGCCAATCACATATAAAGAAGGAATGGGACAAGGTTCGAACTCAGACAGGCTTAAACATTTGGTTTATTTTTTCAGTATACCTTTTATTTGATAATAATATATAATAGATTTCCATATTCCCCCACACCCAGATTTCCCTATTTTTAACATCTTACATTGGTATGTTGCATTTGTCACTATTAATAATAACGTTTCAGTACTGGTTTAATAATTCAATACTTCTTTTCAGATTTCCTAAGGCTTTCTCTAATGTCTCTATGACAGCCCACGCTTAAGGAGTGGGGAGTTATGCTCTACCTCCTTAAGGACTGATACATTACTTGGATACATTATTTATCCATATTTGAGTAATTATTATCTAGATACATTTTTGGAATTCTCCTGCATGGGAGATTTGTCTGTTTTCTCCCCTTTGTTTCACCATTTACTTATTTATATCAGTATTACTTATGGATATTTATTTTACACGTTGGGTTATATCCAATACTACTTTATTTTTGTTGTGGTTGTTGCTATAAGTCTGAAATCCATGTGTTGCTAAGACGATGCTCTCTCCAAAGTCTCTAGGGGAACATTCTTCCTTGCCCTTCCAGCTTTTAATAACCTCAGGTATTCATCAGTCAGTGGCAGTGTAATTCCAGTCAAACTGCAAGTTTGTGCCACTTGATCCCTTTCACCTATTTCTCCCACCCCTCCAACCTGCCTTCTCTCTGGCAACCACCAGCTTGTTCTTTGTGTCTATGAATCTGTTTCTGTCTTGGTTTTATACATTTATAATAGAGTAAGATTATTTTTTCATATTCTGCATTCCGTAGTCAGATGCCCTAACCTCTTACATAATTTTTTAGATTTTGCATACATACATTAAGGTTCATTCTTTGTGATGTAGAGTTCTATGGGTCTTGTTGAAAGCATAATGTTATGGATCTACCATTACGGTGTCATCCAGAATAGTTTCACTGCCTCAAATAGTAAACCGTGCCTCACATTTTCAAACTTTTCTCTCCCAACCTCTCTCCACCACTTATCTGTTTATCATCTCTATAGTTTCACCTTTTCCAAAATGTCATCTAAATAGAATCAAACAGTATGTAGTCCTTTGAAGCCAGCTTCTTCTACTTAGCAATATGCATTTGGAATTCATCCATGTGTTTGGTGGCTTGAGAGCTTAATCCTTTTTATCACTGAATAATATTCTGTTGGATGGATTGTACCATCATTTGTTTATCCATTCACCTGTTGACACATTGGTTGCTTCCTGTTTTGGGTGATTTTAAATAAAGCTGCTGTATATATTCATGTTCAGGCTTTTGTGTAGACACAAGTTTTCAGATTAACTATGTAAATAACTGGAAGTACAATTTCTGGATGATATGGTAAGACTATGTTTAGCTTTGTAAGAAACTGGCAAGCTGTCCTCCAAAGTTGATGTACCATTTTGCGTCCTCAACAGTTAATGAGGGATCAAGTTATTCTGCATCCTCATTAGCAGTTGGTGTTGTCAGTTTTCTGGATTTGAACCATTCTAATAGGTGTACAGTGAGGTCTCATTGTTTTAATTTTTATTTCCCTAATGACAAGTGATGTTGAGCATCTTCTCATACACGTATTTCCTATTTGTGTGTCTTCTTTGGGAAGGTGCATGTTTTGATCTCTTGCTCATTTAAGAAATTGGGTTGTTTGTGTTATTTTGGAGTGAACATCTGTTTCGAATGTATAATTTCAAATTATGTTGTAGGAAGGATGATCTATATGGGCCAGGCATTCTGACATGAATTATTTAATTTCAGTCTAAATCTGTTCCTAAGAGGCAGGTATTATGCTTTTTACACAGGAAAGATCTAAGGGTAAGAGATCAAACATAATATTCAGAAGCCACACAACCAGTAAGAGGTAAGATGGTCTTTTCTAACAGGGTCTAGAAAGTGTTTTCAGACCTATCAGACCTAAGAGCTCCCTTTTCCTGTTATAAGTATTTTTATATCTCATTCACTATCACAAAGTGATAGTTATAAATAATATGACCTACTTAAAAACATCATAAAATAATATAAAACTCTGTAGTATAAAGGAAAACTAAAAGGAAAGAGGAATAACAGTAAAACAATAAAATATCATGTGTATATATGTAAATACTTATACAGGATTATATTAGATTATAATACTAAATATTGATGTAGCACCCACTTATAATTGATAAATTTAGATGTAAAAGATCAGAAAACTTTCCATACCAGAAACTCAGGAAATTAAAAGATATTTTAGATTAGTAGATGCTACAATAAAAAAAAGTCAGAAATTAAGTATTAGCCAGCTGGATTTATTTGAATATAGTACAAGAAGAAAGATAATGCTTATGTGAAATAGGGAAAACATGCTAGGATAAATTGTAAAATCTAGAGGTAGAGAAATGAGGAAGCACAAAGTCTTTGCAAACAAGATGTATCCAAAAGTCATATAGGATGTGGAAAAGTTATTTATTGGATGAAATTGTCATGCATTGCAACTTACCATCTCTGGCACCCAGTTACTAGATCCCAGTCCTAACTCCCATTCATTGTGATAACCCAAGACAATAAGACATTTTCTTAATTTCCAAATTTCCCTAATACCCCTTTATTCTAAATCCATACATTAATTGTTCTAACTTGTAATATTGTAATTTGAGGATTATTGTGACTCAAGTCAAGCTGCAAAATTTTAGTATATTCTGGAAATTTTAATGGTAATAGAAATGTTGAAGATCAATAAAATACAGAGCTTAAATTTCCAAACTCATGGCCTTGAATCAAATGGATCTTATCTTGGATAGCACATGAGCTTTGTAAAAATTAAAATACATTATAGGTCTTCCCCTGTGGTGCAATGGTTAAGAATCCATCTGCCAATGCAGGGGACATGGGTTCAAGCCCTGGTCCGGGAAGATCCCACATGCTGCAGAGCAACTAAGCCCATGTGCCACAACTACTGAGCCTGTGCTCTAGAGCCCGTGAGCCACAACTACTGAGCCCGTGTGCCACAACTACTGAAGCCTGCGCGCCTAGAGCCTGTGCTCCGCAGCAAGAGAAGCCACAGCAATGAGAAGCCCGCGCACCGCAACAAAGAGCAGCCCCCGCTCGCCTCAACTAGTGAAAGCCCATGCGCAGCAATGAAGACCCAACGCAGCCAAAAACAAAATAAATAAAATTAATTAATTAATTAAAAAAAATTATATAGAATAGAGTCAAATACTTTAGATTTAAGCCGAAACTGCTCCCCCCAATCTTAAAATCACCCCCACCCAGGTTCTGCCTTGTGTACGTAACAGCCTCAAAATCTTTCTCTGGTATAATACTGAGAGACAAACTATGAAAAATCATTGCTTTCCTTTTAATGAGCATCCATTAGGTATTTCTCTTGTACTACGAATTAATTGTGTGAGGTAGATATGGAGGATACCTATACAACTGGAAACACACCCACACACTCACGCACACACACCAGCCCCTCCTTTCAACTTCTTACCTTCCTTTACCCTCATCTCACAGATTAAGGGCACGTGACAGTCATAGTCCTGATAGGCCATAGTGGCCTTGTCATCTTTGAATTTTCTGGCATGAATTGGTATTTTCAACCTGGGTCACCTCTTGTGGTAATACGTACCTCAGAGATATCCAGGAGTACCTCAGAAATATTGCAGGTTCACTTCCAGACCACCACACAAAGCGAATATCACAATAAAGTGAGTCACGCACATTTTTTTTAACAGTACATATAAAAGTTATGTTTACGTAATTATACTATACTATATAGTCTATTACTAATGCGATCGCATATGTCTAAAAACCAACGTATATACCTTAATTAAAAATACTTTATTGCTAAAAAATGCTAACCATCATCTGAGCCTTTAGCGAGTCATAATCTTTTTGCTGGTGGAGGGTCTTGCGTGGATGTTGTTGGCTGCTGCCTGATTAGAGTGATGGCTGCTGAAGGCTGGGGTGGCCGTGGCCATTCTTAAGATAAGACAGTAATGAAGTTTGCTGCATGAATTGACTCTTCCTTTCACAAATGATTTCTCTGTATCATGCAATGGTATTTGATAGTGTTACACCCACAGTAGAACTTCTTTCAAAATTAGAGTCAATCCTCTCAAACCCTGCCACTGCTTTATCACCTAAGTTTATATAATATTCTAAATTCTGTGTTATCATTTCAATAACCTTCACAGTACTTTCACCAGGAGTAGATTCCAATTTAATAAACCACTTTCTTTGCTCAGCAATAAGAAACAACTCATTATTCACTAAAAGTTTTGTCCTAAGTTTGCAATGATTCAATTCAGCAATTCAGGCTCCATTCCCCTAATTCTAGTTCTCTTGCTATTTCTGCTACATTTTCAACTACTTCCTCCACTGAAGTCTTGAACACCCTCCAAGTCATCCATGAGGGTTGGAATCAACTTCTTCCAAACTCCTGTTAATGTAGACACTTTGACCTCTTCCCATGAATCAAAAATGTTCTCAATGGCATCTAGAGTGGTGAATCCTCTACAGAAGGTTTTCAATTGACTTTGCTCAGATCCATCAGAGGAATCACTATCTATGGCAGCTATAGCCTTATAAAATGTATTTCTTAAATAATAATACTTGAAAGTTGAAATTATTCCTTGATCCATGGGCTGCAGAATGGATGTTGTGTTGGCAGGCATGCAAACGATGTTAATCTCATTGTACACCTCCATCAGAGTGCTTGGGTGACCAGATGCGTTGTCAGTGAGCAGTCATGTTTTGAAAGGAATCTTTTTCTCTGAACTGTAGTTCTCGAGAGGGCATAAAATATTCAGTAAACCATGTTGTAAACAGATGTGCTGTCCAGGCTTTGTTGTTCCATTTATAGAGCAGAGGCTGAGTAAATTTGGTATAATTCTTAAGGGACTTAGGGTTTTCAGAATGGTAAATGAGCATTGGCTTCAACTGAAAGTCACCAGCTGCATTAGCCCCTAATAAGAGAGTCAGCCTATCCTTTGAAGCCAGGCATTGTCTTCTCCTCTCTAGCTATGAAAGTCCTAGATGGCATCTCCTTCCAGTATAAAGTTGTTTCCTCTACATTAAGAATCTGTTGTTTAATGCCGCGGAGCAACTGGGCCCGTGAGCCACAGTTGCTGAGCCTGCACGTCTGGAGCCTGTGTTCCGCGGCAGGAGAGGCTGCGGTAGTGAAAGGCCCGCGCACCGCGATGAAGAGCGGCCCCCACTTGCCGCAACTGGGGAAAGCCCTCGCGCAGAAACGAGGGCCCAACACAGCCATAAATAAATAAATAAATAAAAATTAAAAAAAAAAAAAAAAAAGAATCTGTTGTTTAGTGTAGCCACCTTCACTAATTATCATAGCTGGATTTTCTGGATAACTTGCTGCAGTTTCTACATCAGCACTTGCTGCTTCACCTTACACTTTTATGTTATAGAGACAGTGTCTTTCCTTAAGCCTCATTCTAGCTTCAAACTTCTCTTCTGCAACTTCCTCACCTCTTTCAGCCTTCAAAGAATTGAAGAGAGTTAGGGCCTTGCTCTGGAATAGGCTTCGGCTTAAGGGAATGTTGTGGCTGGTCTGATCTTCTATCCGGATCACTAAACATTTTCCATATCAGCAGTAAGGCTGTTCCACTTTCTCATCATTCGTGTATTCACTGGAGTAGCTCTTTTGATATCCTTCAAAGACTTTTCCTTTGCATTCACAACTTGGCTAACTGGCACAAGAAGCCTAGTTTTTGGCCCATCTTGGCTTTTGACATGCCTTCCTCACTAAGCTTCATCATTTCTAGCTTTTAGTTTAAAGTGAGAGATGTGCAACTCTTCCTTTCACTTGAACACTTAGGGTTATTTATTGGCCTAATTTCAATATTCCTCAGGGAATAGGGATGTCCAAGAAGAGGGAGAGAGGTGAGGGGGGGATGGCTGGTAGGTAGAGCAGTCAGAACACACACAACATTTATTGATTAAGGTCACCGTCTGATATGGGCACAGTTTGTGGCACCTCAAAGCAATTACAATAGTAACATCAAAGATTACTGATTACAGATCACCATAACAAATATAATAATAATAAAAAAGTTTCTAAAAATTGCGAGAATTACCAAAATGTGACACAGAGACATAAAGTGAGCAAATGCTGTTGAAAAAATGGCACCAATAGACTTGCTTGTCATGGAGTTGTCATCAACCTTCAGTTTGTAAAAAAACAAAAACAAAAACAAAACAAAAGAAACCCCACATTCTGCACAGCTCCATAAAGGGAAGCCCAATAAAACAAGGTATGCCTGTGTAGATTTATTCCTTGTTCTCTCAGACAAGTCTTGCTGTCATTAGTCCACAATTTTACTCTTCACTTTTAAGGGAATTTTTTGTCATACTAGCCAGACAAACAAACCAGAAGAGTACTAAGGCTAGAGCAGGAGTGTAGAGGGTTGGAGGGATTTGGAGACCCATCAAGGGAAAGGAAATGCCCACTAGGTGGCAGTAGCACACAGAAGTTTTATTTGGGAGACCCTCTGAATGCCTCACAACAGGAGACTAGAGGTTACAGGAACTGGGGTACCATCCAGAAGGGAAGGAGGGCAAAGAACTCCCAGGGGAAGATGGAGCAGAGAGGAGGATTAACGTCTAGGTGATGTCGCTCAGCAGCATGGTGGGAAGTCTGGGTCAGAGAGCTCCGAAGGACAGCAGAGACTTGGGATGTGCATGGCCCCAGGGCTTATCTTATCTATGGCTAGAATATGTAGGGCAACTTTTCATGGCATATGCAAAGCAGGCAGGCTCTAAATGACTAAAAACATCTGCTTATTTGGGTTATGTTTGTTTAAAACAACTGGATGTGCTAAAATTTGAGTTTGGTGTCAGCTGGCTTTTGAACTATTGAGTCTCAGCTTGCAGTGAAGAAACAAACAACTTAGGAGCGAATATATGGGGGCTGACCTTGGCTCATTTATATAACAGGAAGACTTTGTTGTATGGTGAAAAAAGGTGAGTTTGGAATCAGAGAGATCAGGATTTGAAGTCCTTATTTTATCTCTTATTAACTATATGACCTTTGTAAATTTCATTACCTTTAAGAACCTCAGCTATCTCATGTAGAACAGGGATGTCTTAATAGCCAATCAGTAAGACTGAGAGGAAGATTAAATGAGGTAACACACACTAAACACCAGGTATGTAGTATACATTCGATAAATATTAGGTGCCTTCATGATCCTTTCCTGTACTCTGGGGTTTGTCTTAATGTGCATGTTCTTGGGTAACAGCAGTTTATCCAAAAGCTCGCATACAGGTAGTTTATTTTGGGAGTTGATCTCAGGTAACAGGAGTGGGGGTCTGAAGAGGGAAAGCTTATGTAAGGATGTGCTCTAGGGTCTGCTTTTACAGTGACCAGCTGTAAAAGTTGTCTGAGGACCATACTGAACGTGCCTCAGGATTACTTACCAGAGGAAAAGAAGTGAGGAGAATTTATCTATGGGCACTTTCCTCCACCTCATCCAACTAGCATGTTAACTCTTTCTCACTTCTGGTTTGCAAGCCTGTGAGTGCTGGTTTCCAGAAGCTATCATAATACCACCACTTCAAAGCTAGAGGTGAAAGGGCAGAAAGCCAGAGCAATGGTGCCCCTGGGATGAGATGCTTTGCAGTTACACCTGTGTGAAGCTGGTTGCTGCAGCAATGGTTGGAATACAAGGTGGGCCAAAAGGATGGTGATTGGGGTGTGTTCAGTAGAGAATGCTAACTGAAACAGAAGAGAGATAACTATCCAATGATGGGCAAATCCTTTTTGGAAAGAAGGGGTTATTTTTAATAAAATCATGAGGTAGCTTATTGATTTTTCAACTCAGGAGTAGAAAATTTTTGTAGGCTACATGCACTACAATTCTTCTTGATAATTTTTTAAAATTAATTAATTAATTTTTTTTTTTTTTTTTTTTGGCTGTGTTGGGTCTCGTTGCTGCACGCGGGCTTTCTCTAGTTGGGGTGAGCGGGGGCTACTCTTCATTATGATGCGTGGGCTTCTCATTGTGGTGGCTTCTCTTGTTGCAGAGCATGGGGTCTAGGTGCGTGGGCTTCAGTGGTTGTGGCACATGGGCTCAGTAGTTGTGGCTCGCGAGCTCTAAAGCGCGGGCTCAGTAGTTGTGGCACATGGGCTTAGTTGCTCTGTGGCATGTGGGATCTTCTCAGACCAGGGCTCGAACCCGTGTCCCCTGCATTGGCAGGAGGTTTCTTAACGACTGCAACACCAGGGAAGTCCCTCTTCTTGATAATTTTTGAACTGGGCTAATTTTAGATTTTTGATTGTCTATTTCTCTGTATGAAGATAAACTGATAAAACACATGATTTCCTCATTCTGTTAGGTTCTTCTGGTTGCAAGGGACTGAGGCTTTCTTACTTTATTTAAAGCATCAGTGATTATTTAGGAGAATACACACGTACAATAATGTAGGGCACATATTGAGATAGACAAAGTTAATTCATGCAAATTCCATTTTACTGGCTTTTCTGAACGAGGAGAGGAATGGGACATTCCTGTGACAATTATATTTAATAAACGTGTACCCAGGAGTGAGCGTAAACTGGAAGATGGGCATTTTCTGTTTCTTTGGTCATTTTCTTTTATGGTGAGAACATCACATGAAACCTTGGGTAATACCAGAGTTTAAAGAAGCATATTTTTCACACAAAATTTCTTCCAAAAGCAAGTCATCTGCTTCATCTTTTACTCAATGAAAGAAACCATGATTTGCTCCAAAGCTAGAAGAAAAAAAAATATTTCAGTCTCTATAGTGGCACTCTCTCAAAGGATTTTCAAGGAAATTATAACTATCTTGAATTTTTGTCTTATGTCTGAGGAATCTAAATTTGTTGAATTTAAATTAGATTCTCTGAATCTAAATTCACTGTAGAATCTAAATTCTGAGTAGATATGTGATATAAGTGACAAGCCAGACCAACAGAAGGGAAGGAAAACTAGTAATGCCAGTGCCTCTGAAATGTTTTAGTTTTCTCCTTTTTTTGATATGTTTACCTTTCTATACTATTGATCTTTTACTTTATGCTTCTTCTCATAATTTTAGTTTACTCATAGCTTTGACATTCAGGACCTGTCGTGGATCAAATTCTGTTTCAAGGCATCCTTTGGCCATCCTCCTGCCAGTGACCTAATTTGGTATGGGGTGAGTGTGTGTGTGTGTGTGTGTGTGTGTTTGGCTTGAATTCCTGAGACTATATTTGACCCAACTCAACACTTTGAGGCTTTAATATCTCACCTATGGCTGACACACCTGAAAGTGTACCATTTGGGGTACCATTGTCCTAGAATTCCATCTGGGGATAAGACAGGGTCACAGAGTCTTCACAGAGCTTTATGAAAAACAAACAGGCTATGGGTAAGACAGTTTACACAGAAGGGGGCTGTGGCTCTGGCAGATAATCTGAGAATTGGTCTATTTACCATCAGTTATCTAGTACAAAGAAAGGGTGTTCTCCACTCAGTAGTCAGTAGTCAGCTAATATCCTGTGTATCATTCAGATACAACATAGCCAGGATGGAATATTCTTTGGCAAGAATTCTGAATCCAAGGTTCGTTGCATTTGGCTTCTCCTCTTGCTTTTGAACTTTTCCAGTTGTCCTCAACCCTAATAGACCTATTATTTTTATTCTCTGACATTCTTACTTAACTCTCTCTTGATTAATAATACATGAACAAACAACAACAGACTCTTATTCTGAACTTCCTCAGTGGAAGTCAGTGGAGTCAGAATAACTTAAAAGTTGTGGGTATCACAATTAAATTTCCTTCTGACATTTGAGAATATCCCAAGGTGATAAAGACAAGGGCTTAACCTCAGTCAGGGCAAGGAGGAAATATTATGTGGTGATGTAGCCATTGAAATCTGAACCTAGCCAGTGTGGACAATATTTGGTTGGCTTTAATAAAAGTCCATTATTTGATCTATTAGGTCAAAGTTTGAAGTATTCTCTCTTTAGAACATTGTTCCTAAACAGCGAGAGAAACAGTATCACTTATTATTATAAATTAGCCAATTTCTTGAGGACAGTGTATAAAAGAAAAAGGGATAAATGAGATGGTATGTTGCATGAAAGAAGAGAGATAAAATTCATCAAAATTTAATATCTATGAATTTTTACTCATTAGGTATGACTGAACATGTTTTTACAGACTAGAAAATATACCTTAGGATTAAGTTAGAAGGTTTTGGAATATGTATAAATTCTTTCATTATGCAGGTGCTTCAGGACATAACTCATTCTCTGAGAGAGGTGGTCTCATTTTGTTCTCAAATGACACAGTTTGTTCAGGCATTTAAAAAACTATATCTTAATTAAATTTCACATATCTTTCCAGCATGTAGTATATTATATAGGCTCTATTAAAATGTTTTCAATGCCATTACAAAGTTTAATGATGCAAGCTTTGAATCACTGCAACAAAATTTAAAATGCATTCACCCAACTATCCTCTCATCCTTAAAATATTAGTAAATGTCCACAATGGACATTTGTGTTTGATTAAGATGTGGAGGTGAGTAAAACAAACAAACAAAACAAGAAAGTCATGTATAAACAATTATAATACAAAATAGTATATATTAAATGTCATACCAAAGGTCACAGTAACATAATTGGGAGAAATTGGATGGATGCATCAAATTAGCTGGATGAATCAACAGAGTCTTCATGATAAAATAGGTATTTGGATGATCCTCAAGGAAGGGGTAGAAGTTTATGGGTATTGGGTAAGAAGGAAGAGAACAAAAGGCAAGAAAAATGAGGCATTGAAGGGTGAGTCATAAAAAACTGTTTGGGGAAAATTTATGTTGAATGTAGATTTGATAAAGGAAAATTCTGGACAATAAGGCCAAAAAAAAAGACTGAGGTAAGCATGTTTGGTACCTTCAGTGACATGCTAAAGAGTTTTGGTTCTTTCCTCTCTTCAACAGATGGGGCATAAATAGGTTATAAGAAGTAACAGCAATTAATCTGCTGACATGTAAGTTCTCTTTGGCTCCTGAGACTGCATAATACAGTTCAGCTACTTATTCAATTACATCTTAAAGACAAACAAAATCTTCCTCTATGCATCTCTAACTGCCTTTGAGAGAGTGAATATACCCCAATAATGGAAAAGATGGGCTATTCTAAGTTCCACATTATTTTATGTATATTATTCTTCACAAATTAGCTGCAATATAAATATTTCCTTATTACTTGATACAATGAATCACTAAAGAGCAAACCCACACTTCATCCCCAATACTATCTGGTTTATCTGAGAGGAGCATCTCAGTGAAGCTGGAAGTTGTCGTGTTTCCAGATCTTGATTCTCAGGAGAACAGATGTAGGTCAGAGAAAAAGATGGTTGTTCCACGGGCAGTGCCTACATCTCTACCTGAAAGATGCTCAGACAGAGATTTTTGATGCTTGATAAGAGTAGAAAACTCTTGACTGCCATTAACTAGGAGATATACCATCATTAATAGGCTACAGTCATTAGTCGTCTGGGTCTCTTAATAAAGAAGTATAGAGGAAGAGGTGCAAAGAATATTTAGAAGATACAATAAAAGAAAATTAAACACTTTCAAACTTGGGTACTGAAAGCTGACAAAGCTAGAGAGGATTTGAATAGCTTTGGCAAGAAAAAAGACAAAACAGTACAATGAATGTAACCTAGCTAAAGTTACACTTTGCAAGCCCATGTAATGTACAGAACTTTGCACTCGGGGGATATTCAGCAAATATTCATTGGTGATGACAAGTATCACAGGATGGTTTAAAACTTATAAATCAAGGAAGTGTGTTTTTAATGATTGGATTTTTAAAAATAAATCTAGAGATTGGTTCAAGATTGTGGAGTAGAGGGACGTGCACTCACTTCCTCTGGCAAGAGCACCGGAATCACAACTAACTGCTGAAAAATCATCAACAGAAAGACATTGGAACTCACAAAAAAGATATGCCCACATCCGAAGACAAAGGAGAAGCCACAGTGAGGCGGTAGGAGGGGTGCAATCAGGATAAAATCAAATCCCATAACCTCTGGGTGAGCAACTCACAAACTGGAGGACAATTATACCACAGGAGTCCACCCACTTGAGTGAAGGTTCTGAGCCCCACATCAGGCTTTCCAACCTGGGGGTCCGGCAATGGGAGGAGGAATCCCCAGAGAATGGGACTTTGAAGGCCAGTGGTATTTGATTGCAGGACTTTGACATGACTGGGGGTAACAGAGACTCCACTCTTGGATGACACACACAAAGTAATGTGTGCACCAGGACCCAGGGGGAAGGAGCAGTGACCCCATAGGAGACTGAACCAGACCTACCTGCTAGTGTTGGAGGGTCTCCTGCAGGGGGTGGGGGGGGGACAGCTGGGGATCACAGCAGGCACAAGGACACTGGCAGCAGAAGTTCTGGGAAGTACTCATTGGCATGAGCCCTCCCGGAGTCCACCATTAGCCCCACCAAAGAGCCTGTAGGCTCCAGTGCTGGGTCACCTCAGGCCAAACAACCAACAGGGAGGGAACACAGCCACACCCATCAGTAGACAAGCAGATTAAAGTTTTACTGAGCTCTGCCCACCAGAGCAACAGCCAGCTCTACCCACCACCAGACCCTCCTGTCAGGAAGCTTGCACAATCCTCTTAGATAACCTCATCCACCAGGGGCAGACAGCAGAAGAGAGAAGAATTACAGTCCTGCAGCCTGTGGAAAGAAAACCACAATCACAGAAAGAGACAAAATGAAAAGGCAGAGGACTTTGTCCCAGATGAAGGAACAAGATAAAACCCCAGAAAAACAACTAAATGAAGTGCAGATAGGCAACCTTCCAGAAAAGGAATTCAGAATAATGATAGTGAAGATGATCCAGGACCTCAGAAAAAGAATAGAGGCAAGGATCAAGAAGATGCAAGAAATGTTTAACAAAGACCTACAAGAATGAAAGAATAAACAAACAGAGATGAACAATACAGTAACTGAAATGAAAAATACACTAGAAGGAATCAATGGCAGAATAACTGAGGCAGAAGAACGGATAAGTGACCTGGAAGACAGAATGGTAGAAATCACTGCTGTGGAACAGAATAAAGAAAAAAGAATGAAAAGAAATGAAGATAGCCTAAGAGGCCTCTGGAACAACATTAAACACACTAACATTCGCATTACCGGGGTCCCAGAAGGAGAAGAGAGAGAGAGAAAGGACCTGAGAAAATATTTGAAGAGATTAGAGTCGAAAATTTCCCTAACATGGAAAAGGAAATAGCCACCCAAATCCAGGAAATGCAGAGTCCCAGGCAGGAGAAACCCAAGGAGAAACACCCTGAGACACATAGTAATCACACTGACAAAACTTAAAGACAAAGAAAAACTATAGAAAGCAGCAAGGGAAAAACGACAAACAACATACAAGGAAGTAGCATAAGGTTAACAACTGATTTCTCAGCAGAAACTGCAAGCCAGAAGGGAGTGGTATGATATATTTAAGGTGAAAAAAGGGAAGAACCTACAACTAAGAATACCTTGCCCAGCAAATATCTCATTCAGATTCGACAGAGAAATCAAAAGCTTTACAGACAAACAAAAGCTAAGAGAATTCAGCACCACCAAACCAGCTCTACAACAAATGCTAAAGGAACTTCTCTAAGCGGGAAACACAAGAGAAGAAAAGGAGCTACAAAAACAAACCCAAAACAATTAAGAAAATGGTAATAGGAGCATACATATCAATAATTACCATAAATGTGAATGGAGTAAATGCTCCAACCAAGAGATGCAGACTGGCTGAATGTATACAAAAACAATACCCATATATATCCTGTCTACAAGAGACTCACTTCAGACCTAGGGACACATACAGACTGAAAGTGAGGGGATGGGAAAAGGTGTTCCATGCAAATGGAAATCAAAAGAAAGCTGGAGTAGCAATTCTCATATCAGACAAGATAAACTTTAAAGACTATTACAAGAGACAAAGAAGGACACTACATAATGATCAAGGGATCAATCCAAAAAGAAGATATAACAATTGTAAATATTTATGCACCCAACATAGGAACACCTCAATACATAAGGCAAATGCTATCAGCCATAAAAGGGGAAATCAACAGTAACACAATCATAGTAGGGGACTTTAACACCCCACTTTCACCAATGGACAGATCATCCAAAATGAAAATAAATAAGGAAACACAAGCTTTAAACGATACATTAAACAATATGGACTTAATTGATATTTATAGGATATTCCATCCAAAAACAACAGATACACTTTCTTCTCAAGTGCTCATGGAACATTTTCCAGAATAGATCCATATCTTTGGTCAAAAATCAAGCCTTGGTAAATTTAAGAAAATTGAAATCATATCAAGCATCTTTTCTGACCATAACAATATGAGATTAGAAATAAATTACAGGAAAAAACCCGTAAAAATCACAAACACATGGAGGCTAAACGATACGTTACTAAATAACCAAGAGATCACTAAAGAAATCAAAGAGGAAATCAAAAAATATCTAGAGACAAATGACAACGAAAACATTATGACCCAAAACCATAGGATGAAGCCAAAACAGTTTTAAGAGGGAAGTTTATAGCAATACAATCCTACCTCAAGAAACAAAAATCTCAAATAAACAATCTAACTTTACACCTAAAGGAACTAGAGAAAGAACAAAACCCAAAGTTAGTAGAAGGAAAGAAATCATAAAGATCAGAGCAGAAATAAATGAAATAGAAACAAAGAAAACAATAGCAAAGATCAATAAAACTAAAAGCTGGTTCTTTGAGAAGATAAAGAAAATTGATAAACCTTTAGCCAGACTCATCAAGAAAAAGAGGGAGAGGACTCAAATCAATAAAATTAGAAATGAAAAAGGAGAAATCACAGCTGACACCGCAGAAATGCAAAGCATCCTAAGAGACTACTACAAGCAACTCTATGCCAATCAAATGGACAACCTGGAAGAAATGGACAAATTCTTAGAAAGCTGTAACCTTCTAAGACTGAACCAGGAAGAAATAGAAAATATGAACAGACCAGCTATAGGCACTGAAATTGAAACTGTGATTAAAAATCTTCCAACAAACAAAAGTCCAGGACCAGATGGCTTCACAAGTGAATTCTATCAAACATTTAGAGAAGAGCTAACACCCATCCTTCTCAAACTCTTCCAAAAAATTGCAGAGGAAGGAACACTCCCAAACTCATTCTATGAGGCCACCATCACCCTGATACCAAAACCATACAAAGATACTACAAAAAAAGAAAATTACAGACCCATATCACTGATGAATATGGGTGCAAATATCCTCAACAAAATGCTAGCAAACAGAATCCAACAACACACTAAAGGGATCATACACCATGATCAAGTGGGATTTATCCCAGGGATGCAAGGATTCTTCAATATATGCAAATCAATCAATGTGATATACCATATTTACAAATTGAAGAATAAAAACCATATGATCATCTCAATAAATGCAGAAAAGGCTTTTGACGGAATTCAACACTGATTTATGATAAAAGCTCCGCAGAAAGTGGGCACTGAGGGAACCTACCTCAACATAATAAAGGCCATATATGACAAACCCACAACAATCATTCTCAATGGTGAAAAACCGAAAGCAATTCCTCTAAGATCAGGAACAAGACGAGGATGTCCACTCTTGCCACTATTATTCAACATTGTTTTGGAAGTCCTAGCCATGGCAATCAGAGAAGAAAAAGAAATACAAATTGGAAAAGAAGAAAAACTGTCCTTATTTGCAGATGACATGATACTATACATAGAAAATCCTAAAGATGCCACCAGAAAACTACTAGAGCTAATCAATGAATTTGGTAGAGTTGCAGGGTATAAAATTAATGCACAGAAATTTCTTGCATTCCTATACACTAACAATGAAAAATAAGAAAGAGAAATTAAGGAAACAATCCCATTCACCAGTGCAACGAAAAGAATAAAATACCTAGGAATAAACCTAGTTAAGGAGGTAAAAGACCTGTACTCAGAAAACTATAAGACACTGATGAACGAAATCAAAGATAACACAAACAGATGGAGAGATATACCATGTTCTTGGATTGGAAGACTCAATATTGGGAAAACGACTATACTACCCAATGCAATCTACAGATTCAGTGCAATCCTTATCAAATTACCAATGACATTTTTTACAGAACTAGAATTAAAAAATCTTAAATTAAAAAAA
This sequence comes from Eschrichtius robustus, assembly GCF_028021215.1. NCBI lineage: Eukaryota > Metazoa > Chordata > Mammalia > Artiodactyla > Eschrichtiidae > Eschrichtius > Eschrichtius robustus. The sequence continues at coordinate 116,457,293 of NC_090830.1, read as the reverse complement.
AATATTTATTTTTATTTTTGGTTGTGTTGGGTCTTCTTTGCTGTGTGCAGGCTTTCTCTAGTTGGGGCAAGCGGGAGCTACTCTTCATTGCAGTGTGCAGACTTCTCATTGTCGCGGCTTCTCTTGTTGCAGAGCACGGGTTCTAGGCATCGGGCTCCAGTAGTTGTGGCACACAGGCTCAGTAGTTGTGGCTCACAGGCTCTAGAGCACAGGCTCAGTAGTTGTGGCACATGGGCTTAGTTGCTCCGTGGCATGTGGGATCTTCTGGGCCAGGGCTTGAACCTGTGTCCCCTGCATTGGCAGGCAGATTCTTAACCACTGCACCACCAGGGAAGCCCAAAAATCTTAAAATTTTTATGGAGAGACAAAAGACCCCAAATAGCCAAAGCAGTCTTGACAGAAAAAAAACGGAGCTGGAAGAATAAGACTCCCTGACTTCAGACTATACTACTAAGCTACAGTAATCAGGACAGTATGATACTAGCACAAAAACAGAAATAAGATCAATGGAACAGGATAGAAAGCCCAGAGATAAACCCACGCACCTTTGGTCAGCTACAGAGGAGGCAAGGCTATACAATGGAGAAAAGACAGTCTCTTCAATAAGTGGTGCTGGGAAAACTGGACAGCTACATGTAAAAGAATGAAGTTAGAACACTCCCTAACACCATACACAAAAATAAACTCAAAATGGATTCAAGACCTAAATGTAATACCAGACACTATAAAACTCTTAGAGGAAAACATAGAAAGAACACTCTTTGACATAAATCACAGCAAGATCTTTTTTGACCCACCTCCTAGAGTAATGGAAATGAAAACAAAAATAAACAAATGGGACCTAATGAAACTTCAAAGCTTTTGCAAAGCAAAGGAAACTACAAACAAGATGAAAAGACAACCCTCAGAATGGGAGAAAATATTTGCAAATGAATCAACAGACAAAGGATTAATCTCCAAAATATATAAACAGCTCATGCATCTCAATATCAAAAAAAAACCCAATCCAAAAGTGGGCAGAAGACCTAAATAGACATTTCTCCAAAGAAGACATACAGATGGCCAAGAAGCACATGAAAAGCTGCTCAACATCACTAATTATTCGAGAAATGCAAATCAGAACTACAATGAGGTATCACTTCACACCGGTTAGAATGGGCATCATCAGAAAATCTACAAACAATAAATTCTGGAGAGGGTGTAGAGAAAAGGGAACCCTCTTGCCCTGTTGATGGGAATGTAAATTGATACAGCCACTATGGAGAACAGTATGGAGGTTCCTTAAAAAACTAAAAATAGAATTACCATATGACCCAGCAATCCCACTACTGGGCGTATACCCAGAGAAAACCATAATTTAAAAAGACACATGCACCCCAATGTTCATCGCAGTACTATTTACAATAGCCAGGTCATGGAAGCAACCTAAATGCCCATCGACAGACGAATGGATAAAGACGATGCGGTACCTATATACAGTGGAATATTAGCCATAAAAAGGAATGAAATTGGGTATTTGTAGAGATGTGGATGGACCTAGAGACTGTCATACAGAGTGAAGTAAGTCAAAGAGAAAAACAAATATCATATATTAACGCATATATGTGGAATCTAGAAAAATGGTACAGATGAACCAGTTTGCAAGGCAGAAATATAGACGCAGATGTAGAGAACAAATGTGTGGACACCAAGGGGGGAAAGTGGGGGTAAGGGGTGGGATGAATTGGGAGATTGGAATTGACATATATACAGTAATATGTACAAAATAGGTAACTAATAAGAACCAGATGTATAGCACAGGGAGCTCCACTTTGTTGTACAGTGGAAACTAACACAACATTTAAAAAACTATGCCCCAATTAAAAAAAAAAAATCTAGACAGTTTCGTCCATTGTTTTGGTGTTCTCAAGGAAAAGTATACTGTACTATTGTCTCAGTTTTCTCTGGTCTCAGTTTTCTCACTTGTAAAATGAAAGGTTTGGACAGGGGTCAGAAAACTATAGTCCAGGGAATGAATCTAGCTTGTTGAAAGTGTTTGTAGATAGAGTGTTACTACATACAGTTGTGCCTATTTGCTTCAGTATGTCTATAGCTGCTTTGGTGTTACCACAGTAGAGTAATGTAGTAGCAACAGAGATTGAAAATATTTACTATCCATCCCTTAGAGAAAAAATGTACATACTCTGGACTTGATTTCTCAAGTGAGTTAAAACAACCCAGAAGTCTAAGAGTATATTCTCATATTAATTAGAGCTGTTGTCTACCGTGCAATTCATCAGTGAAAGTTTTGAGAAATATGACACATTTGTATTCCTGACAAAACACTGGATTGAGGGGTTTGCCCGTGCACAGTCACTTAGCAAGTACCTTGAAAGCCATAGTCTCTTCTTCCTAAGCAAAACACAGTCTAAATAACCCTTGTTCTTTCTCTCCCTGGGACTGCACAATTATTGACTTGATTAGTTCAGACTTCATTAAGTTTGTTTGTTATAATTCAGGCAGACTGGGCTGCAATATACCATTATTGCCTTTTTTTCTTCCTTTAAGGATTTGTTGATGATGTACATAATGAAAGAAAAGTTATAGGGAAATATTTTGCCTTACAAACTGAACCCTCTTGAATTACAAACTAAGCAGTTGCTCACCATGTTCCTCCCCCATGCCCACTTTTTCTGTTCATTGTTGAAACAGATCCCAAAGAATCTCCTCTCTAAAAGCCTTAGTTTGCCATTTGAATTAGAGACAGAATGACTGGTGGTTTGGATTCAAAGGAGCCAGGTTCCAATTCCAGGTCTGAAACTTTGCCAAGTTCTTGATCTCTTGAAGTCTCATAGCCCCCCAGTTCTTTGACCCTCTTCCCATCAAATAGTGGGGACTGTGTGCCTTCTCTTTTGCTCTGGGTGGCATGTGACTCCTCAGCCCAAAGAGATGGTCTGTGTAACTCATGAAGCTCTGTCATAAAAGACGATGCAGCTTCTGACCTGGGGTCTGGAACACTTGCACTTGAGCCCTGAGCCACCAGGTAAGAAGTCTGCCAACTCCGAGGTCAACATACTGTGAGGAAGCCACACCACTTGGCACTTTTGGTTTTCAAGTCATCTTGGAGCCTGACAAGTGAAGGAAGAAGATCCCAGTTCATTCCATCCTCCAATCCTCGAGTCATCCCAGCCTTCAGACCTTCCCAGAAGAGATCCCAGACATGGTGGAACCAAGAAAAGCCATCCCCATAAATAACAAAATATGAAATGAATCATAAAGTGATTATAGTCTTAAGTCACTAAATTTGGGGGTAGTTTGTTTAGCAACAACAATAACAAAACTGGAACATCATCTGCAGTATGGAAATCATCACAGTAAATGTGATCCAGCTGTGTTGGAAGGACTAAATGAAATAAGAATATATAAAATACCAGAATGTCTAATCTGTAATAAGCAATAACTTGTAGCTATTAATGCTATAATTCCTGAAAATATTTCTTTAATTCTGATTTTTTTCATTGCGACTGGGTTCTGTCACAATGAAACAGAACCTTTTACCCCTTCTCTGTAGCACACACACACCTAGCCTCACTGCTACCCAAATAGAAACTATCGGTTCAAAAAAAAAGTTTATCTCTTTCATCTTAAGAAACAAAAAAAAAGCCCGATGGGTTTAAAAATAGCAAGCTTGGACATTCAATAAAGCAGACTGCTGGTAATACTTAGGAAGACTATTTAAGAAACTAAAATACAAAGGACAAGTTAATATTAATTATATGTTTATTTAACATTTATTCAAATTAACATTTATTAAATGTCTACTATGTGTCAGAACCTCTGATATAGCCCATGATAGCCAGCCTTGGGGAAAAAAATGCCTGCTTTGCCTTTGGCCAAGCAAAATAATTACTGCAGTTCCTGATTGAATAACCCTATCCTTTCTAGCAAGCAGTTTGTGATCCAACTTGCATCTTCTCAGATCAGACAGACATACATTTGCATACATGATGAGACGGTAAACAATCACCAAATCTCAGGATTTCCTCATTGAGGAGTTAGGTCCAAGCATTTCCTCCAAGTTTTATCCCGCTCTTTTGATTTGTCAGTAAACAAGGAGTTGTACCATTTGTGTGGCAGAGACTTTGAACAGCATGAGATTCAAATGCACAGGGAATAGAAGTGACATTTTTTTATCCAAAGCAATTCCATTCACAGCCGCATCATTGGAGAAGGGTGCCAGGCTTGATGAGATCAATGGTGCCTTGAGACCGCTCTGTGTAGCCAAATTGTCCTGCACTTAAACCTGAAAACAAGCACTCTGGTAAATCTTTGCTTCAGGATCATAATTCAACTCACTGTTTGTTCCTTTGGAAGACAATCACTCCAGCTTTGTTAAATGAGGCAGTAATTCTTCCCTTATGTGGTGTCATCCCAATGGTTATGATATTTTGCAGAACTCTTAACAGATTATAGTGGGATGGGGATGCAGGTGTGTGCTGGAGACTTGAGGGAAGGTTGAGTTCTGCAGGAATTTGTCTCCCAGGAAGCTACCTTCATCGTTCTGCAGACATTAGCAGGGAGAAAAGAGAATGTTGGATTTGGAAGAGTGATAGTGATTTGGGTTAAGTGCCATGTACATTTTCCTACTTAATCCTCGTGATAACCCTACAAGAGAAATATTTATCTTACATTATCTAGAAGGGGAAAGTGAGGTATAAGTTAAGTAACTTGCTTAATGTCAAGAAATTTGAGACCTTCTGAAGTGTGAGGATGTATCCATCTCTCAGGGAGAGCTGTTTTAAGTCCATAAATCAAATGGTTGAATAGTGGGTGGAAAGCTCTCTACCATATTCTTCTAAGAGTATTTATATGTGGTTTCAAACACTTTAAAAATAATTTTAAAACAATGCATGCTCAACTAGGAACTTTGGAGAACACTAGCTGATAAAGAGTAAAATGAACACCACCTTTAATCCCACCGCCTAGAAATAACCATTGTTAAGTTTCTGAAGGACTGATTCCTTACAGTTTTTTGCTATGATTTTTATTGACTTAAGAGTCTCCCTCTTAAACTAGAAATAGTGCACATTTATTTCTAAAAGGCAGAAATTTATGAAGAAAAAAGTTAAAATCACCAATAATTCCACAGTCCAGATATGTTAACACTTGGGGGGATTTTCATACAAACACATACATATATATTCATTTGTATAGATTTATATATTCATGTATATAGGTATAAGTATATAACTTATATAATATATTTTCTAACAATTTGACATCATACCCGCTATAGAATTTTATATCTTAATAAATCCATTATTGTCTTGTTAGAGAAATCATTCATTTAAATCAGATTTATTAAGGGAATAAAGAAGGGAGGGATGTAGAAAAGAGAAGGGACATGGAGGGAGAAGTAAAGGGTGGAAGGATATAGGAGAAAAAATGAGAGTAGGGGAAAGAGAGAGAGCAAGCCTAGTCATATTAATCATATGACTTCTGGCTTTATCAGCCCTAATTATAACTTCAGTCATTCATCTTCATCTCTCTCTGTATATATATGTTTTTCCTATTTAAATCTTTGTGAAGCATCATTATCAAAGATTATATCCACAATGGGAATACATTTATGTTGTACTTAACAGCGCAGAAACAGACTTATAAGCCTTGTAATCATAGGACGTATCCCAATATTGTGATCACCATCATGATCAACATTGTATGCCACTTGTTGAGTGCTTCACCCTGCCAAGTCTTCAGAATTTATGTGAGGCGTCTCATTTAATCTTTATCACTTAGGGTAGGGACACTTTTTAATTTCATTTTACAAATGAGACATCTGAGATTCAGAACTATGAAGTACATTCTCCGAGTTCTTATAACTAGGAAATGATGCTGGGTTTTGAACCTAGGCTTTCTAACTCTTTAGACCATGATGACAGTCCTGGAAATGAGACTATATTGACCCTCTTGATCAAAAGGTAGGATTGTAACTTAGGTGTTTGCTAAATAGATTGACAACAGCATCACAGGCCGCAAGAATATAGAAGTGTCACATTTTAGAAATGGAGAAAGTCTTGGTTCAGAGTGTAACATCCTCATATTAAACATGATATAAATGGAACACAGAAAGATGCAATGACTTACCACCTGCCAGGCGGTAGACTTACGCCACATGAGTTTCAGGCCAGTATCCTTTAAACTAAAAATAAATCATGATATAGATTGGCAGGAAAGACAGTGCTCTGAACTAATAGCACCGAGACTAATTTGCAGGTTCAACTCTCATGAACGTGTCATATGACCTTAGTCAAGTTACCTAATCTTTCAAACCCTTAGTTTTGGGGAAAAAAAAAAAAGTAACTTTTCCTTTCTTTCTTTTTCTTTTTTTTTCCCCTTGTGGAAAGAATGGGGGTTAGAATAAGTGATACCTAAAGACAAAGGCTAAAATACAGGCTTTCCAGCCTAAATGTGGAGTTCAACTCCACCAGTTACAGATAGGTCTTCCCGTGAGTAAGTCATGTGACCTCGCTAAGCCTCATTTATCTTGTCCTTAAAATAGAGATAATAATAGTCTCTACTTGGGGGTTGATGTGAAGATAAAATGATAATCTAAATAAAATCTCTGGCTCATCATATGTGCTCAATAAATGATAATTATCTAAAGCTGCTTCAGGTTCTGAAATTAAGCATTACAAGTAAGGAAATAGTGAATATCTACCATATCCCCAAGGTCACCTACCAAAATCAACTCTAAAATACATCCTGCTTACAGAAACTCTTCATTTCAACTTCCCAGAGTGTTAGGACTTTAATTTGAGAAAGTAATTTTTAGTTCATGTTTTTGTAGAGTCATAGCGAGGGAGAGGAAGCATACACAGAGATCATTTTGGTATATGCCCTTCACAAGGTTAAATCCCTTAATTAAGTCTGTACTAGCTCTTCTCTCTCCTTAGAACTTCTATTTGAAACCTCTTCATTTTAAGTGCTGATCTAAATTTATAGATTGCTTTACTTTCCTGGATCTTTTCTAGTTCAACTCTCACTTTTTCAAGGTAAAAACAAACCAGATATGCTACTGTCGTCATCACTGTTATCAGAGGCAAGAATTATAACGTGGTGCTCTTATCTGATACTTTTATGACATTCTTCTGTTTGGATACATTTTACAATACAGTACTGCCTTCAAATGGCATTGTCCACAGCTTTTCTCAACTACAGAAATTATTGGCATACGTTGATGTCTTGATATAACTAATAATTGCTTTCAGCTATGTCCACAAATAGTGAAAGAAAAGAGGAACAATGCAGCAGTCATTACCAAGTACATCCTTAAAAGACCTGTCAGTTTTTGAGTTTTGAGTTTTTCTAAGTCTTTCTTAAGTTTTTAGTTTTCTCTCAAAATATTCCTTGGTGATTCAGACATATGGGAAGTGTCTCAGGTGCATGAGGTTATTTAGTCTCCTTAAATAAGGTAGGCTGTGTATTATAAATTTATGAAGAGAAATCTATTTGTTTCTATTCTATCAAATTGAATAACATGTTCACAACAGGTTAAGGGACAGAAAGTGTAATAGTGTAAGACTATTCCCTCTGCCAAGAATATTAAATGTTAAATTAAATTAATTAAATCTTTTTAATTAATTTAAATCTTTTAATTAATTAAATCTTTTATTACATATAAGATATTCAAGGTGCCTAATTTGTAGCCAGTTCTATAGAGTTAGGCTCTTTCAGGTGGTGAGGACAGAGACTGACTTAGGGGATGGGGTTAATTTTGAGGAAACAAAAGGAAGTCAGGATGCTTGGAAGCTACCTCAGTAACTCACTAGTGATTTCTTATTGAGAAACAACATTTACCCAGAATACCCCTGTAACTTGAAAGCCATTCTACCAACATGTCATTCTCATGACCCAGCTTGTCTTTGTCTCTGTGCACATAGACTGCTTTTACAGCAATGCCTAATACTAGTTTTTTTTTACTAGTACTCACTTTGTGCCAGGTACTATGTGATGCATGTTGTGTGCAATATGCAATCTTGCCGTCATATACCCTAAAACAGAACATCTGATGAGGTTGAGTTAAATGTTCAGTATGCGATGTTGAATGCCTTGTGGGCTGAGTTCTTATCCCAGGAAATTTCATAAGCTAATGTCTTATCTATAGATGACTTCTTTTGGCTCAGGATTTGAATCAGTAGCTAACTGCATAATTGTGGGAAAAGTATAAACCATTTCATCCTTTAAGTCAAGGAACCTCTTTAGTTGCTTCTTTGTGCAGGAGCCATATAACAAGTAGATATAGTGAAGCTTCTTTCTATTTAGGGCAAAATGGAAAAATTGAAGCTACTATTGCCGATAGTACTAGTGTTATTATTACCACAATCGCTAACAGCAGGGATTATATCAATCACCTCCACTTACGTTAAAGACTTTTTCCTTTATGCAGATGAAACTTGCTGAATTACATTTATGTCACTGTGTGTCTTTAAAAGAAAATAATGTTCTTTGTTCACAGTCCAAGGGGGTGGTTTTTGCTTGCTTTATATATGTAAACAAAGAGATATGGGCTTTCAGAACTACCTTGATGGTTTACTCTAAATATGTGTCCTAGTTTCAGGAGACCAGAAGGCAGGGATGGCTAAAACTGCACTTTAAGATAAAATATTTCTTGGAGCAAAGAGTCCCAGGGCTTTTATTTTGGAATTTGTTTACTCTGGTTCAGCACAAAAATCTTACCTTCTGAAAAAATATGTGATTGTTCTTTAAATATGTAGAATTATTTGTCTTTTTTTTTTTTATTTCTTGAAAGCTTCTATTCCTTTGGGTGTAAATACTACTGGGTGTAAATTGGCTATAAGGATGTATTGTATAACACAGGGAATATAGCCAGTATTTTGTAATAACTGTAAATGGAGTATAACCTTTTAAAATTATACATAAAAAAGAAGCACACTTTAAAGATACAAATAGGTTAGAAGGAAAAAAAGAAGAAATAACATTTTCCCCTAGAAATCCTATCCTGAATTCATTTATGACTTTTCTCCAGTTCTCCCTTGTTCTCCAGTTTCCCTGTACTTACACAACTTACAAACATATAGGAGGTTTTGTAGCAACACTGAATGCTGAAGATCAGCTCTCAGAGGGCAAAGTTTTCAAACGTTTTGCAAATTTCATTCAGAAGGAAACAAATGAAAACTTTAGCAATTGTTGTAATCACTTAGGGCTAAACATGACAGCTGTTTTAACATCTGGGAAGTCATGTCTTCCATCAGCTCAGCAAAAGATCTGTAGACTGCTGAACATACCAGAAAGAAAGTGTGTGCAAGAAACTGTCTTAGAGCTTCAACAAGACAAATTGATCCAACAGCTCTGCTGCTCTGAATAGTTTATAACCATGAGCTGTCAGCAGGTTGAATCTAAGACCTGGGAATGTTTCCAGCTCTCCATTATTCTGAAATCCCTGCTAGGGTCTTAGATTAGGAGTGTTTAAGGCTAATAAAAGTCCTACTTGGTAATTAGTATTAGTGATCTGAAAAAAATGTTACCTAATCAATTGGATTCGATGAGAGATGATTGAAATACTACATGGGCAGGAAGAGGGAAAAGGGCTCTTAGAAGGTTTTATAGAAAAAGTTATAGACTAAGAAACAATAATATACATACAGTTAACTCTTGATAAAGCAATATGAATGGTTTTGCCCCGTTTCCATCACTGGATCACATGTGTAGATATACCTTGTAAGAGCTCATTAATTAATTAAATCTTTCATGCCTCATGTATACTTATTGATCACTTATCATATCAATCATCTACTGTATGACAACTTTGGGTTAAGTGCTGAAATACACTTTTCCTCCTCCCTTCATTGAACCTGATGGGGAGACAATTATTAAGCACAGCATTCCAAGCAGAGTAAACCGTATGTGCAAATGTCCTTAAGCGAAAAGAACATGACGACTTGAAAGAGAGGAGAGTAGTGGTACCAAAGTGGACAGGCAAAATCAAGCTAAGACTTTGCAGGAGGCCTTAACTTTAGATTTTATCCTAAGCATATCTGGAAGCTTTGGAAGCTTTAAACAGGAGAGAAAAGGAAATATGATTAGATGTTCATTTATCACAGATGATTCTGGCAACCGAATGGAGGTTGGGATGGGGGCTTGTGGGACGAGGTGGAGGATTGACTTAGAGATACAAGTGAGGAAGCTATTGCTGTGGTCAAGAAAGGAGATGATGCTGGTGGCATGACCAGGTGTGGGGATAGAGAGGAATAAATAGAAAGACTGAGGAAGTAGAATGTATGGGACTTGGATGTCCATTTGTGTTGTTGTGCATAAGAAACAATCTAAGTTATTAAATTTCTCAAATCTGGAATACTTTGAAAGCAATACTTTTGCTGAGGGTTAGTATAAATGGCTACACTATGTTACTAATGCCCTTGACACCTACTTTCATGTATATGTGTGTGTGTGTGTGTGTGTATATATATATATATATATATATACTATATGAAATCTTGCTATGGAACATCATTTAATATCTGGCTTTCTAAAGCTTGAATAAAAGCTGATGGTTTCAATATGATGATAAAAATTGTATTTAAAACATATTTAATATGAACTTCTTCTTATTCCTGTATAGCAGAAGTAAGCAAAATATAGCCCATGGGCCAAATTCAGCTCATGTCATGTTTTTGTAGATAAATTTTTACTGGAACACAGACACACCCCTTTACTTTACCTACTATCTATAGCTGCTTTTGAACTGTTACAGCAGTGTTGAATGGTTATGATGGAGACCGTATGGCCTACAGAGACAAAAGTATTTACTATCTAACCCTATACAGAAAATGTTTGCTGACTCATGCTCCGTCAGTACATGAACTGATCTTATAACCTTTGTTTACTTAGTTGATTACTACTTACTGGATATTTTACAACATAGGAAATGAATCACATTGTAGAATTGTGAATTTTTTTTTAGTATACATCAAAATTCTCATTGCATTAAAGGATTTAAAAAGATGTGTTTACTACTGAGAAATAGTTACTACAAAAGAGAGAAGAATTACATTCTCCAGATCAATTTTTAAAAATACAATTCCATTTAAGGGTCTCAAGAAGTGGTGAATTTGTATAAAATTTGATGTTACTTTGGATGCGAAATTTTGTCAAGGTCCATCTATCTCACATTTAAGAGTTTCCAAGACTGTCTTAAATGTGGCAAATTGAAATGTTAAAATACATGTTACATACATAAGTTTACAGGTGTTCTGCTTATGAAACAGTGTATATGGTTAAATAAATGTACAGGTTTCTTTTTCACACACCCACCACATAGCAGAGATTAGTTATATATTTTTAATATATATCTATAGCTGCTAAAGTGTTTCGGATGCTACCTAGATATCACTTAGCAAAAAAGAGGGATTTAAAAAATTTGCCCTAAAGGCCTCTCATCTTGATTGCTTCTTATAAGACCATTAGCCAGTGTCAAATCAATTTTACTTGTTTCCTACAAAAATAAAGTTTAGATTTGAATTAACTTTTCACCAAATGATTTTCACAAAGCATGAAATTATCTCAGTGCTGAGAATCTCCAATTGAAATTATACCCTTGTCAAAATTTTCCTAATTAGTCATTACTCATGGTAACTGGCTCGTTTTTCCTTTGAACAACTGGAGTTATCTGTATTGAGAGGATGATGCTTCTCTCACCAATTATTACTGGAAACTGGCCCTATGAAAAGTCCTCTTGTAGCCGAGAAATTCCTTGTGGAGTGTGTGAAGCATATCCTTGACAATGCCAGCAGCAATAGCCGCTTTCCCATTGTTAACAAGTGCCATGACTTAGAAGTATACCATTAGATGGTAACATGCATCCTGTACATTACGCTCTATATATCAATGACCCCATTAATAATTAAAAAACAGTCATCTTGACAAAGGAGAAAGGGTCTGAGTGTTCACTCTAATTTTATCTTCATCAGTAGTGTCCTTCAATGTCTTAATGCAAAATTGGTCATTTTTTTCATACTATGAAGCTAAAAAAAGATATTTTGCAAAAGGGATGGGGTAAAGCAAGACAAAAATAGAATTGATTTAAAAATACTGAGTGCAAAATAATGAATTAGACTTTGGTAATTCTAAAGGAGGCAGGTAGATTCCTTCCTCAAACTTGAGTTCATTCTCTCCGATTACATCAGATCCTATTATAATTTGCTATGTTCTCATTGAAATTTAGAAGAAATGATTCCACAACGTATCAAAAGTCTTATTAAGCAAAAGGATGTTCTCTATATTTCTATTCTTTTTTTTCGATCCTCAAAAGCCATCCCTGAGGATGCAAAAGTGAATTCAGACCCGGTCTCTGATATCAATGACTAACACTTATCCAGAAGAAGGCAGATGGATAGGTCAGGCAGAGAGGACCACATGTGCAAAAGCTTTCTGTGAGAAAGAGAGTACGGTGTATATTATTTGTGCATTGAATAAAATCCATGCTCTTTGTAGGGACCTACAAAGCTCTGTCTCATTGAGCTCCTCCCTCCCTCCTGATATTAATTATTTTTCTGGATACAATAAATTAATTTCCATCTCATAACCTTTGCATCAAAAGTTCCCTAAGCCTGGAAAGATTTTTTCAGGTCTTAGCAAGGCAAACGCCTTCTTAAACTTCAGATATTTGCTTAAATATTGCTTCCTCAGTGAGCTATATCTTCATCCCTGTACTAACACCTGCTTCATTATTCCGTTACCACACCTTCTTTCTTTATTTCATGATGCCTACTAAATGCCATAATTTTATTTGGTTATTAGTTCACTTGCTCATTATCTTTCTCCCCCACCAGACTTTAAATGCCATGATGGTAGTGAGTATGGCTCTTTGATTCACAGTTGTGCTCCTAGGGCCTAACACAATGCTTGGTTCATGGTGGAAGCATAATAAATACTTATTAAGTGCATATTCTAAAAATCTAGTGGATAAAATTCAGTGATGATGCTGGATAGTTCGTTTGATGTCAAATAATACACACCATGAAGACCTTATTAATAAAGAATTTAAAGTTTATCTTAATAGCAATAGGGAGCCACGGATGGCTATAAGCTGCAGAGTTAAATTATTAGCCTTCTTGGACCCTCCTCTCATCTCTTCTTCAACTTGTAAATGCTTACATTTTTTTTTTTTTCCTATTTGTAGTCCCAGAGACACTTCCTGCTGTTGAAATCTTCCATGGATTTCCAGCCAAGAATTGACTACTCCCTAATATGTGCTTCTATTATGACAGTTTTCTATTACCACAATTATTAATTTTTCTTCGGTGTGTTACCAGGAGATTCTGAGCAACTAAAAAGTAAAGAGCATTTCATTCTCTGTGTTTCACATAGTCTCTGCTATAGAGTAGGTGCTCAATAAATATTTATAAAATGAGGATTGAATATAGTAGAGAGAACTTTGATACATTATTCTACAGGAGTGTATGGGCAGAAGGGCTACAAATTTTGGCTAAGTGGCCTTGGGCAATAGAGTTTAGAACCTTTACTACTGGCATGACATTTTTAATACCTTGTATACTACTGACTTGATGAAGATCAGCTCAAGGGGCAAGTTCATTGCCAAGGAAGTCAAGGTTTTGTAGTAAAGGAAAATATTACCTTATTAGCTGCATACACAGGTAGATATAATAAAACAAAAACAAAAACTCCATTTCCTTTATCTTACTGTGCCAATAATTCTGCCCTCTTACCAACATGTGCTGATATTTCCAATATCTTTGGGTGAAGTGGGTCTAGTACATCCTAATCCACTGCTGGTATTATAGACTCTGGTTTCTTACTTCTGTATTGAAGGGGACAAAGGCCTCTTTATTTCCATAGGTATCTGTGGTGTAGCCTACTTATGTGTTACAGTAGTGTAACCAGAAAGTATAACCAGAAACCAGCCCAATTTTGAGTGTGCCAGGGTTACTCAGACTCATGAAAATGGTCTCTTAAGGCAGAGATTAGGAATTGGTAGGCTATTTGGCTAACTCAGAAAAATCTGTGGTTTCTGTCATATAGTCTGGAGCACAAAGACAAGCTTTATTGTTGATGGTTTATGGTACGTATATACCTGCATAAAGCCTTAACCAAAGGAAGTCATTTTGATGTAGGTTAAATCTTAAATATCACAGAGAACACATTAGAAACTAGATATTTCAATTCTCCTTCTCCTTCAGTGGATTAAAAAAATCCACTGAACTATTTATTTTCAATTTTTTAATTTAATTAGGAAGCCATCAGAAGATTGCCATATTTCTTTTTAGGAGAAGTCCTTCCAATGAGCTGTTTTGTTTAGTAATCTAAAGAGGAAATGATTTTTAAAAATAATGCCTCCCCCCCATAGTCAGAAGGCACAATCATTTAAGGGGGGCGGTTATTTTATTTCCTTTTATGTTTCATAGACTACATTGAAAACATTCAGCCACAGGGTAATTACGGTCATACAAACCTTAAAAACAATTTCAGCTTGACTTTTTAGGACAAATTCTATCCATTTTCATTATTGAAGCTGAACAGTATTCTTCCTCCTTTAAATTGGTCTTAGGAAAAAAAAACATGTTTCTATGGTGAGTTTTGGGAAACAATTTGCAAAATGTTTGCATTTGGGGTTGAGGAAACAATTATTTCTTGTGTTTAATTATGTTAAAGTCATCTCTGTGTAGCTCTAGTCTCAGATCCATGATGATTAGAATGACAAAATAACTTACATTTTATCTAAAGATTTTAAGTCATTAAAGGCCCATTTCCCCAAATAAACACACTGTTTCTGGTCTTAGAGATAAACAATAATCAACTAAATTAAAAACAAATATTGAATGCCTCTGGGCACAAAGCAAAAGGCTTTGATGGTGTGGGTGATACAAAGATAAAGGAAAGGTGGTTTCCGCCACCCAGGAGATTAGTATCAGGTTGGAAAACAGAAAAGACACAACTAATTCTGAAATAAGGTCTCCCCTGATCAGTTCTTTACTAGAGGTAGAAAAATTCATCTGTATGTTGGAATATGAGTCAGAAAGCATAAGGCTACCTATATGAACTTGTGGTACTAGTTGCACAAAGAATTTTAAAAAGTGAAGCCAATTTCTTCCCTTTGTCAAAAATATCTTAAGAAAAGTAGGAACAGTTTCCATGGAAAATAGGGCTTCATTTCCTTCTCACAAAAGGCGCCAAGTGTACTTGAAATACTTCTCATTACATAGGACATCTTGAGATGTCTCTGGCCACCAAAATGATAGAACGTGTCATGCATTCATTTGGTTAAGCAGCACAGAAGCTTGACAAACTTCCTGACTTCCTCTTTTTCCCTTAATAGGGTAGGTAGAATCTCAGATAATATCTGGGAAGTTTGTGTGTAAAGACAATTTTCTTCTTGACCTTCACAACTTTATTACTCATGTAACTGTAATGACAAGGAAGAAAAATACATAAAAGATACCTATTTGTGTGAATTAAGTTATTTCATGGTCAGTGGTAATTATGTGGACATATTTTCCTCTCACCCGTAATTGACAGGGATGTTGAAGTTTGCAAATTGCACCTCTAGTTAGAAAATTAAGCAATGTTACCAAAAGCTAAAATGTACTATGAAATGTTTAAAGGACCATCATCTTAATAAAATGGTTCAAACCAAGCTTTCTTTTCTGAAACTTGGTTTTCTTTATGGGAATATTCACTGCAAATGGGAAAATGTCTGTGTTTATACAAAGTAAAAATCAAGAATTGTTTAAAAATACTTTCCTTAGCCAAGCCCTAAAAAATGATCCGGCAGAAGGATAAAACATCATTGACGATCATCAGAGCACCTGAGAACTCATCAGTAATGTTCATGGATGATGAGAAATAGAAGATATTTTGAGCTGCCTTGGAGGACTTCATGTTATCATGAGACTCTAAATAGCTCCTTTCTTGCACTATACCAAGCACAGGATGCTGGATACCTGTCCCAAAGAACATATCCTATCTTATCCCAATCCATTTGGGTTAACCAACCCAATTGTTAACCTAATCCGTGTAGAATTAAGCAAGATTTTACACAGCAATAAAAATACTTTCCAAGAGTATAAAATTTCTTATCTAATATTTAAAACCCTTAATGGAATAGGAGTAAGAGAAGAATAAAAATAACCAACACTTAAACATTTACTCTGTGACAGGCAATTTTGTACATTCTTTACATATGTTAATGTCTAATTCATGCAACAATCTTCTGAGGTGGGTATTACACTCCCATTTTATGGATGAATGAAGAATAGTGGTGCTCTATAATTGCTCAGAGTCCTAGAGCTAGTAAGTGGCCAGGATTCAAGCAGTTTGTCTCCAATGCTTATGCTCATAAACCACTATCATATATTACTTATAACAAAATTAGGAAAATAGTCCCTGATTGCAATTATGGGAACTATTATGTAGGCTATTTAAACAATTATGTGAGAAACAATTACGTAGGCTATTTAAATGGTCTCTTCTGTGGTTTACCTAAAATACATATTCTACCTTTCTTATTCTTTCTAGCAAGGCTGTTTGTGAGTTTTGTGGTTAAGGAGGGCTTGCCTTTATGAAAGAAAAAATTATGCTGATAATTGTTCAAACAAGAAGGCAGTCTTTCTTCAAAACTATTGCAATAGGGTAAAGAGATCATACTCACTCCAAACACAGCAAAGACAGCTGGGGATTTATAGCTGAGGAGCAGTGTGAGAGGGTCCGTGGATAGAAAACTACTAAGAGGAGACAAGGTTAAGGGATTCTTGCTAAACCAAACTAACAGGATTCTTACTAAAAGCAGGCCAAGAACTTAGACATCAAAGGTAAGGAATGAGGAGCTTGATCTGATATTAAGGATGGAGTGGGATCTTGTTAAACTGACTTAGTAGGATTCTTGCTATGACTGAGCTAGGCAGGCCAAGGATAAGGCCGAGTGGAGAAGAGTGCTCAGAGGAGCCCAAGGAAAGTTTTGGTCAAAGAGAGAGTCTTTGTGAGTCCATCCTTTTGTTTAATAAAAGAAGAGATATTTTTCTTTCCTCTGAACAAATGTCCATATCACGTTCAGTCATCTTTTGTTTACTATGGATCAGCTGAAACATCTGTTGAGACTTGGTAGTGAGGATATTTGCTGGATGGTTTGACCCATTAGGCATTTAATTAGGATTTCTATGAAAACAAAATAAAAACAAAGATTAATGACTGGAAAAGACTATAAACCCAGTTTCTGAGTCTGTAGGGCAGCCAGTTGAGAAGATTTCTAGATGTTGGGTTGGCAGTGTCTTTAGATGGTTGAATGAGGACAAAAGCATCAATAAGATTGATTTCCTGGTTTGCAGTTTGAATGTCTTTGGTGATGGCATAGACATCAGTGTCACAGTCATGTTTTCTTCCCTGGAGCAGAGCTTGGAAGATGCAGGTGTTCCAGTGGACTTCTTTAGTGATCCATACAGTACAGCAGCAAGCAGGAAGTTTGCCCAGACTTGATCGTTGTGGTGATGAGTTCTTTGAAGTTTCCATCTAGTTGTCCAGCTTTAGCTTGCAGGGCTTATTTAGATCTTGGGAGGAATATCAGCTACAAGTGAGAGTTCCAGTAAGGATATGGGAAGTTAGGTTTTAGTTCTCATTGATGCCAAGTCAGGAAAGTGGGAGAAAAATTGAAAATGTTAATTTGAAGAGTTGTAACCAGATATTAAAGGAAACTAGAAGAATTGAGAATTTGTTAATGACTGACAAAGTGTGCAAGATGCTAGGACCAGCCCAATTTACAGGTAGATAACAAATAAAAAGGAAAATGTAGTTTACCAAGAGGTGAAAATAGCTCAAAGACAATTATGAGGAGTAAAAACTAATGACCTGCAAAAATGTGCTGTAGTTTTCTATTGAAATATGTCTCTACAGACACCCCCTTTTTGACCAAAGGTAATCAAACAAAGATGATTTTTATTTACAGGATAAGTCTGGTCTCATTTGATGTGGTCTGATCATACAGACCTCGTTAGATGTGGATTGATACATAAGTGCAGTTAAGAATGATAGTTGACCTTGACCACATAGACTAAGTTTGCTTTGTTGGAACTTTTCATAAAGAATCTCAGATTAAACTTAAAAGCCTCTGGAGTCTAGGAAAAAAAAGGCAGATTTCACCTGCAGTAGCTATGGATTTTGGTGGGTTTCTCTCTTCTAGAGGTCCCTAAAATATCCTAAGTTTCCTTGGTCTAATCAGAAAGTGATTTTCTTTGCTCACTTGTAAAGCTGGGAACCCTATAAGCCAGACTCTAACCAGTTTTGGTAAGAGGGTTTGTAAGCACTGACTCCACAAAGTCAGCCTTAATTCCTTAAAAGTGGCTGGTCATATTTGATTCTGTGAATCATCATTCTCAAATATGACATTCCAGTCAAAGCCTTGGTTATATAACCAATCTTTCCAATTATGTTCTGTTACAAGGAGAACATACTCTTATTGAACTTATGCAAATCATTATATTGCCATGAAAATGAGAACACTCAATAAGAATTTCTGGATTCTGAGAGATCAAGCAGGGAGAAAAAAAGTTTAATTTCTTTCTACAAAAAATATAATCTACTTATTTTTGTGAACTATAGATAGTTAAGAGAAATGAGAAAGGGATTACTTATATAGAGAAAATAGAACAATAAAGAACCAGTAATGTTCCAACCAAGAACCATAAAGAAATCATAACCATTTTTATCAGTTTAAGTCTCATGTAATTAATTTTTTTCTGGTTGGTATTGGTTTAGCAGTTTCATGAACCCATCAGCTTCCCTACTAGAGTTCTGAAAATTCTTAGTCAATGATATGGTCTCAAAGTTAGTAAGCAATTCCATCAGAAGCTTGTACCCCAAGAACCTGTCATAGTTTCATTAAACCAACAATATTAAACTAGTCTTATTTGCCAAAGATTTATTCAAATTACATAAACTTGAAAAGCATTTGGGTTAGTTTCTATATTTCTTGTGGTCTTAAGAATGTATAATTTATGTAAGTGCTTATTTGTCTCCAAGCCAATCAGAATAGAACTCCTTTACAGGATTTTATAAATTAATGTAGTATTACCATCCAAAGGTAGACAAATGTCACATATACACAACATATAAACATACATACACAAACATACATACAGATACAAACAGAGATCTAATAGCTTTTATTTTAAAATTTTAGCCATGAGTCAGGTAAACACAATAATATAAAACTCACTGGTAAAATAATATAAATAAAGTAAAAAACAATGGTTGGCTCTCATCTTTGCCCCAAGTCCTGTTTTCATCAAAATTGTGTTTCTGAGAGGTGGAACAAGTTAAGGTTGCCTGCTCAATGTTAGGGCTAAAGGTTTTTACCAATATTTGTGGAGGGGAGTTCATATTTTTTTTCTCTGCTATGTAGTCACTTTAGGTATCCCTGAGTCCCCTGAGAGCTCCTGGTAGGGACAGGCACCTAAAATTCAAGTGACTGTAGGGAGTTGAGGGCTAGAGTGGGAAGGGAAAGGTCTGGCAGGGTGGACAGAAGCATGTAGGAGATAGAAGTTTGAAGGGGGACATATCAAAGCATTCATGGAAGCTGAAGGGATGGTCAAAGGTAATAAAAGGAGGAAGGAGGAGCAGAAGCAATGAACAAGAAGAGGTCTTAGAGGAGCCAGTTTGCGGAACACATTCAAGTTTCAAATTATCCTTAGTAAAATCATACCAACAAGAAAGGAAGCGGACAGAGTTAGTGCCTTAGTGCCAGAGCATAGAGTTCTCAGAAGTTTGTGAAGTGGGTCGTTTCAGTCTACCGAGAAGCTCCCATGTTCTTAACTAACTGTACCTTGTGAATAGAGAAGTCTGGGACCCACTCTAACCCAGCCTCCACAGTATACTCAGAATCTTAAGAATCAAAATTTGACTTTACTGTGCTTCAACAGGGTGTCATCCAGAGCACTGGCTAGGAGTTGGACTGACTAGGGAATCCCTTATTAATCAGTCATGAGCAAAGACACAGGCTTCAAAGATGCACACTTGGAGTTTTGGGTGGGAGGTCCAGGGGTCCACTGATGAACCTGATCCTGTCTGAATCACAGCACTATAACTGAACACTTGTCAAAATGGTAAGGACATCTTCCAGACTACTGAAATAGTGGTATTGCAATATGGAAATCAGGCTCAACTTTGACTATAACAAAGACAGGTAGTGATTGATAGCCAAGGAACAGGGTGAGAGATCAGTGGATGGAAAATTACTAAGAAGAGGCATCAAAGGCAGGGGAATTCTTGCTAAACTGACCCAACAGGATTTTGCTAAAGGCAGGCCAAGGGCTTAACATCAAATGTTGAGGATGAAGAACTTGATCATATACTAAGGGTATCAGATATCAAAGGTAGGGGGATTCTCACTAAATTGACTTAGCAGGATTCTTGTTAAGACTCTGAATTGGGAGATAGGGATTGACATATATACACTAATATGTATAAAATGAATAACTAATAAGAACCTGCTGTATAAAAAAATAAATTAAAAAAAAAGACTAGGTCTTAGTTTCTTCATCTGTTCAATGGGGCTAAAATTTATAAAGACTTCAGAGGAATGTTGTGGGGATTAAACAAGATAATACATAAAAATAATTTAGCACAGTACCTCACATATAGTGAGCATTCCATAACACTGAACCATTGTTATTAAAATCCTCCATGACCTGTGAGCATTATAATATTAACGGGGCTCGGTAGGTGTTCCTCCTATGGTTGTCAGTCTGCAAACTATTACTAGCCCATGATGAAATAAGTACCGAAAAAGCATTTAAGTAATTTTATAGCAATTTGCTAGTGTAATTTTATGCCAAATGAATGTGATCATAAAAAGGGCTTTTGTTTTATATGCTTTTGGGTTTTTTAAATTTCATTTTTTGGAAATCCATCCTTACTGTATTTTTTTTTTACCTTTTTTTTTTAAATTTAATTAATTTATTTATTTATTTTTGGCTGTGTTGGGTCTTCGTTTCTGTGCGAGGGCTTTCTCTAGTTGCGTCAAGCGGGGGCCACTCTTCATCGCGGTGCGCGGGCCTCTCACTGTCGTGGCCTCTCCCGTTGCGGGGCACAGGCTCCAGACGCGCAGGCTCAGTAGTTGTGGCTCACGGGCCTAGTAGCTCCGCGGTATGTGGGATCTTCCCAGACCAGGGCTCGAACCCGTGTCCCCTGCATTGGCAGGCAGATTCTCAACCACTGCGCCACCAGGGAAGCCCCTTACTGTATTTTATGAAAATAACTAGCTGTAGTGGATTTGAAAGGGAAAACAACGAACAGTTTTTCTTTACTATAAATGGTTTGAGGAATGCTGGTCTAGACTTGAGATAGAAATTAGGGGCCCGTTGGCATACTAATTTTCTACTTGGCCAAGAATGTGGTGGTCTGTGTTTAAAAACCACAATAACACAGCTAAAATCTTGCCTTTCCTTGTTCAACATAGGTTTCTCTTCTCTTTACAGTGTTTGTTCTATCTTTATACAGAATGTCTCTGTATACCCAGGGTAGACTGTAAGCAGTGTTCCTTAATTTTTTAAATCAATTAATTCACTTATTCAAAAACTTAAGAAACGTTTGCTGTACATGCATACAATCCTAATGATAACCATAATAATCACAGACTATTTGGTGAGGTAATACTTTTAGTATCTTTTACTTTCAACCTGGCTCATGCTGTAGAGTATTGTATTTTGCAAACTTAAACTCACCTGGTGAAGTGCCTTTGTGGCAAAGAAATTGTAGCTTTCCCTTTCTTAAGCAGATGAGTGAATGTAATTGAGAAATGACTTAAACGCTACCTACACAATCATTAAGAATGAAATTTAGTCAATCCACTGTTATTTCTTCTCTAGAGCACTAACTCTGAGTTTGCCTTTTTTTTTTTCCCCTTTACTTAATCAACTGGCAGTTGTGGCATCCTGTATGCACCCTCTTAATAACTTGTTCATGGAGATAAGCAATCAGAACTGCATATTGGTTAAATTTCAATTATTGTAAAACAAGATTTTAAGAAATCTAAGGAGAGCGTACTCTGAATTAAGGATTAAGGATTTTAAGGATTTTATTAAATTTACGGTATTTAAAATATTCTGTCCTGCTTCTTTTCTCTTGAGTGATTGATGTTGCTTGTATCTTAGAAGGGAAACAAAGGGAAAATGATTTTTCAACGTACAATGAACTACAATTATACTAAATTATCTCCTTTCAAGAAAGGCTTCTTTTTTTTTTTTTCTTCCTATCAGGAGCTCATGTTTTTTCCTAGGTGGTACTTTAATGTTTTTACAGATTGCATTTTCTTAACAGATCTTTTCTGACACCAACTTGAAAACACCTTTTGATCTCAGATTCATAATTATCCATGGAATTTTCTTAGTCCCCTTTTCACAGCACAGCAGTTTCTTACAGGAAACAGTAAAGAGCGGTGTGTTTATTAAAAAGATTCAAAGTCCTTGATGAATTTAGTGTGATTGCAGGCATTTAACAAAGCTTTTGTGTTTGTCCTTTCATGCCATACGGGAGTGAGGCTGGTCGTATTGATTTCGCTAGTGGCTTTGTGTATCTCATTATTACATGAGATAATGACTATGACATCAGTTTAGATATGCATTAAATGTATTCAAAATGCAGAATATTAATATTATGCCATCAAAGAAACTCTGGGTGGTACTTTTTTGTATTTCTTACTTTTCTTGTAAGAAATATATAAATCAGTGCTGAGCCAGCAATATAAGTTTGGATGACCTTGTGATCTATAAGCAATACATTAGTAAGGAGATTCTGTTCAAAGGTTGGATCTTTGCTTTATTTACACTTTTATAACCTCAAAACTTCTGTCCCCAAGGCTGTAATCTGGAACTTCTTTCAAAATCAACCCTCCCCTTACCACCACCCCCCCCCCCAAATCTGGGGAAGTAAGTGTAGTATTCTTATTTATTATAAAAATTCAGCTTAACTAAAGGGAAAATGCCATTTAGGGATCTATGATTACTAAAAATTTACTTCCATTTTCCCAGGTGGGTGCCAATTCTTACCTTCTCAGGAGTATTAGTGGTTCAACTTGGGGTAAGGATATTACTGCAGAGAGCCAGTTATTTGAGGACAGAAGGAAACATTTGGGGGTAGGAAATAGAATCCCGTGGAAGTTTCTTTGAATGCAAATTGTCCTCTCTAATTCTGTCTTGAATGCACTTTCATTGTCTCAGGTCATGTTCTAGGCCCTAGGGAGCACAGCATAGACTTGAAGACACAGGGAAGGGGAAGGGGAAGCTGGGATGAAGTGAAGGAGTAGCATTGACATGTATACACTACCAAATGTAAAATAGATAGCTAGTGGGAAGCAGCTGCATCGCACAGGGAGATCAGCGTGGTGCTTTGTGACCACCTATAGGGGTGGGATAGGGAGGGCAGGAGGGAGGCTCAAGAGGGAGGGGATATGGGGATATATGTGTACATATGGCTGATTCACTTTGTTGTACAGCAGAAACTAACAGAACATTGTAAAGCAATTATACTCCAATAAACATGTTAAAAAAAAAGGCCCATGTGCTCTTGAAGTTCATGTTCTAGTTGGAGAATATAGTCATTAAATAAAATAAGATACATTGGTATAAGATGGTGATGATACAATATGGGAAAAAAAATCAAACAAACTTGAGAGCACAGAATACGGGAGTGGGGCAGTGGAATGAGGGTCACTATTTTAAATTAGGTATTTAGAAAAGAGTAGGCTTTGAATATGGAGAGCTGAGAAATGTGAGGAAGGAGTAGTCTATCTCTGGAATATTCCTGGTCAGGGTAGAAGTGAATGCTCTGAGGTGGGAGTGTGTCTGGCCTCTCCCATAAGCAGACAGGAGCCCAGTGATGTGGAACAGAGAGAGCGAGGGGAGAGGAAAAAATATAATTGGGTAGAAGGAAAGCAAATTGTGTAGGGAATTATAGGCAGAGATTTGGAGGAGGTTGATCTGGGAAGGATCTCAGTAACAAAACCTGTAAGGAAGTGAAGGAAATGGAATTTAGCAAAGGGAAAAGTTGAACCAAGATGGAATTGCAACAGAAATTCAGAAAATCATATGAGGAGCTCTAGAGCTAAGCTGATCCTTTAGAGTTGTTCCAACTGAGGCAAGGAGCCCGGACCCTTGCACTTCTGCATTAGCCAGTTGTTGGATGAGAGCTGTCTCTGGGAAGGGAGTTCAACTTTGGATGAGGCTACTTCTTTTGGCCAAGGGTAATTGCTGCAAAGAGACTCACCTGTACATTATTAGCAGCCCATACTCCCAGCAGCTGGGGAAATAAGAGCCCTTTTCCTGAAGATAGATCTTCTGAATGACACGCCATAACATTCACTTCGGTGAGGTATTGGGAATTTTCAAGCAAAGTGTTGAAATTATCTTACTTGTCTCATAAGCATCATTCTAGGTCAGTATCAAAAATAGAAAGAGAGGGACCCCTTCAGAGGTTATTTCAATAATCAAGGCAAGAGAGATGATGGATTGGATGATATACTAGTAATAGAAGTGATAAGAAATATTAAGAACCTGGATGCATTTTGATGTAGAGACAGCAGGATTTGAAGACAGGGCGAATGAACAAAACTGTCATGCATGATTCCAAAGTTTTCAAAGCAACTCGGAGGATGGAGTTGCCATTATCTGAGAATGCAAAGACAACAGGAGCAGCACACTTTAGATGGAAGTTCAGGAATCCTATTTGGTACATTTAGAATAAAACATTTAAGTGGAGATGTAAAGACAGCCATATATGTGGGTTTGAAAAATAGGTTGGCGCCGATCATATTTATTTACAACAAATGAAGCCTTTTTTCTGCTAACCTGAGGAAAGTGAGGTCTTTATTTGTCTATGATTTAAAACCCTTCAGGGACTTCCCATTAAGTTGTTTAAGCTCCAACAGTTTAGCTTAGACATTCTTAATAATTTGAGTCATCAAATTAAATAATTTCAGTGAATTATTTCAAAAATACAGGGAAAAGTATGCAGAATATTATGGACACCCATGTCTACCACCTAGTTATAACAAATCTTTTATTTTGCCATTTTAAGTTTAAATTGCACTTTTGTTCTTATTCTTGCTCTCCGTTCACAGCCACAGTTGGTTCTGCCTTCGTATGTTCTTCCAGTATCATTTTCCTTTTTACTTTAAAGGTAATCACTATTTTGGATTTATTTACCATCCTCACAAATATTTTTTATCACTTATCAATAATATATATGCAACTACAAACTATATTCATTTTACATGTGCATTGTACAAAATATATAGTAGAGTAATATGTTCTCTATGTTGTTACATTTCATATGAATAGTATCACAATATATTTTCAATCTGCAACTTTATTTATTTAACATAACTTTTTTGAGATTTATCTAGGCCAATAGGTAATGATATAGGTGTAGATATAGATGTAGCTCTAGGCTATTGGCATTGATGCTTATGGTAATCCATTATATGGCTTTACCACAATGTATTTATTCATTCTTCTGTGATGGATATTTGGGCTGTTTCTAATTTTTCACTATAGCATACAATGATGTAAAAAATATTCTTTGCTATGTCTCCCTGAATATTCCTTAAAGTTTTTCAGGAGTATGTACTTAAGAGAGGAATTACTTGATAAATGGAAGTTATACATCTTCTACTGTACATAATATTGCCATAATACTTTTTAATAATAGACCAAATTACACTCCCCTCCATAGGGTATGAGAATTCTAGTTCCTCTGCATTTTTGTCAACACTTAGCATATTTAAACTTAAAAAAAAAAAAGACTTATGGTCATGATGTATTATATATTACTGTTTATATTTTTATTTCTCAGACTTCTAGTGAAATGGAGCCCATGTTAATTTTTCATTGGCTATTTGTCTTTTTTCTTCTGTGGATTGTCTGTTCAGATCTTTGTCTATTCATTGTATTTATTTATTATTGATTCATGGGATATGAGGGGGAGAGAGATTTGTATATTCTGAACACCAAACATTGTCATTTTAGTGCATTGTTAATATCATCCCTTTTAACATGGTTTGAGGTCTTTTGTTTATTATATAAAAGTTTCAGCTTTACATAATCATATTTAATGCATCACTCTCCTCTTACAGTTCATACTTTGTCTGTCTTTCTAATACATTCTCAATATTCTGGTTATTAAATATGTTCTTGTTTTCTTTTGAAATTTTTTTTTAAAGTTTGCTTCTTTACATTTAGATATTTAATATCTGGAAATAGTCTGGAAATTATTTTTGTGAACCATTTAAAGTACTGATCCATATGAGTAATTATTTCAATGTTATTTATTAAATAATGCCACCTCTAAATAATAAATAATGTAATATTATTTATTTAATAATATCAAGTTTTAATATATTTATGAGTCTTTCTTTCTGTGATTGCTAGTCTGGTTACTGGTCAATTTGTCTATCTCTGTGCTAACAATTTTAATTACAATTATGTTGTAAATTTTGATATATAATAGGGTTTTCTTCCTCCAATTTTATTCTTCAAAATTGTCTTATTATTCTTGGTCTTGTGGTACTAGATAGCTAGCCAGATAGATAAATAGATAGCAAAATAGATAAGCTAATTAAATTCCACAAAATGCCCTATTTGGATTTTAATATAATTCACATTGATTTAATTCAGTAATTCAATTAGGAAATCATTGGTAACTTTAATATTTTGCTATTTTCTCTATAAAGGCTTATGCATTTCTTGTTAGATTTATTTCTAGGTACTTTATTTTTTGCTGTTTTTGGTTTTAATTTGAATGTGATTTTTTTTCTTATTAAAAGCTGTAACCATAGCCCTAGGCAACAATCAATAACCACACTTTAAAAGTCTTCATTATATTATGATTAGATGTATACAAGTCTGTCCTTTAGTAGATTATAAACTCTATGGGTGCCATACATGTCGTATCTTCAGTAAACATCAGACGGTTTGGAGGAATGACTGAATGACTGTATTTCAATTACTCTTGCTGTATATTATTAAGAAGTCCTTTGTGGTTCATTTCTCTCTGCTGTCACCTAATCTATTAAATGAAGTTGGTGAGAAATTAAAGCTCTCAGGGTCTGTGATGGGCTATAGATTCTTTTGCCTCTCAGTGTGGACTTGACTGGCTGAACTAAAGAGTGGTAATATAGGGGTCTCTTCCACAACACTCAGGATTTACTGCTTGAACCTGATGCAGGTCTCCAGTTCTGTGGCATTAATAGTAACTGCAGTTTTGGTGGATTCCTTATGGTGACTTATCCTTTCCTGAAGTGAAAATGTTTAGATGTGGCCACACTGCCCATCAGGTGCAAGCTGTGAAATGGAAGTGGTCTGAATTTGAACATGCAAACACTAAATCTTTAGATGTTTCTCCAAATCTTTTCCATGAATGGATTGTTTCCAGATTTATTCTGTACTGTGTTGCAAGTAACCTCTGGGGAGGTCTGTCTTCCTGGCAGGTGGGGCGTTTTGATTCATGAACTCTCCTTCTAGAGCAAGGACAACATTAACAAATAGAAGAAAAACACAATAGTGAAGAGAGATTTGAATTTGCAATTTAAATAAAATTGCAGCAAGAGGCATTGATTGATTCTGAACATCCTTTCAAGGTTGTACAAAAAACCTCAAGCTTGAGGACTTTTGATTTTTGTGGTATTTTTGTATTACGAATAAAATATTCTTTGGAGTACTAGCAATAATGCACCAAGTTTCTAAAGAAACTACTTAACAAGACCTCACAGCACTTTTTTTTTTTTAAAGAACCTTTTGGGTTTTTTTTCTCAATGTTTCTCATCTCAGGAAGGTCAAGTTGCCACCCCCATGTTTGTAGTCTATATCATTTGGTCTGACTGTTTTTCACTAATCCTGTCTCTGATGAATTTGATTTGTATATTCCTCATTTTATTCTTCCATTTCACTGCAAGAGATAATTAAAAGTGCTCTGATGCAGATAAGGAAAGGCAGTCATAGTACAGAAATTCTCTCCCCCAATATGAATGTTCTCTTTTCTCACTAAGATGGAAGGGAAACATATTAAGGTAGTTGTAGCATGTAAGCCTGAAGCTAAGAATGTCTCTATTTTCTTTCTTTCTTTTTTTTTTTTAAAGATCTGTTTATCTATTTATTTTTAAATTTATTTATTTGTTTTTATTTTTGGCTGTGTTCGGTCTCCGTTGCTGCACACGGGCTTTCTCTAGTTGCAGCAAGTCGGGGCTACTCTTCGTGGCGGTGTGCGGGCTTCTCATTGCAGTGGCTTCTCTTGTTGCGGAGCATGGGCTCTAGGCATGCGGGCTTCAGTAGTTGTGGCACGTGGGCTCAGTAGTTGTGGCTCACGGGCTCTAGAGCGCAGGCTCAGTAGTTGGGGCACACGGGCTTAGTTGCTCCGCGGCATATGGGATCTTCCCAGACGGGCGCTCAAACCCGTGTCCCCTGCATTGGCAGGCGGATTCTTAACTACTGCACCACCAGGGAAGTCCCTCTATTTTCTTTGAATAGTCCCATATTCTTACCCAAGGGAGCAGAATCAGCTTCTTGTGGGTAATGCAAACAATTTTCAACAACAATGATAAAGATCCTACTATCAACACTATAATAATAAGAATTATGAGTAATATTGGACACATCCATTTCAGGAATTATCTACATTATCTCACTAAATACTCACAACTCTTTTTTAGATAAATATTATCATTTTACAGGTGAGAAGACTAAGACATAAAAAAGCCAGATTGCCTCGCTAAGATCACACAGCTAGAAACAGGTAATTTGGGCATCTAACTGATGCTCTTCTGACTTTCAAGCCAATACTTCTAATTACTGCACTTTCCTTCCTTATTAAAATAGTGGTAAGACTATGTAGAAAAGGAACAGAAAGGATATTACTATATATTTGACCTTATAGATGACACAAAATATCATAGAAGTAATACTTTTTCTATAAAATACTTAGAACAATTTGGACTCATTTTAACTTTTGTTTCTTCGCCGAACTTGAATTTCAATTACACGTTGAGCACCAGATAAAACATATTTGGGAGTTATAATGGTCAGATTGGAATTTCCCATTGAGAGTGTCCTAAAGCCCACTGGAAAAAAAAAAAGAAAGATATTCTGTGTGTTAATCATTTGCAATTTTTTTGACCAGTGTACCTTCTTTAGAATCCCTTCCCTCTTTCCCTTCCTTCCTCCCTCTTTCCCTTCCTTCCTCCCTCTTTTCCTTCCTTCCTTCTTTCCTTCATTCCATCCATCCATCCATCCTTCATGACTAGGGCTGCTGGACATGTACCTACCAAATGATGGTTATTCTTGTTATAAACCCTGTTCCCTAAAGGGGCACGATTCTACACTTAATCTACTACAGGCTAATTCTTCATGGTGTCTGAAGTTCAGAATTTATCATCTTCCTGCTTGTCTCCTTCTATGTTTGCTACTTATAAAGCTTTTCACGTTTACTATTTATAAAGCTTTTAATTTACTGAGCTGGATTGGCTGTGTACTGAGCTAGACGCTTGCATCATCTTGGCTCCTCCAGAGGGCTTAAAGCACACAGCCAAAGCAGCCATGGAAGAAGGGATCAGGATGTCAGTAGTGCAGGAACCATCCACTAAGATCTTCCTCTTTCTATCTATCTCTGCCTTCCCTCTCCCTGAGATTATTGTTTACTGTAGCTGAGAAGGATGTTCTAGGCAGAAAAACTTGATTTAATGTAAAGGTTTAACACAGATCTTCCCTTTGGTAGGATTAGTTACACTTGTAACATTGGCAGAAAAGTCACTCTGAAATAAATATACTAGTGGTAGAAGGGCTCAGACAAGGGATGGGAAATTCAATACTTCAACCAAGTATCTGAAAAGGATACCTCCAGTTTTAATTCATGCTTAGAGGCATTTTCAAGGCAAGCAAATAATTTTAGTAAGTGTTTCAAGGTAGGAACTGGTTGTTAACTCCAGTTACAACCTTAATCACTGGGACATTGATAGCTCAGAGCCATCTTTCTCTATTTGATTGGCTTCAGTTGCCTTGCTAAGTGCCATTATCAGGAATTAACACAACCGTCACATCCAGTGTTCAATATTAAAGAGAGAGAATGAATACTGGAGTGTATGTATATGCTACTTTGTGGTTAGAATGTCTATCACTTAATAATAATTTAATGTAAGTTCTTAATTTCTAAAGTCAAATTACAGTGCTCTGGGAGACCAGTCTGTCTTTTTAAATCAAGCAAGAATTTACAATGTTGGCTAATACTCCCAAGGTTACACCACATTTGCATTCTGTAACTTTGTTTGCTCAAGGACCTGTTCTTGATATCAAGTTCTCTATTTATTGGAAATATTTCATGAAGGATGAAGAATCACTATTCCATTTTCAGGGTCCTACTTTATTAAGTATATGATTAAAAAGAAAAGATTTTTTAAAGCCCCAGTAATTAAAGAATAAAATCATTGTCTTCAAAAAATTGCTTGTCAGAATTTTAAAGAAATTGAAGACTGGGAAACGGATTTACACAATGCCAGGGACAAAAAATTACATGATATAAAGGGCTATAGAAATCTCTACAAACATTCCTCTCAACATCTCATTTTAAAAATATCCTTGCCTGGTTGAAAATGAATTCTAAAAGTGATGTTTCTATAACTATTATTGATTCCCCGCCCCCCCCCCCCCCAAAAATCTACCATTCATTTTCAAATATCCTGATTTCTCCTGGGTTTGAGTTATAACGATGTGGCCTCAGGATCCTAGGTCAGGAAGGATGTGCCACTCTGGGGCCCTTTCAGTTGAGAAAGGAAGGCAAAGGCAAAGGTTTCCTTACCTTGCCTCTCCTTCCTTTTCAAGTCCTTGGGTGAGAAAGAGTTTTCATGACCACCAAAGTCTATTATTTTCCCTTTCACTTAGTTCTTGGCCTTCTTAGGCTTATAGATCGCAAATTCCTAATTCAGTAGCGAAAGAATTTCTGTGGGCATTGTTGGTAACTTTTTTTATTTTTAACATCTAATATTCCTTCTTCTGCAAGAGCTTCCTGATATTTACCTTGATTTTTCCCCTTTGTATACTCAGGGATCTCTCATTTTATTTTCTTACGGAATATTTAACGGAACTCATACATACTTAAAACTCATTAATGCAATACTCAATTGACAAGAACAGTAAGAAAGCCTTGGAGATTTAGATGACATTAGTTTTTATTAAGATTCTTTTTTTGCTTTATAAAAATCATCAGTTATTTCATCTTTGCAGTATTTGCAATGTTGAGCTGTAAAACAATCCTCTTTTATGTACTGCAAACAATTCTCTTTAGAAGACCAGTGGGTTTTTAATTATATATCTATATTGCAATACAGACACACATGCCACAAAACAAATATAGACATTTGTATTATGGCTCAAGTTACCCTTTAATGTACTTCTTACAACAGAAATAATAGCCCAAATGAATTTCTTTTTACAGTTAATGTTACTGAGCATTAAAGTATTCAATTATTTACAGTTTTGTAGGCTGTTAAGGTGATCAGCAAATGTTCATTTTTTAATTATTCTGCAAAAGGTTAAATTTGAAAGAAGTGACCAGCTTGGCATGCATCATGCAGTCTATTTCAGCCTCATTACCTGGACTATTAGATTGCAAGCAAAGAATATTTAAATACCTATTTATTATCTAATTGCTAAAGAAGTCTGATAAATTTAAATTACTTGCACACTGAATAAAGATAAAATGAGAAGTAACTGAATGATTGATTCATCTCCAGGGGAAAAAAAAATAAAACATAAATGTGTCAAATCCAGTTATAGAGAATTGATGTTTTATGTAACTCCTTTTTTTTTTTTTTTTTTTTTTAAACTTTGGGTTTATTTATTTATTTCTTTTTATGGTTGTGTTGGGTCTTCGTTTCTGTGTGAGGGCTTTCCCTAGTTGCGGCAAGTGGGGGCCACTCCTCATCGCGGTGCGCGGGCCTCTCATTATCGTGGCCTCTCTTGTTGCGGAGCACAGGCTCAGTAATTGTGGCTCACGGGCCCAGTTGCTCCGCGGCATGTGGGATCTTCCCAGACCAGGGCTCGAACCCGTGTCCTCTGCATTGGCAGGCAGATTCTCAACCACTGCGCCACCAGGGAAGCCCTGAAGTAGAAATTAAATTTCCTTAAAAGGTTATATTAAGAAGGAGATGGGATGGAACCATGAACCAAGACACCATTACTCTAATAAATCTGGGGGAAAATACGTTTTGAAAACTTTTCTGAAGTGTGGTATTAAATTGATTTATTCAGTCCTAAGCAGTAATTATGGAATGTGCTTATCTAGAAACCCTCTGCTTCTATTGATTCTCATGTCTTCTGATGAAAAGCTCATAATTCATTACATTCTTGAAGTTTAGAATTGTTGGAATTATTTATGATCTATGGTCCTAGATACTGGGAACTCAGGCAGTTGGAGTGATAATTTTACATCACAGCACACTGGCTGTTTCCCTGAGCCAAACTGGTGGTTGATGGATCCAGCCAGCAAATACATAGAAAATGCAGATTTCTTGGAGTTTGAGGAGCTATTTTCCTGTCTGTAAACTAAGGAATCTGTAAAAGTATTAGACTTTTATGATCTACTTTTCCCCTGAGGTGCTTTTTCACTTAAGGAAGGATAGCCCTCATTGTATTGGTTCACTTAAAATTGTAACATGCCCTGAAAGTATAGTACTGTAGACTTCTGTTCCAACAGGTCCTAGGCAGCATATCTCTAAGCATTAAAACGAAGAGGTCATGCCAGTATTACATTTGTTTAGTCAAATTCATATTTTCAGTGGCCATCCCCTTAAATCTAGATTAGCTGTTGCTCTTCACTGTAAAGTTAATATTGCATTTGCAGTCATCCCAAATCTGTTTCTCCTTTAACATTTGCTGTTCCTGATGATGGCACCCAAGTCTATCCAGTTGCCTAGCACTAAGCCATGGTATCGTCTTTGACTCTGTTCTTTCATCCCTTATATCCAGTTAGTCACAAGATCCTGTCAAGTCTGACTCCACATGTGTCCCCCATCTGTTCTTTCCTTTCTATTCCCATGATCACTATCAGTTTCAGGACTTTGTGACATCTCATTTGGACAATAGCAGTCTTGTCCTGAACGGTCTCCCTGCTTCCAGTCTCTTCCCCAGCCAATCCTTCCTGCTGCCAAATTAATCTTCCTGAAGCATAGCTCTAAATATGTCATTCTCTAGCTCAAAAAATTTTAATGGCTCCCCTTTGACTCATAAATTAAATTTGAAGTTTTCCACTTGGCCATCATGATTCTGAATAATTTGAACACACCAACCTCACATGGACTCTATGTTTTGTCAACCAGACCAGTAGTTTCCAGACTTTGGGATTTCATGGATTTTTATATTATTATTAGTTTGATTTGGGACTGTGGAAATATCCTTAACATATAAGATTTAACAGATAAGATTAATATAAAAAGTAACAATAGTTAAGAATGCCATCTACTATAATTCTGTCATCATTTTTCATAAAGACTTTTAACTAAAAAAAAATCATAAAGATGACAAATTTGGAATAAATAATTGATTTTAAACTGAACCAATTTGTCTTTATAAAACACTGACAATTTTGTGCTTATTTCCCTCATTTTACCAACAACCTCTAAAGAGCTCCCATACTGGTATAGAAACCATAGAACAAATTTATTCCCCAAACACATACTGTGATTTCCCACCTTAGCTGGTGTTCTTCTATATGTTGAAAGTGTTTTGAGGGTAGAGACTGTATCTCATTCTCTTTTGGATTACCAAAGCTCTGCACTTGAAGAATCTGTGTAACTTCCCAAGTATAGCTGCTAGCTCATACCAGGTAAAAAATTATTGAATAAATTGACTCACATGTCATCCTTAAGGGTGTTTTTCTCTAAATGATCTTCTGGTTATTCACTGTTAAGTAAGTGTGGGTCAAAACTGGATTCTTCACTAGGTTGTGAATGAGAAACCAGGACTCAGTGTATAACAAATTCCTATTCCAAGTGCCCATTGAATGCCAAGAACTTGATTATTTTGAGAGGCAAGTCATTGTATACTATTCAGATGGAGATTTATAGTTAACACATGTTTTGCCAAGCAATTGGGATACATATTCACAATAGAAGATAAAATTTGAAATGAACTCTGTCCCAGAAAATCAGTTGTTATCAAGGGGCTGCAAACTTTTTCTGTAAGGGTCAGCTAGTAAATATTCCAGGTTTCTTGGGCCTTACATTCTTTCTTATAACTGCTCAGCTTGGCTGTCATAGGGTGAGAGCACTCATGAATGATATGTAAATGAGAAAGCATGGCTGTGTTCCAACATACTTTATTTAGGTACACTGACATTTGAATTTCCCATCATGTTTACATGTTGTGAAATATTATTCTTCTTTTGAATGTTTTTCAACTATATAAAAATGTATAAAAACCATTCTTAGTTCATGGGTCATGCAAAAGTAGTCCGCGTTTGAGATATGGCCCATGGGTCATAGTTTGCCCAGGTCATTTACAAATGTAGCACTAGCTCAGATAGCTTAAACACACTGATGTCAATGAAAAGAGCTTAAATAAGAGTTATGTTAGTTTCAGTACAATCAATTTTAAATGAGGGAGTTATCCTTAGATACCATGGTTCTAACTGGATCTTTGTCTATCTGAAGCTATTTCTGAAATGGTTCTTAAATATTAGAACACCATTTAGGAACCAAATGTCTACAGGGTGGAGTTGGGGAGGAGGATTGATTTTCCCCTCATGAATCGGTATTTAGATTTCTGATTTGTTTTTGGTGGACTGGGGAATTAGGTTGAGTTGGAGATCTGGGAAGACTAACTTGGGCTGCAGGGGAAGACTGTCTTTTAAATTATTCTTTGGGTTTGTTTGGTTCTGTGTTTTATATTCAAAGACTCCCAAGTGATTTGATAGTCTATCTCCAAAAGGGGATACACTGTATCTAGATTTTAAATATTCATTTCAGGCAGAAGGACCTAGACAGGAATCTCTATTATGTTTTCTTAGGAAAAAGTTGGTAACATTTTTTTTTTTCCTAGTTGAAGCTTTCCACACTTCTTTTAAGGTACATTTTTAAGCAGTATCTTGTCTTTTTTATACCCTTCTCTTAACAATGTTTTCCTTGGGGTCTTCTGTTCCATCTTTGGTGAAAACATCTAATTCTACTGTAAAATATTAATTATAGTCTCTGGTGAAAGGATAAATTCTTATACCTTAAGGATACCTGTAAAAATACAGGCACAAAAGGTGAACTTCATTACTTTCTTGTAGGGTTCAGCTCTCACTGATTCCAAATCCTTAGAAGTGAAAGGAATCATTCTCTTTGGTTTTAGATTATTGCTCAACAATTCTCTACCATTAAATGTTTAAAGCCTTGGGCTACTTAAAACCTTTGGTGAGCTACTTCACATTGTAGAACACACATTTAATATAACAAACAGTAGGAAAAGCAGCCACTTCCTTCATATTTTCTAAAGTAACATTTATTTTCCGTGATACTTTCCCTTCCATCACAATCCTTCTCTAAATCTTTCTTTCTGTCTAAACTCCTGAATATGGAGCAGCCATTCTTGGATTTCTGTCCTTTTAATTATTATTTAAATTCAATCTCTTAAAGCACTCCCTAATGTGATACAGAAAGGGAAAGATTCAAATATAGCCAGACTCAGAAGTATCACTTTACCCATGTGTTCTAGCTTCAACTAATTTCATATACTTAAACAGAACTTTACCCTTTTGAAAGTATACTTTAAAACCTATGTTTTAGGAGGTGTGTGATATGGAAAACAAACATTTATAAAGCATATGATATGGCCCAGTCATTTTGCAGGCTCTGAATAATACAGACTAAATGACAGGAGGGCTCTGCTTTTAAAGAACATGTAATGCAGTGGTCAGAGAGGACAAAATAAGAGGATGTGCTCTGGACTAAAATTGTTGGAGTACGGATTCCAAATTCAGACAGTCACCAGTTGTGTAATCTCGCGTATATTATTTAACTTCTTAGCACCTCAGCTTCCTCATCTATAAATTGATTAAAAAACACAACTTTTATAGTGGGCTCTGAGGAATAAATAAAATGCTGGATGAAATGTGCTCATTATAGATCTCATCACAGAGTAAGTCCTGAAAGATTAACTCTTTTCTTTTCCATTATAATAATTTTATTACTATTATTGTTGCTAGAAACAAGCAGGTTACAATAGAAGCACCTAACCTAGTTTGAAACCTGTGGGTATAAAGTATTTGGGAAAGCTTTTTGGAGTAGATGATGTATAGGCCAGGTCCTAATTTATAAGGCTGCAAACAAGTCACTTAAATGACTGAACAAGACTTCATCTGTTGAAATGGAGTTAATGAGTCCCACCTGGACATATACTGTACAGAGCAATGCTCATTTCCTTCCCTCCTCTTCATCCTCACAGCAATTTTATATATATGGCCCATATCTGTACATGTCTGTCCAACTGTTCTGGCTAGATGCTAAAAGTGTTTTCCTTAAGCTTCCTGTATAGACATTTAGAATACAGGATTGAAATGGAAATGTCAAAATAAACTGGAAATGAAATGTCTTATAAAACTAATAGTCTGTTTTCAAGTCTGAATACTGTTAAGAATTTCTAAGGTCTCATGAAGATTAATAGCCTGGGGAGGTGAAGGTATAGCTTCTGATAACAGACAGAATGCAGGTTATCACAGGTCTTGATAACTATTAGCATGCAGATCACCCAAAAGGACATTATGGAAATTAAACATTCACAATGCATTTTTTCCAAATCAGGACAAAGTTCTGGACAAGGCAGGTAGGATTCTCAGATATCCGTGGATGACAGAGATCAGCTATGTAATTGAGCATCTTTGATTCCTCATTCATATTGGCAAATGTTATTTTTCTCTAGTGAAAATG
This sequence comes from Eschrichtius robustus, assembly GCF_028021215.1. Classification (NCBI taxonomy): domain Eukaryota; kingdom Metazoa; phylum Chordata; class Mammalia; order Artiodactyla; family Eschrichtiidae; genus Eschrichtius; species Eschrichtius robustus. The sequence continues at coordinate 116,420,344 of NC_090830.1, read as the reverse complement.
ACAGAATACTTCCCACTGGGTGAGGTGAGATGAGTCTAAATGAAACCTCTAATTCATATGATTATAGCCACTGCAAATGAAAGAATCTGATTTGCCGGGAAGCCTAATAATAGGCAAGACCCGTGGGGGCAAAATAGCGCAGATTAGTCAAACATTTTCTACATTTATGGAGAAAAATCTGTCTTTTATTTCTGCTCAGGGCCATGCAGAGAAGCTAATGTTTCCACTCAATGTATAATGCCCACCACCCCTACTTAGACACATATTTGCATAGATATGGTTCTCTCTTCTAAAGCCTGTTTGTGTTAATAATTCTGACAAAGTTTCCTTCTATTCTTAGCTTTGTCTTTGATTCAAATTTGTTTTCTTGAACTTGATTAACAATTATTTTGCTACTCTCTTTTTTCCTGAGCAACCATACTGGAAGACAGTTTCTCTCTTTGGGCCTCCGTGACCTCATCTGTAAAACATAGGTGACCAAGATTCCTTTTAAACTAACATCCTATGTTTCTCTTCTGTAATTCTCAAGGCAGCATTAGACACTGGTTTTCTTGTTATACTTGAAGCACCTAGTTCCAAAAAATCAAAAACCCCAAATTAATTTTATACCATAAATTTAAATACTTTTTTCTGTAACAGAATAGTCAGTACAAGGGCATATGTAGCTTCTCAAAATGATAACTGTCAGTTTGTTTAATGTGAGGCAGTTGAACCTATTTTTGGAGAACTAATCCTAAATGATTCATTTACAGATTTAAAAATAATAATATATTATTTTCATTACTAATGACTTATTAAAACACTGTAATGAGCATAATTCCACAAATGCTGAAATTTAGAGTAGCTTGAAAAGACTCCCAGAAATTAGATGAATATTTGTTATTGTTTCAACTCATAGGTAATCTTTTAATATTTGATAAAAACTATTTTTTAGCTATGCCATATATTGTTATTCTGTTGTTCTTCTCCCTCTACCCCTTTTTAAAAATGAAATTGTTCACTTTCTATTTTTCTGATTCTTCTTTCTTCTAATTTCTGTTGCAGCTCCCCTGGCCATTCCCCAAATGAATTTTCTTTCTCCAAAACTTATCACAAATAGAACCTTTTCCAAGTTTATTGTCATTGTCATAAAAACGCAAGAAAGCTTTTATTTTGTTCTTTTTCCTGGGAGCTTAAAAAAGTCAACAGAAAATAATAAAAAAAACGCAATCATTGGTTTTCCCAGGTAAAGATTTTTCCTATATCTTCAATTGTTAGTGTCTCTAGTCTATATAGGCATTCTTAAAACCAATTAAAATATTTTTAGGTTACAAGAGCTGTCTAAAATGCAATACTAGGGAACACATCACTGAGTTGCTAGAATGTGTCAGGTGATTTTCTGGATGGACGACGTTACAGTTGTTATCATGTGTGTGATTATATTTTTCTGAGGAAGGTGTTATCTTCGTTTCATAGGAAAATGATAAGGTAATAAAAGTCTGAGCACAGTTTCCAGGTTGAAGTCTTTAGTTATCTGGTGATCATTGGAATAGTGGAGAGGTATAATTTAAAGCCAGGTGTAAGAGACTCCAAAGCGCATGCATGGTCCATCAAGATCTTTGATCCTAAGAAGCCCAAGTATATCAGTGCAGTGAATTTAAGGAACTTTTAAATGCTAAAGCTAAATATCTGTGGTGACCAAAAATTACTTTTTGGCCAACTAAAAATTTACCTCTGGCTCTTCTTAATAGGGGTGATTTATTTATGGGGCAAAGAACTGTCAACTAATTATGTAAAGCATCACAAGAATAGTGGTACAGGTGATGCCCTGAGTATGGTTTTAATGCAGTGGTAGGGCCCAGAGACTATATCTTCACAAGACAAATATTTGTGCTTTTTTGAGGCTTGCAGGTTTATCACAGCATTACTAAACTGCAAGTAAACTTTCTTCCCTTGCTCTTTACCTTCTAACAGGATTCTTTGATTAATCCAGTTTATCTCAACCATAGGAAGAACGCTCTTTTCCTCCAGATTATGATATGATCATCTACCATCTCCTAGGGAAAAAGAAAAACTCTGCCTCTCCCTCTAGCTACACAGATTTTGTTAAGTTTTACTTTCTGTAATTTGTAAAATGAGCACCACTGTCTTGTCGCAGACATAAAACTATACTTTTATGTTTGATGATTTGCTTTCTAAAACTCTCTCCCTTAAGCCCTCCAGAAGCAAGAGGAATAATTGCTACAATTGAGTCTATGTTTTTAAACACAAAGTGTTTTAGAAAATACATAAGACTTTTTTTTATTGCAGAGATTATGATGAAAAGATAGTAGAGGAAGCAGTTTGGGACTTTTCAAGAAGGTACTCATAAGGTTGTTTCTGGGTAAACCAGGATTGAAGATCTGATTGACATATCTTTTGCTGACTTTAAGATTATGCCCTGGAATGATCTGAGGCATCCCTATTATGTGTCCTACAACTGAGCTACATCGTCTGTCATCTTTACCCAAAAGATGTAGGAAACCTATTTTAACTGAGTCATATGAAACAAGATTCAGTAGCTGAAGTACATTTTTGCACCCTATGTTTTGAAGAGAGATGGTTTTATTATAATCTCAGGAGAACTGTGATATGGTTTCTTCAAAACAGTTAATGGTTTCCCTTCAAACGTTGATAAGATGGTTGTAAAAGTGGCTTTGCTAAGAGCAGCGATCTGTAGCTATGTGCATTGAGTAGACCCTGAAATAATGCTTGCTTGGGTGAAGATCATGAAGAGTTGGGAGAGGCCCTTTGGCAGACTTTGCATAATATTGAAGCTAACCCAGCTTCTGTACCCTAAAACCAAATTAAATCTCAGAGACAGAGTTTTGGGTGAAGAAGAAAGGAATAGCTTTATTGCTTTGCCAGGAAAAGGGGGCCACAGCAGGCTAATGCCCTCAAAACTGTGTGTCCTGACCTGAAGAGGGTAATGAGGAGTTTTATAGTAATGGTTAAAGAGGGTGTGATTAGCTTGTGGACATTCTTCTGATTGGTCGGTGGTGAGGTAATTGGGAGACAGCATCATCAACCTTCTGGTTCCAACAGGTCTGGGGTCTACGTGCTTGTGGGCAGCATACCATTAACTTCTCCCACCTGGTGGGGATTTCAGTATCTGCAAAATAGCTCAAAGATATTGTTACATATATCCCTTGAGGGGGAACCAGGACCCTGCCCCAAGGCTGCACTATTGTTTCTTGACTATTCTCTGCCCTTCCCTAATTAACCACTGTTTGAACCTGCCTGTTGGAATTCAGGGAAGGTCATGGAAGCTGAATGAAGCCTATTTCCAGCTAACAAGAAAACAGAGGACGCAGAAAGACTTTTGTGCCCAGAAGCCCCACAGGGTCCTGCCCGGTTTCAATATATTTATGAACAGTGAAGGTACTTTAAATTTTCCCACAAGATTCACTCCAAAATTATAGACATCTATGAAATAAAAGCCATTGTAAATATGCGACCGTTTGCTTCAGGGAGTTTATTCAATTCTCCATTTCTTCCAGCCCTTGCTTTTCACTGACTGTTATTTACCTTTTAACATATCATCGGTTACCTTCATTTTCTTACCCTCATGGCTGAACTCTCGGCTTGCTCCTCCTACCCCATTCTAACTTGGATGATTGGTTACTCAGACCCAGATTAGTACAGACTAGAAACCCCCATGTTGTATGAAAAGGGGAAACAGACATTTGTATCCTCATCTCATTTACTGACCCTGGTACATGTAGGCCGTGAATCAGTTAGGCAACACAATTATAAAATGTCCCATGGGAAGATTAAGCATATGCTCAGAGCCTCAAGTGCATACAGTTAGTGAATATATATTTTTATTTTGCTATGGAAAATGGCCCCACAAAACTGTAGGCAACTTCAACTCTAGCTAAGTAAAAATAAAACGTAGCTCAGCCAGTAATTCAGAATAGAGGATTTTGGCCAACATAAAGTACAGGATTATCAAACATCTGTGTGATCTCCTTTTTGGGAGAAGAATGATTTTTCTTTTTTAAGCAAAAGGGAAAATAATCCTCCCAAAGTCTTAACTGAGAGAAAAATGTTATCCAAATTCTAAAGGATATGATTTCATTATAGTCATACTGTCAAAAAATCAGATAAAGACCAAATCAACATTTTATTTTCTGTAAACAGAAAGAAGTACTTGGAATTTGTACTTGGAATTTTTAAAATTTGATCTTAGAAGCAAATACACTATATATATGTATGTATTCTTGAGATATATCTATATTGACATGTATATCTACTAAATACTCCTAAAAATTGCTTTTAGATAAGGAAAGTAGGACTCAGAGAAATTAAGCAACATAACCTTGATTCTCATAGTTAAAAAGATAGTTAGACTGATATTTTAAAATTAAACTCAAAACTTGAACTCAAGTCTACAAAGTTCCAAAAGCCACGTTCCACTGTATCATGTCTTCCTAATACAAAAGTTTTGATGGAGAGTCTGTCAGAATTTTCCAGACCGTTTTAAGACATTTGGTGAAAAGGACAATATAGCCAGTCACTTCCAAAAATAATCAAAAATCCATTTTTAGTGAACCAGCTAAATCATGGCCAAAAATAATGGTGTCTTAACAGAGAAGGAAAGTCCAAAATGGCAAAGTGGTGAAGTATGTTTGGGATCCTCTGAACAGGTTGAATAACATCAAATGCTTAAGCTATTTTGCCAAAATTGAAATGCAGTTGGATTTGCTTTCCCTTGAAATTAAATGTTCTTAATTTTTAGTCTTTCATATTATTTAATTTCACACTATTAAAATTAATAATAATAGTAATACTAACAAGAAGAAGAAGGAGGAAATACTCCATGTATCCAAATAATAATAAACACTCCAAAACCCTCCACAGACTGGGGTAAAGAGAAGGATGTAAGTTGGGCAGGAATGATTTGAAATCACTGGATTTGGGGCACAGAAGCAATCTCCAATACGCCCCAGGAACAGATGGTAATAATAAAATCAGTCTTCCAAACTGATTGCATATAATTTCAGATTAGAAATCATTACTGTTCTGAGGGCAATAGGAAAGATATTTTGTAAGTTTTGTGTATTCGACTTAAAAGTCAGCACTGCAATTTCTACTTCATTGTTCCACCTCACCGATGTTAATGGGTAATCTAAGTAAAACTGGCTCATTTTGCTCTCACCGTAGTAATGGCCTGGTCTCCAGCACAGCAATACAAACAAATGGCCACATAATAATTCAAAAAGTTTTGAAAAAATCATGTACATCTCTACTGAAGTTTTTCTTAAGGGGACTTCAAAGGGAAACTACGCAACACAGCACACAGCAAACTGTCCTGAAAATCCTTTCTACTCAGTAACCTCCCCAGAGTTATGTCCATCATGAAACAGCTGCCTTGTAAGGCACAACTCTGCTAACTAAAGTCCTTAATCTCACATCAGGCTCCACTTATCACACTCTATAGAGATGGCAGGTCCCTTAATACTTTCAACATTGCACGAAAATAGCACCATTAACTATGAATGAGGCATGGGAAGATCCTCATCATTACATTTCTTTTTAAATTTCATGATTGTGTACTAATTATAGTTTCTTTTTAATGGAAGCAGATTACATGACCACACAATATTTCCCTTATTTGGGGGGGATTCTATCCCCTAAATCCCTGCTTTGCTCAGTGTCCTAACATCTCAGACCATTAACTTGATCCATTGAGATATGTGTCTATGACCATGAACCTTAACACTGCAACATAGGCAATCTCTGTCTGTTAATTATGTCCTCAGCAAAGAAGAAATTCATTTAATGACCTGTGTGGAACCTATACTTTCGATCATATCTACATTCTGAGCAATACAAATTGAAGTTTGTATCTGTGTGTGTGGTAAAAAGATGCATAGTTTTAGTTATTTCTGTGTGAACTTGAAGCCATTGTACACAGAAAGGTTAAACAAAAGTAATACCATGGTAAGTGGTCCCATACCCAAATAGCCCTGGCCATTTTCCTAGCCATGCACCAAATAGCATATGGTATTTTCCTGTCATCTTCGTCTTATTCTCCTCCTCCTCCTCTCCTTCTGCTTTCTTAACTTGACCCAATAATGTCTAGGATTTCAAGAAAAGGTTGTAAAAACATTTATGAGGTTATTAAGAGAAATGTGACTACCATTGCTGCATTTATTCCTAGAGATGAGAGAGGACTCTTGCAGGGCACACAGCAGTGCTGAAAACTTCTCCGTTGTTCACATTCCTCTTCTCCTTCTCTTTTCTTCAAAATGTTATTTGTTTGTTTTAGGGTGGGAGGCGCACAGGCATAGTCTTCTGTTTCTGAGTTAATGGAGAGAAAAGAAGCTGTGAATCCACAGGATGCAGTGCTAAAGAGGACATTTGAGAACCTCCCACCCCCTTTAGATAACAGAAGAGAGTGCTAAAGTTGAGAGAAGTGAAATGGCTTATCCAGTGTCAAACAACAGGGCAGAGACTGTCTTTCCCTCTTACCACCATCCCACAGGTACCTAGCATATGCCTGGTACATAATATGCGCTTTGTAAATGTTCACCTAGTGAATAAACTGATGAATGAATTTGTTAATGGCATAGTTGGTACCAGCACTCAGACTCCCTAATTCCTTCTATTTTTCCCTGTTTCAGCTCACTGTCAACAAAATTTCACTTGGGTTGTGATCCTCTTTCAATCCTCCTTGCAAATTGAGGAAATGGTCATGAGAGTAAGATGAAGGACAATAGAAAGTCAAACAGAATACACTTTGGGGAGGAATGATTGGCCGTGAGGCACAACTGTAGGAAAACTGCTCACGACAAATGAAACTATTTGAAATTCAGAGACTTGCTAGACTTGAAACTTGGGTGAAGAGTTCAAAAAACGGTGAAACTGTGATACAGCAAAACCAATGATAGACGTTTATACTTCAGCAGTATACTCAAATCAAAGGCCATGTATGTGAGCTTCACTTAGCTTTACTGAGCACTAAGCTTATTATCTTTTTTTTTTTTTAAACATCTTTATTGAAGTATAATTGCTTTACAAGGTGTGTTAGTTTCTGCTTTATAACAAAGTGAATCAGTTATACATATACATATGTTCCCATATCTCTTCCCTCTTGCCTCTCCCTCCCTCCCACCCTCCCCATCCCACCCCTCTAGGTGGTCACAAAGCACCGAGCTGATCTCCCTGTGCTATGCAGCTGCTTCCCACTAGCTATCTATTTTACATTTGGTAGTGTATATATGTCCATGACACTCTCTCACCCTGTCACGTCTCACCCCTCCCCCTCCCCATATCCTCAAGTCCATTCTCTAGTAGGTCTGTGTCTTTATTCCCGTCTTGCCACTAGGTTCTTCATGGCCTTTTTTTTTTTTTCCTTAGATTCCATATATATGTGTTAGCATACTGTATTTGTTTTTCTCTTTCTGACTTACTTCACTCTGTATGACAGACTCTAACTCCATCCACCTCATTACAAATACCTCCATTTCATTTCTTTTTATGGCTGAGTAATATTCCATTGTATATATGTGCCACATCTTCTTTATCCATTCATCTGTCGATGGACATTTAGGTTGCTTCCATGTCCTGGCTATTGTAAATAGAGCTGCAATGAACATTTTGGTACATGACTCTTTTTGACCTATGGTTTTCTCAGGGTATATGCCCAGTAGTGGGATTGCTGGGTCGTATGGTAGTTCTATTTGTAGTTTTTTCAGGAACCTCCATACTGTTCTCCATAGTGGCTGTATCAATTTACATTCTCACCAACAGTGCAAGAGGGTTCCCTTTCCTCCACACCCTCTCCAGCATTTATTGTTTCTAGATTTTTTGATGATGGCCATTCTGACCGGTGTGAGATGATATCTCATTGTAGTTTTGATTTGCATTTCTCTAATGATTAATGATGTTGAGCATTCTTTCATGTGTCTGTAGGCCATCTGTATATCTTCTTTGGAGAAATGTCTATTTAGGTGTTCTGCCCATTTTTGGATTGGGTTGTTCGTTTTTTTGTCATTGAGCTGCATGAGCTGCTTGGAAATCTTGGAGATTAATCCTTTGTCAGTTGCTTCATTTGCAAATATTTTCTCCCATTCTGATGGTTGTCTTTTGGTCTTGTTTATGGTTTCCTTTGCTGTGCAAAAGCTTTTAAGTTTCATTAGGTCCCATTTGTTTATTTGTGTTCTTATTTCCATTTCTCTAGGAGCTGCGTCAAAAAGAATCTTGCTGTGATGGATGTCATAGAGTGTTCTGCCTATGTTTTCCACTAAAAGTTTGATAGTGTCTGGCCTTACACTTAGGTCTTTAATCCATTTTGAGTTTATTTTTGTGCATGGTGTCAGGGAGTGTTCTAATTTCCTACTTTTACATGTATCTGTCCAATTTTCCCAGCACCACTTATTGAAGAGGCTGTCTTTTCTCCACTGTATATGCTTGCCTCCTTTATCAAAGATAAGGTGACCATATGTGTGTGGGTTTATCTCTGGGCTTTCTATCCTGTTCCATTGATCAATATTTCTGTTTTTGTGCCAGTACCAAACTGTCTTGATTACTGAAGCTTTGTAATATAGTCTGAAGTCAGGGAGCCTGATTCCCCCAGCTCCATTTTTCGTTCTCAAGATTGCTTTGGCTATTCGGGGTCTTTTGTGTTTCCATACAAATTGTGAAATTTTTTGTTCTAGTTCTGTGAAAAATGCCAGTGGTAGTTTGATAGGGATTGCATTGAATCTGTAGATTGCTTTGGGTAGTAGAGTCATTTTCACAATGTTGATTCTTCCAATCCAAGAACATGGTATATCTCTCCATCTATTTGTATCATCTTTAATTTCTTTCATCAGTGTCCTATAATTTTCTGCATACAGGTCTTTTGTCTCCTTAGGTAGGTTTATTCCTAGATATTTTATTCTTTGTGTTGCAATGGTAAACGGGAGTGTTTTCTTAATTTCACTTTCAGATTTTTCGTCATTAGTGTATAGAAATGCAAGAGATTTCTGTGCATTAATTTTGTATCCTGCTACTTTACCAAATTCATTGATTAGCTCTAGGAGTTTTCTGGTAGCATCTTTAGGATTCTCTATGTATAGTATCATGTCATCTGCAAACAGTGACAGCTTTACTTCTTCTTTTCCGATTTAGATTCCTTTTATTTCTTTTTCTTCTCTGATTGCTGTGGCTAACACTTCCAAAACTATGTTGAATAATAGTGGTGAGAGTGGGCAACCTTGTCTTGTTCCTGATCTTAGTGGAAATGGTTTCAGTTTTTCACCATTGAGGACAATATTGGCTGTGGGTTTGTCATATATGGCCTTTATTATGTTGAGGAAAGTTGCCTCTATGCCTACTTTCTGCAGGGCTTTTATCATAAATGGGTGTTGAATTTTGTCGAAAGCTTTCTCTGCATCTACTGAGATGATCATATGGTTTTTCTCCTTCAATTTGTTAATATGGTGTATCACGTTGATTGATTTGCGTATATTGAAGAATCCTTGCATTCCTGGGATAACCCCCACTTGATCATGGTGTATGATCCTTTTAATGTGCTGTTGGATTCTGTTTGCTAGTATTTTGTTGAGGATTTTTGCATCTATGTTCATCAGTGATATTGGCCTGTAGTTTTCTTTCTTTGTGACATCTTTGTCTGGTTTTGGTATCAGGGTGATGGTGGCCTCGTAGAATGAATTTGGGAGTGTTCCTCCCTCTGCAATATTTTGGAAGAGTTTGAGAAGGATAGGTGTTAGCTCTTCTCTAAATGTTTGATAGAATTCTCCTGTGAATCCATCTGGTCCTGGGCTTTTGTTTGTTGGAAGGTTTTTAATCACAGTTTCAATTTCAGTGCTTGTGATTGGTCTGTTCATATTTTCTATTTCTTCCTGGTTCAGTCTCAGCACGTTGTGCATTTCTAAGAATCTGTCCATTTCTTCCAGGTTGTCCATTTTATTGGCATAGAGTTGCTTGTAGTAATCTCTCATGATCTTTTGTATTTTTGCAGTGTCAGTGGTTACTTCTCCTTTTTCATTTCTAATTCTATTGATTTGAGTCGTCTCCCTTTTTCTCTTGATAAGTCTGGCTAATGGTTTATCAATTTTGTTTATCTTCTCAAAGAACCAGCTTTTAGTTTCATTGATTTTTGCTATTGTTTCCTTCATTTCTTTTTCATTTATTTCTGACCTGATCTTTATGATTTCTTTCCTTCTGCTAGCTTTGGGGGTTTTTTGTTCTTCTTTCTCTAATTGCTTTAGGTGCAAGGTTAGGTTGTTTATTCGAGATGTTTCCTGTTTCTTGAGGTAGGCTTGTATTGCTATAAACTTCCCTCTTAGCACTGCTTTTGCTGCGTCCCATAGGTTTTGGGTCGTCGTGTCTCCATTGTCATTTGTTTCTAGGTATTTTTTGATTTCCCCTTTGATTTCTTCACTGATCATTTCGTTATTAAGTAGTGTATTGTGTAACCTCCATGTGTTTGTATTTTTCACAGATCTTTTCCTGTAATTGATATCTAGTCTCATAGCGTTGTGGTTGGAAAAGATACTTGATACGATTTCAATTTTCTTAAATTTACCAAGGCTTGATTTGTGACCCAAGATATGATCTATCCTGGGGAATGTTCCATGAGCACTTGAGAAGAATGTGTATTCTGTTGTTTTTGGGTGGAATGTCCTATAAATATCAATTAAGTCCATATTGTTTAATGTATCATTTAAAGCTTGTGTTTCCTTATTTATATTCCTTTTGGATGATCTGTCCATTGGTGAAAGTGGGGTGTTAAAGTCCCCTAGTATGATTGTGTTGCTGTCGATTTCCCCTTTTATGGCGGTTAGCATTTGCCTTATGTATTGAGGTGCTCCTATGTTGGGTGCATAAATATTTACAATTGTTATACCTTCCTCTTGGATCGATCCCTTGATCATTATATAGTGTCCTTCTTTGTCTCTTGTAATAGTCTTTATTTTAAAGTCTATTTTGTCTGATATGAGAATTGCTACTCCAGCTTTCTTTTGATTTCCATTTGCATGGAATATCTTTTTCCATCCCCTCACTTTCAGTCTGTATGTGTCTCTAGGTCTGAAGTGGGTCTCTTGTAGACAGCATATATATGGGTCTTGTTTTTGTATCCATTCAGCCAGTCTGTGTCTTTTGGTGGGAGCATTTACTCCATTTACATTCAAGGTAATTATCGATATGTATGTTCCTATTCCCGTTTTCTTAAATGTTTTGGGTTTGTTATTGTAGGTGTTTTCCTTCTCTTGTGTTTCTTGCCTAGAGAAGTTCCTTTAGCATTTGTTGTAAAGGTGGTTTGGTGGTGCTGAACTCTCTCAGCTTTTGCTTGTCTGTAAAGGTTTTAATTTCTCCATCACATCTGAATGAGATCCTTGCTGGGTAGAGTAATCTTGGTTGTAGGTTTTTCTCCTTCATGACTTTAAGTATACCCTGCCACTCCCTTCTGGCTTGCAGAGTTTCTGCTGAAAGATCAGATGTTAACCTTATGGGGATTCCCTTGTGTGTTATTTGTTGTTTTTCCCTTGCTGCTTTTAATATGTTTTCTTTATATTTAATTTTTGACAGTTTGATTAATATGTGTCTTGGCGTGTTTCTCCTTGGGTTTATCCTGTATGGGACTCTCTGTGCTTCCAGGACTTGATTAACTATTTCCTTTCCCATATTAGGGAAGTTTTCAACTATAATCTCTTCAAATATTTTCTCAGTCCCTTTCTTTTTCTCTTCTTCTTCTGGGACCCCTATATTTCAAATGTTGGTGCATTTAATGTTGTCCCAGAGGTCTCTGAGACTGTCCTCAGTTCTTTTCATTCTTTTTTCTTTATCCTGCTCTGCAGTAGTTATTTCCACCATTTTATCTTCCAGGTCACTTATCCGTTCTTTTGCCTCAGTTATTCTGCTATTGATCCCATCTAGAGTATTTTAATTTCATTTACTGTGTTTTTCATCGTTGCTTGGTTCCTCTTTAGTTCTTCTACGTCCTTGTTAAATGTTTCTTGCATTTTGTCTATTCTATGTCCAAGATTTTGGATCATCCTTACTATCATTATTCTGAATTCTTTTTCAGGTAGACTGCCTATTTCCTCTTCATTTGTTAGGTCTGGTGTGTTTTGACCCTGCTCCTTCATCTGCTGTGTGTTTTTCTGTCATCTCATTTTGCTTATCTTACTGTGTTTGGGGTCTCCTTTTCACAGGCTGCAGGTTCGTAGTTCCTGTTGTTTTTGGTATCTGTCCCCAGTGGCTAAGGTTGGTTCAGTGGGTTGTGTAGGCTTCCTGGTGGAGGAACTAGTGCCTGAGTTCTGGTGGATGAGGCTGGATCTTGTCTTTCTGGTGGGCACGTCCACGTCTGGTGGTGTATTTTGGGGTGTCTGTGGCCTTAGTATGATTTTAGGTAGCCTCTCTGCTAATGGATGGGGCTGTGTTCCTGTCTTGCTAGTTGTTTGGCATAGGGTGTCCAGCACTGTAGCTTGCTGGTCATTGAGTGAAGCTGGGTCTTGATGTTGAGATGGAGATCTCTGAGAGATTTTTGCCGTTTGGTATTACGTGGAGCTGGGAGGTCTCTTGTGGACCAGTATCCTGAAGTTGGCTCTCCCACCTCAGAGGCACAGCCCTGATGCCTGGCTGGAGCACCAAGAGCCTTTCATCCACACGGCTCAGAGTAAAATGGAGAAAAAATAGAAAGAAAGAAAGAAAGAGGATATAATATAGTGAAGTGAAATAAAGCTATTATAAAGCAAAGCTATACAGACAAAATCTCACCCAGAAGCATATACATATACACTCACAAAAAAAGGAAAAGGGGAAAAATTAATATATCCTGCTCCCAAAGTCCACCTCCTGAATTTGGGATGATTCGTTGTCTATTCAGGTATTCAACAGATGAGGCACATCAAGTTGTTTGTGGAGTTTTAATCCGCTGCTTCTGAGGCTGCTGGGAGCGATTTCCCCTTCTCTTCTCTGTTCGCACAGCTCCCAGGGTTCAGCTTTGGATTTGGACCCGCCTCTGCATGTAGGTCGCCTGAGGGCGTCTGTTCCCCGCCCAGACAGGACGGGGTTAAAGGAGCAGCTGCTTCGGGGGCTCTGGCTCACCCAGGCCGGGGGGAGGGAGCGGTACGGAGGAGGCGGGACGAGCCTGCGGCGGCAGAGGCCGGCGTGACGTTGCAGCAGCCTGAGGCGCGCCGTGCATTCTCCCGGGGAAGTTGTCCCCAGATCACGGGACCCTGGCAGTGGCGGGCTGCACCGGCTCCCGGGAGGGGCGGTGTGGAGAGTGACCTGTGCTCGCACACAGGCTTTTTGGTGGCGGCAGCAGCAGCCTTAGCGTCTCACGCCCGTCTCTGGGGTCCGCGCTGATAGCCGCGGCTCACGCCCGTCTCTGGGGTTCGTTTAGGCGGCGCTCTGAATCCCCTCTCCTCGTGCACCAGGAAACAAAGAGGCAAGAAAAATTCTCTTGCCTCTTCGGCAGCTGCAGACTTTTTCCAGGTCTCCCTCCCAGCCAGCTGTGGTGCACTAACCCCTTCAGGCTGTGTTCACGCCGCCAACCCCAGTCCTCTCCCTGCGATCCGACTGAAGCCCGAGCCTCAGCTCCCAGCCCCGCCCGCCCCAGCGGGGGAGCAGACAAGCCTCTTGTGCTGGTGAGTGCTGCTCGGCGCCGAGCCTCTGTGTGGGAGTCTCTCCGCTTTGCCCTCCGCACCCCTGTGGCTGTGCTCTCCTCCGTGGCTCTGAAGCTCCCCCCTCTGCCACCCGCAGTCTCTGCCCACGAAGGGGCTTCCTAGTGTGTGGAAACCTTTCCTCCTTTATGGCTCCCTCCCACTGGTGCAGGTCCCGTCCCTATTCTTTTGTCTCTGTTGTTTCTTTTTTCTTTTGCCCTACCCAGGTACTTGGGGAGTTTCTTGCCTTTTGGGAGGTCTGACGTTTTCTGCCAGCGTTCAGTGGGTGTTTTGTAGGAGCAGTTCCACGAGTAGATGTATTTCTACCGTATCTGTGGGAAGGAAGGTGATCTCCGTGTCTTACTCTTCCGCCATCTTCTCTCCGAGACCTAAGCTTATTATCTTTGAAATCAGATCTTAAGTGAAATGCACGGTGTCAGATGATCTAAATTCTTAGTATTTGGTATGTAATCAAAATATCAATTTATAAAATATATATGCATTATTTTATGTTTTATTATATATGCAAAATATATTAAATTTTTATAAATGAGTACACTTAAAATACATGAACGTATTTTTAAAAAAAAAAATTAGAAATGTTACCTTCTAGATAAAACTACTGTTAACATTTTCATTTATATACATCTACATTTTTCCCATGTCATTATATGCATCTGTGCTTTTACTTTTGAAAAATTAAAATGATAAAATATTAAATTCTTTTTTACCCTCCCTTGCTTAGGGCCCTTTCTCTCTTCTAATTTCACTGGTACATGAACTTGTTTTGTTAATAGTCAACTGGTGTGGGAATACTAATGAACCAATTGTTCTTATCCTGAAAAAGGCACAGATATTCTGAACTGTCATGCCTTCATAAAAATATATATTCTGCATGTAAATGTGTGTGTGTGTAGCTGCTCCATTTTTATTTCCAATTAAGCATTTCTAATGAAGTAGATATTAAAATGTTTTTGCAAGTTCAACGTATAAAAAAGGGAGGTAGGATTAAGAGTGAAAAGAGAGCTTAGAATTGAACATTTCCCCCTAGATCATCCATAAAGTGAAAAATTTAGAGCTGAATGTGGTAGAATATTTATGACAAAGTAAGACTCCTTATTCCTAAATTGCTCAGTGATTTGGTCACAAAGCATCTTTCAAGGAAGGAAATTAATTCACTAATAAGTGATAGCAGAGTTTCAATTGGGCTATTCAGGCATGGGGGGTAACTGGAAGAATCTATTTTGTCTTTGGAACAAAAGAGGAAAAATGAACATTTACTATATTTAGGAGACTATGTCAAATATTTTAGAGCTGGGCTTTCTAATATGATAGCTACTAGGCACATGAACCTATTTACATTTAAATTATTTAATAATAAATATAATAAAAGCTCAATTGCACTAGTGATTTTTCAAGTGCTCAATAAGCCACCTGCAGCCAGTGGTCGCCGTGTGGATTTAAAACATTTCCTCCCTGCAGAAAGTTCTATTGGACAGAAAGTTCTCTATTGAAGAACATAAAACTCATATCCTCCATAGTATAGTTGGAGGAAGAAGGCATAAATACTCAAGGTTAAATGATAGTAGAAGAGCTTTCATAAGGTCATGAATATTTAATTTCCAAAGGAATGAGAATGATGATTTTAGCTAAGGTGGTGTCAATCCATGGAAGTCTGTAATCAAAGTTCAGTCATCACGGACCAGATGGCACTTGAAGTGGGCATCAAAGAAAATTTCGATTTGGAGTAGTAGAGAATAAGGTGAATTTTTTCAGACTTTAGATCCAAGGATAAAAAGGGGGGACTCACACTAAATATAAGATATTTGCCATTTTCTTGTTGTCTGCTTGTGCTTATATTATGAATTTTTTTGAATCTATGATGTCTTTCTACAAATTTTTTAAGCCACAGACATTTTCTGAGGGTTAGTAAAATCAGCTAAATTTTCTATTTTCTTAACTGGACAAACAGATTCATTAAGTTGCAAAACACCGAAAATAAAAATTTTAAGTTGCCTTTATTAAAACCAATGACTTTTAAAGTCACCTCTTCTATCAGGACATCTCTCGTTGCATATGATGATTATCCACAACAACAGTATCCAAAGCAGCAACCACAAAAGCAATGTAAAGATTAGTAAAGCTTACTTTTTTATTTTTTTGATAAAAATAAATACAAATAAATTAATCCTAATATTTTCTTTCTTTATCCCAGTGAATTATCTTGTGCAACCCAGGCTGAAGACTGCTAGAGAGATGAAATTGGAGTCATTGTTCCCACGCATAACTCAGGTAATCGTTTGCTTCAGTAAAATGGTGCATGTCATCTATACCATAGGAAGATTTAATTACCTTTCATGATAGCAAGGAAACCTGACATTGAATTGGCTTTCCTAAGAGCTCAGAGAAGCACATGAAACATTGGATGAAATTATTGCACGTGAAACCTTTCTTTCAGGAGAACCAATTGCTATAATTGAAACATCTCACAATATTTGATTTGCTTTTGCCCTATAACCAAATGTTTCAATTAAGTTGATTTGTCTTAGCGTGGCTGAGATCATTTCCAACACTTTGTCTAAATTATCACAGGCTTCAGCCTGCAGTCTCAAACTCAGACTTCAGAGGACACAGCCCAAGCTCTGGGTAGCTTGTGGACTGAATATAACAGGAATCTTTTTTATTTTTTTAAATAAATCTATGTAGGTTTTTATTTATTTATTTATTTTTGGCTGTGTTGGGTCTTCGTTTCTGTGCGAGGGCTTTCTCTAGTTGCGGCGAGCGGGGGCCACTCTTCATTGCGGTGCGCGGGCCTCTCACTATCGCGGCCTCTCGTTGCGGAGCACAGGCTCCAGACGCGCAGGCTCAGTAGTTGTGGCTCACGGGCCCAGCTGCTCCGCGGCATGTGGGATCTTCCCAGGCCAGGACTCAAACCCGTGTCCCCTGCATTAGCAGGCAGATTCTCAACCACTGCGCCACCAGGGAAGCCCAACAGGAATTTTTATCATTCCCATATGAGAGTTCTCATTAGTAACTATAAGCATTTTGTTTTCCTTATATTATACTTGAAACAGAAATTCTTCCACAGAGAGCTAATCAGCGACCACAACCCCAAACAGAATTCCTAAGCAGTTTTTCTATTTAAAGAGGTGTCTGGTTTCACACATAGTAATGGAAGATAAAAACACTCTTTCTGCTTGCATTCTGGGGCTCTTCAAAATATTGAAATGTTGTATCTGCAAAGATGAAGTTCAGCTCTCTCTTTGGGACTCCTTATCTGTGCTTCCCCTGAAGAATTAATGAGGACTAAGTTCAGATATATTTGTCCAATTATTCTTAGATCTGGAATTTTATCTATTAGATTAAATTAAAATTTAATCCCCTGGGAATATTATGGAATACAGGGGATCCTAAACTGCATCTAAATTGTGAAGGAATAGCCCACTTCCCAGGAGCAGTCCTAATTTGGGTTTGTAGCACATCAATGACATGAAAAGACCTTAATGGAACGTGGTAGTCTGCATATTGACTGATACTCATTGTAGTCTGGCACCATGAATCACAGACTTTTAGAATTCAAAGGATGTAAAAATGAAATCTGTGTTCTCCTAGGTGACAATCTTAGTCCAGGGGAGGAGAAATGCCTTGGTTCAAGGTTACACAACTGTTTAAAAAGGGATCCAAGACTAGAATCAAGATCCTAGGGACCTCAATCTTGTCAATATATCTCAAAGCCAGTTTGCAACCCAAATTTGGCATTAGCACCTATTATAGTTGGTGACTCAGTTGGCTGATAAAGTAGACATTTCCCCCGCCTTCACCACAATTTAATAAACGTAATTTAAATACAGTAAGGCTTCTTTTTCTGTGGGTTCTGCATCAGGATTGAATTCGATCCACAGTTGGTTGAATCCGAGGATGTAGAATCAATGGACGTGGAAGGCCAACGACCATGCCATTTTGTATGCGGAACTTGAGCATCTGTGAATTTTGGTATCTTCTGGGGGTCCTGGAACCAAATCCCCTGCTGTTACTGGAGGGATGACTGTGTAAAGCAGCTTGTCTGTGAATTTTTGCCTTTAGCATAGTAGAGGTTTAAAAATGTCTGAAATGTGTATACATGCATTCTCCAAATGTTTATATGCTTTATGAGGCTAGGGACTGAGTCTTTCATTTCGGATGATTCTGCCCAGATTGTGCAAGTCTTTGTTCAGTGTAAGGGCTCAGACATTGCTCTTCAGTGAGGAAGAGCCTCAGTTCCTGAAGCCCAGAGTATCTACCACCCACACCTACCCCTGTTCATAAGATAATATCAAAGAAATTATAGTGGTTGGCATAAAATATCTAAGCGGTGGAGATTAAATCTGCTTTTGAAAGGATGCCTTTGAAATTGTTCCTGTCTCTTTTCATCTCTCCATCTCTGCTGTGAAATGTCAGAAAGGATTTTGGAGCTTTTACACATTTTGGCTCTCTGAGTTTGTGAGCCTAACCCTCATCTCCAGTGCTGCAAATCCAACCAAACAAAGGTTGATGTTGTCATTGAAGTTTATAAAGATTCTTTGAGCTAGAACCTTTTGTCTTTAGTAAGTAAAGGTTCTGTGGAACAGCAGCCCTTAGATCTTCAGAGCTATTTACCTAATTGTCAATACACTCAGGACAACTTTGCCATCCTTTTTTAAGGCTATACAGGATCTCCAACCTGGTCTCTTTCCTGGTAAATAATAATTTTGCTCTACTATGTGTACTTGACCAATTTTTCCTTGATTCCAGAGAGTGTTTGATAATCACCATCATCACAGCGGAGTGATCATTTGAAAGAGGAAAAACATAGGGGTAGAAGATTGTTGAGGCATAATTTTCAGCTGGCCAAACAAGATAAAAGCGTGGTTAGTTCCTAAATGTGAAGAGTGGTCAAAATCTAAGCAAACAGGAAAAGTTATTTTTGAAATAACCAAAATAAACTAATACCATAGAAGGCATATTTTCTTGTTTAATTCTATGGTTTCTTTGTCATCATTAGTTGATTCATAGAATGTGATTTCATGACTGGTCATCTAAATAATTTAATCACCAAGGGTAAGCAAAGGATCTATAACTGAAGGTTGTCAAATATAATAGGAAAAACTATTAGCTAAAATAATCTTAGGTCATGCTAAAAAATCAAATGAGGTTATTTTAAAAGGTAACTCTAATTTCTGTATTGATGTTGTTCTTCACGTGAATACACCTTCTTCTTCTTTTTTTTTTTTTTTTCTGTTCTGTTTGGAATAGCTTTAACATTAAAACTACTTTAATCAAGCCCATCGAATTCAAGCTGCATCAGGGTTTTATGGATCTCGTTATAGCCCCAAACAAACATGAACAAAATATTGTTCTCCAAAAGCAAGAATAACTAGTTGCCTTGATAAGGGACCCTTGTTTCTTAAAGTCTGACAATGCAGCAGGGATTAGCATGTTTAGTCTTCCTTGCAAACCAAATACTTTATTTGTGAAGAAAAACCCTATGCAAAATTCTGGTGAGACAAAGCAGTAATGATTATTAGTTTGTAGTTTTGGTTGAACAGATGTTGATGGAAGGAAAGCTCAGCTGCTGGAGTTTTTAGCATTAATATTTTCCAAAGTTGTAAGAAAATCGAAGGTATTCTGACCGTGTTAGCAAAGTACAAAATTGGTAGGGGGCTGAAAAACAAAATTAAGGAAAAAATAATTTTCTCCAGGCTTTTCTGATTTTTTTAAGTTAAATTTTTAAATTGAAGTACAGTTGATTTACAATATTATATTGGTTTCTGATGTACAGCATAGTGATTCAGTATTTTTTTACAGATTATGCTTCATTAAAAATTATTACAAAATAAGGGCTTTAATTCCCTGTTCTGTACAATATATCCTTGTTGCTTATCTATTTTATACATAGTAGTTTGTATCTCTTAATCCCATACCACTAATTTTCCTCTTCCCACTTCCCTCTCCCCTTTGGTTACTACTAGTTTGTTTTTTCTGTCTGTGAGTTTGTTTCTCTTCTGCATATATATTCATTTGCATTATTTTTTAGATTCCATGTATAAGTGGTATCATACAGTATTTATCCTTCTCTGTCTGAATTATTTCACTTAGATTTCTTCCATATCTTAGCTATTGTAAATAGTGCTGTTGTGAATATTAGGGTGCATGTATCTTTTTGAGTTAGTGTTTTGGTTGTTTCTGGATATATACCCAGGAGTGGAATTGCTGGATCCTATGGTAGTTCTATTTTTTAGTTTTCTGATGACCTTCCATACTGTTCTCCATAGTGGCTGCACTAATTTACATTCCCACCAACAGTCAGTGTACAGAAGTTCCCCTTTTATGATATCCTCTCCAACATTTGTTATTGGTAGAGTTTTTGATGATAGCTATTCTGACAGGTGTGAGGTAATATCTCATTGTTGTTTTGATTCACACTTCTTTAATAACTAATAATGTTGAGCATCGTTTAATGTGCCCGTTGGCTGCCTGTCTTCTTTGGGAAAATATCTATTCAGGTTTTCTGCCCATTTTTTGATTGAGTTGTTTTTTGATTCTGATTTTAATATTTGTAAGTCATTACTACGTTTGTGAAAATCGCTATGGAGAATAAAACAAGGAAACAAAGTTCTAGGAACATAGTGGATGGAAAAACTAATTAACCCTCATATATATATTCTTCATTTGTTGTCTCATCTGATTTCTGTGTTATACAGAAAGTCAGTAATACCTATTACCATTTTACAGACTGGAATCTAAGGTCTCAGAGAAGCTAAGGTCATTTATTGAATGGATGTTGTAGCCAAAAGCAAGAAGTAAATATACTAACATGAAAAATTATCTTTCAGTCTGGTGTAGTCCAGTATCAACCCCTCTAATTATTAGAATTGAATTCCAATTCATTTGTTGTCTAATTCAATCAAGAAATGTATTGGGAGCCTCCCATTGGCTGATGCAATGTTAGGGGTTAGAAATAAAGTGAAAGACAGCTCTGTCTTTAGTGACCACAGAGTTTAGTGAGGGAGGAAGACAAGAAA
The DNA here is from genome assembly GCF_028021215.1 of Eschrichtius robustus. Lineage (NCBI taxonomy): Eukaryota > Metazoa > Chordata > Mammalia > Artiodactyla > Eschrichtiidae > Eschrichtius > Eschrichtius robustus. Next base: position 116,399,664 of record NC_090830.1, on the reverse strand, counting down.
AGCAACGAGTGCAAAACATGGGAGTATAGAGCAGTAAGCAAACAGTGCCACTGGAGCAAAAATTCATTCCTTAATTCCTTAATGGGTAATGATTGAGTAAGTACCATGTAGCAGACACTGTACAAAGTGACTCTTTGTGCTCTGGTTGTAGGTGTAGCCATCAATATTGGTTCACTAGTGTACTTCTCAGCATTCTAATTAGAGACTCCCAGAAGTAGAAAGATCTCAATTAGGAAAGGGGGTGGAGACTAACTTTTATTGAGCATCTACTCTATGCACTCCTTGTTTCACACAGAAGAAAACCAAGGATAAGGTCACAGAAAATATCAGTGACAGAACCAACATGATTCTGAATGCACTCAGGCATGACCCTGGTCCTAGAGGACCCTGAGTTCAGTTAACTTGCTTGGAAAACCATAGTAGGAACAGCTTCACTGGCTACTGTAAAGCACCCACTGACTACCACCTGGCTATGCAAATATCCCCACAGTCTCTAGCACCGATGGGATTTTAGTGAATGCCAGAAAGAAATCAAAGAATCAAGATGTTAAAAACGAACAAAAAACCCTGACAAATTCACACACAGACTTCAAACACAGTAAACTTGCAATGATCACTCTCCTTTCACCCATAGAGGAATTCATAGCATTAGGTTCTGTACATTCCTGGGGTTTTTATGGACCAACAAGTAGAATTTGAGAAGTTTGGGGAGAGGGGCTCTGGTATTAAAGAAGTATACACTCTAGGAGATTTTTTTTCTGGCTGACAGCCCTGGGAGATTTACTGGGACTTTGGTGAGGAAGGGGGGATTAAGTTAAAACTTTTTCAAGGAGCCTCAGATGTTACAATAGAGATTTCTAGATCTCTGCAGGCTAATTCCATGTGAAATATAACAATAGAATAAGTCCAGAGGCTTTTCTAAGCACTGACCCTGTGAGACACCAGTCTGGGCTTTAGGAGAATCTTGCATTCTTCCTGGTGTTAGTTTAAGTGTTAATCTTTCTTTCTTAAAAGGCGCATTGCTAAACACAGCTAATCCCATGTGGCGTTTTTGCATTTCATCCTTCCATAGGAATTTGGGGAATAGAGAAGATCATATATGTCTGCCAAAGGCAAGACATAGCAAGGTGGATATTTATTCTCTCCCATAAAGAGCTTGTAAGAGAATTTTGTAATTGTCCAAGGGCAAAAAAAGAATAGAAATATGTAAACATATTTTGTATATTTATATCGAAATGTCTAAGAGAATGTAAGAAAGAAAATTTATAAAAGAATACATATAAAAATAATATATTTATTCTTTTGTATATATTTATATGAGAGACAGATTTAGAATGTTACAGAAAGTTTTGATTTTTTTCTTTTTAATTATTTACTTTCTAACTACGATGCATAGAATCTGGGGTTATGGAAAATATACTAACATTGTATCCTGCCATGAACGGTAATTCTAAAACAACAAAGCCCCAGCAAAGAGCTCTGCTAGGGAGGAAATGCTTTCAAATAAATCAGCTATCATGTTTAAATGAAGAGGCTATTTTGAATGCTTCAGGAGTTCATCAGCCATCATTGTCCCGACAGCTATATCCAGTAGTCTGAGCTACTTTGGGAACTCATCTCCTTACCACTAAGGTCAAGAAATAACTTGTACGATATGCAGGGAAAGTACATCTGAGATAGATGGTTCTTTCTAGTTGGAGTTCATGCCTCAACAGGCCCATGACATGTAGATGCATGCTGATATGCTTTGAGTTGTGTTCATTGGTAATTATAGCATAAAACTGGGAACATTTCAAGGGTCACATGGTGCCTAGTGCAGCAAGCAGTTATTTTACTTATTCACAAATTTGCAAGGGCATGTTTCATGCTTTATTCTAAATTAAAAGGCTGCCACCTGTATGGTACCATCTTGTGAACTTAAGTAGTCATGTCTGTTAATCTCCATAACTGGTCTGCACAATGACCCCCTAACTCTGACAAGCCAAAAATACTTAGCACATTATTGTGGTCTCCTAGACCTTATGTATTTTTGCCTCTCCCAATTTTATTTCACTGTCCCTCCAACTTCCTCTGCCATGTTGGTTTCTTTTCAACTCCTTGAACATACCTGCTTTTTCTCTGACTCAGGGCCTTTTATATCTGAACTTCTTTCTTCCTAGAGTACCCATCCTCCAGATTTTTAATGTATGGCCTTCTTAATATTCAAATTTCAGCTCATATATCACCACCTCAGAGAGATTTATTAAAACAGACACCTTTGTGTCTTCTTTATTGTCATATCCCCAGAACTCAAAACAGTGCCTGGTATATAGTAGGTGATTAAAGTTTGAATGATTATAAGTCTAATAAAATAAACTATAGCGTTATTGCCATGAGTGGCCTAAATTAGGAATTTCTGCCAAATACTCTGGGAATAGTTAGTGCCATCAACTAGGCACTATGCTTTCTCAGGGCTCTTCCTTTATTCCATACCTTTTGGATACAATAATTGAATATATCCAGGTTTTGAAAAGAGCTGAACTTAGTAGAGTGCAGTTATGAAAACAGTGTTTTCTCTCACCTTTTCCCACTAATCTTGCCTATGGATCCCCTTTTCTGTAGTACCTGGATTAATCTCAGTCAGGCCCCTTGGCTTTCTCAGTCATTTTTAGACAGTAAAAAGGAACTTTGTTCTTGTTCAAGCATTCATTATGTGACATAACAACTCTAAAATCTTTCAAAGTTAAATTTTTTTCCCTTCCTACGATCCAGTGTGCTTCAAGGTTAGGAGACTGCAGTAGAAAAAGGGGTCCTGGCTGGCTTGTTTCCTCTTTTTATGCACCACCTCTCCCATTAGCTAGCTGCTTATTCTTACCCTTCCAGGGTAGGACCCTGGGGAGAAGAGTTTAGGAGGAAAAGGGCAAAGCTTCACGTGGCTAATACAAATGCACTGGCATCAGTGCCCTCTAGGGCATCACTTGACCAAAGATAACTCTTCTTCAGGGACATTACGCAGGTCCTTCAAATATCTTCTAGGCTTCTGTTCTCTCGTCCTGGGTAAAGCCTCCCCTTTGCTGGCCAATTATGATTCACTTTCCACTTGTTATATTGGAGCCACTTCATCCCTCTCTGTGGTCTTCTTCCACAGGACTTTGTAATAAGACCTCATTCCACTTCAGTTTCTGAGAATCCATATCAAATTTCCAGAAAATAATGCAAAAATGTTTTTTTTCCTGTAAAAGGTGAAGGAAAATGCAACTTGACTCTCCACACAGCCCTCCATACTCCAAGGTTCAGAAAGGGGCAAATGCAGCCATAGATTCTCACCTTGGATGCTCAAGTTTGAGTTAAACACTAGTCACTATGGCCCTTCTATTCCAGAGGATACCTTTCAGGCTCACTGAATGGCCCCCTGAAATTCTTCTCCCTTGATTTGAACTGAGGAGGAAGCCTGCCTCTACCTTTCCCCATGATTGGGAATATAAATAGCACAGGGACTGCTCTCTCCAAATAAATCCTCTCTCTCTTTGTTCTGTCAGTCTTGGCCAGGCTTTTCTTTTCAGATTTCTCAGGAGTGCATCAGAAACCAAGCCACTGCTCCTCAAAATCCAGAGGAAATGTAGCTTACTCTCTGAAGAGTACCTTTGAAGCCTGTCTTGTCGGACATGGGCTGATTGAAAAGCCCACCAATCCTTTCCTCTATGGAAAGAGAACACACAGCAAATTAACAGCTTTCTTCAAAACTATCCTCTTCCTTCTAGCCTTCTCACCTGAAGTCTTTTATACTCCTGAGGTGGATGTTAGGTTAAGGCAGTCTGGATAGTTTTACAATCTCTTTGCAAGTCCTGACTAGCAGGTCTAGCACCTTGTTTCTTGACATGAGGATGATTAACATTTATTGCATTAGTCTTGGCCTTTGGGGAATCAGCCAAAGATGAGACAAAGTCTTATTTTAAATTTCTGCTGCATTAAAAAGTACATTATTTAATAATATAAAATCAGTAATTCTCTCCCCTGTACTGCCATATTTCTGCTCTTATGTGAGTTTACAACATTAAATAATGACTAAAGAGTCTTTCTGGAATGAGCAGTGCCTAATCAGAAGTGGAATCTATTATTGGGCGAGAGATTGAACCAATGTTAATTACTAGATATCATATAAAGATATAGATTCAGGGAACATATACAGGTAAACAAGACCTTGTAGCAAATGAGACAAAATGGGAAGGAACTGTTGAATGTTTTACATATTTTGATCGCAGGAATTGTGCTCAGGGTGAGTTGGAGTTTGACCAGGTAGAGCAGAAGCTCTCAGCAAAAACTGAACCTCAGATTTACTACCCTGTCAGTGGAGCTCCTTCACTTTTGGGGATGTAATTTGAAAGAAAACAGCAGCAACTTATCACTCTAGTGCTTTGGAAATCTTCTGTTCATCTGAATTCTTGGTACCTATTATCTGTGCCTCTCATTGGATACTGATCTTTCAGTTCAATAAGACATCATCTTTTATATAATCCATGTATGCATGTCTTGTTTCCACTATAATTTTCCACTCAGAGTGGCAAGGAATATGTCTTTGTATTCTCCTATAATGTCCTTAAATTCAAGCTTACAAGTAGTAGGTGCTCAGTTAGTGACTATTGATTGATGACTAGCTTTCCTTTCTTTGTTTATTCATTAGGTTTCTATTATGTGAAAAATACTTGCTCTTTAGTTCTCAGACTAAATAGCAAGAGTCAAGTCACAATCCGCCAAGTGTCACCTTAAAGAGGCTCCCACTGTCCAATGATGTGCACATTTAATCATCTATAAATACAATAACAGGAATCAGTTATAGCATGTCAAATATGGTTACATCTGAGATTTTAATAAGAAAAAATTATTATTAAAAGGATAGTAGCAACCAGTTCATTATTTGGAAACTGCTAAATAAAAAGAAGGAGCTAGTATTTATCCTGCTTTATATATACCAATTATATCATTAAGTAACCAAATAGATGAGGAGAAGTAATGAATAAAAAGAAATGTCAATGTTAAAATACCACCAATTTCAATCTCTAACCAATTTCAATCTCTAATCATTTTCAATCTCTAATCAATCTCTAATTTCTAATCAAGAAATGAGTCTAGGCATTTAACATCAAAGACTGCCTACATCAAAAAAAACCCAGAAACAACCAGATATTTTCTACCACCTGATGGAAAAACACATCACTTATGAATAGTCTTCAAAAAGAGTTAAAATATGATCTGAATCTGATCAAGCTTCTAGAACCAATTTCCAATTTACAGGAAATACAGAGGACAGAGGAGGATGTTAAACTATTTCATGGGAGTTCAGTCAGCAAAATCTTAATTTTCTAATACTGCACAGAAAAAGGACCCAATTTATTTGAATAATAAACTTTAGGAGAGAGCTATAGGAAAGGGGGAAAGAGAGAGAACATATGGAGTAAAGGAGACTTAAGACACATACCAACCAATCCCAGTGTATGGGCATTATTTGAATCCTGATTCCAATAAATGGTAAATATAAGCAAGACTTCTGTAAGACAACTGGAAATTTGAACACTAGTTGTAAATTTGGTTATACTCAGAAATAATTGTTAGATTATTTTTGGTGTGACAATGGTCTTTTCCTTATATCTAAAGGTCCTTATCTTTTAGAGATGTGTACTGAAATACTTATGAATGAAATTACATGGTAGATGAGATTTGCTCCAAAATAAGGAAGAAATAGTAGATGGGGCATAGATTCAACATGATTCACCATGAGTTCATAATTGTTGAAGCTGATTGATCGGTATATGAGAGTTCATAGATACTATTCTATCTATTTATTTATCTGTTTCACATTCTTCATTAAAAAAAAAAAAACTTTGAAAAATACTGGAAGAAAGATAATAATTACTGTAGATCTTCCTTCATAAAACTTAATGTGCTAATTCCCAGAGAGGTTATTTTGTGCATTTCATTGTGCATATCTGTTTTTTCATTTTTATGAAAAACATGCACTACAGAGCAGCAATATAGGAATTTTTAACCCGGTGTATAGGTCCAAGAGTGAGTCAGGAAGTCCATAACCACCCGGAATTGTATGCAAAATTAATTTTGGATGTGTGTTTTTGCATTTTAGAGGTCAAAGAACTCTAAAAGCAAAACGACTTCAACAACAAACAATTCATAGGTATTATTACTTTTTTAAAAAGGAAAGACTACAGAGAAATTTCAGTTTTCTTAGTATGATCTGGCAACTGAAATGGAAAAAAAAATTCATTTTCCAAATGACTTACTAAATCAATGAGAAAATGTTTCCATTTTGTCAAATCCAGGCATACCAATGTGTAATTTGAGACACACCTGGTGTTTAAGCAAAAGCAGTGATATTTCCTGTGTACTTGAGGTTTTCATTGTCTGGTTCTGATTTGTCCAAATTCTTACCCTCAAAACTTGCCTCTTCTCTAGATCATGTGCTTCACTCATTTAAGGCAACCTCCCGTCTGCACTGTGGCCTCCTCCAATGTACCCTGGGCAGTGTTGATCTACAAGTACTCTCATGAACAACTTTTAGATTTCTTTATGTACCATTTTATATATATATATTTTCTCTGCAAGTACAGGGTAAGTTCTCTGCTGGCAGAGACCATGTTTTGGCTGCCTGTGTATTCTTATACTTGTGTGAATATGTTGAACAAGAAAGCATCACTATTCATTTGCTTCTGCCCTTCATTCCACTTTACCTTGATCTGGAAGTAAAAGAGCCCAAATCAGATATTGCAGAGGAAACTAAGCAAACACCATGTTTGAAGCAACTACCTGTATAATCATTACTTGCTTGATCCTCTAAGTATACTCATCTACTTTTATTCTAGTTCAAGTTGAAAAATCAGACACACATGGAAATATGCAGTGCCATGTCCGTAGGCGACATTCTTTTTTCAATAGTTTATTTTTTTCTTGTCCTTATGATTCTAATAATTGGACATTGTTAAGCCCAAAGGGTAAACTCTAAGATAAAATTACAAGAAAACCTTCCCCCCTTATGTAAATTTTCTTGTAAGGTCTTTTGGAATATGATCTTTTTTCCCTTTTCACAGATTCACTTAAAAATTTTTTTTAAAGTATATACATTCACAGCTTTACTAGGTTATCACTACCTCTTATTCTCACATTTAAAACTGATTTTAGAAAAGCATAATATCTAGAAAGAGTCTCATGAGTTTTCCCATCAGCAGGGTTACTTATTTTTTTGCAGGGTAACCACTTTGGGACACAAAGGCATTTGAAATAGGCATCCTTGATACAAATTGCAGATTACTTTCTCACTATTCCTGGCTATGTACTCCCAAATCAATAGAAATTCATGGGATTTGAAAATTAAATGTTGCTGTGCATTTGTTTCATTCTGACTTTATGGATAAGGCTATAATCCTTCTGCACCATTTTAGCAAGTTCAGGTGGAAAACTATTAACACTAACATTTGAAAACGAATGTGTTAGGTAGAAGAGGTGGGGAGATGGTAGGACTTCACAGCCCAATTACCTAGGTCCTGTTAAATTTCATAGACTGCACTAAGCACATCAGAGATATTTTGCTCCAAAGCCCTGCTCATCCCCAGTTTGTTCCTTTTGCATTACCCAAATGCAAGGGCATAGACTCTTTAAAAAAAAAATGGCGAAGTAAAGCTCAGTCTTTTCCAGCGAAGGAACTGCCGATCAGGATCATCAATACTCAGAGCTCTCCTACAAAATCCAAGGCAGTTTTGTAACTATGATGGCCCCAGACACATTTCTTAAGGCCCAATATAGTGTGCTTTATTAAAAATCAATAGGTTCTGAATTTAAACATAATCTTTAGAACTCTATATGTTCTATAATATACCATGTAATAAGAAGCAAGGTGTTTCCATAGCTCTTCTCCTTCTTGGTAAATCACTCATCCATGCAATCTCATAGGCACTGTGATTTGTTATTTCAACCAGTCTCAGGAAGAGGGTACCATTAGAACATATCCGTCTTTCTTTGGTAAATTATTTGGAAAGAACCATTTTTCATATCCTTGTTTGCTTCAGTCATGATTAGAGGTTTAAAATTCTCTGTTTCTACACCTAGATGGATTTTTAAATATATCTCTTTTTTAAATATATCTTTGCCAACATTTTCTATTTTGAGAGTTTTTTTTCTTTTTGTTTATAGCTATCTTAGTGGTATCTTATTGTGGTTCTGATTTGCATTTCCCTAATGACTAATTATATTGAGCATTTTTTCATGTGCTTATTGATCATTTGTTTATCTTCTTTGGAGAAGATCTACTCAAATGCTTTGATCATTTTTTAATTGGGATAGTTTAAAAACATTGGGATTTTTTAAAGTTGAATTGTTACCTTTATTTTTTATTGTTGCATTGTAACATTATATATTCTGGATACTGGATACTTTTCAGGTGTATTATTTGAAAAAACTTTCTCCCATTCTATAGATTATCTTTTCATGTTCTTGATGGTGTTCTTAGAAAACACACATTTTTTTTTTTCCCTTTTAGTGACGTCTAATTTATCTGTTTTCCCTTTTGTTGTTTGTGTTTTATATGTCGTATCTAGGAAACTATTGCCTAATGTAAGATCATAAAAATTTTCTTCTAACAGTTGTGTAATTTTTAGCTCGTGAGTTTAGGTCTTTGATCTATTTAGAATTCATTTTTAAATTTGGTATGAAGTAGATGTCCAAGTTTATTCCTTTGCAAATGGATATCCACTTACCCCAGGACCATTTGCTGAAAGGATTCTTCTTTCCGTATTAAATGGTCTTGGCACCCTTGTTAAAAATCAGTTGACCATCAACATGTGGGTTAAGTTGTAGACTCTAATTTCCATGTCATTGATTGGTGTGTCTGTCCTTATGCCAGGATCATGATCTCTTGTTTACTGTAGCTTTGTAATAAGCTGCAGTTGGGAAGTGTGAGTCCACCAACTTTGTTCTTTTACAAAATTATTTTTGCTATTTTGGGTCTCCTGCATCTCTATGTGAATTTCAGGATCATCTTGTCCATTTCAGCAAAAAAAAGGGTAATTGAGATTTTGATAGAGATTGCCTTCAGTTGTAGATCAATTTGAGGATTACTGCACCTTAACAATATTGTCTTCCAATCTTTAAAACATGAGATACTTCAGTTTATTTAGGTCTTTTAAATTTCCTCTGACAGTATTTTGTAGCTATCAGAGTACAAGCCCTATACTTATTTTATTGAATTTATTCCTAAGGATTTTACTTTTTAATGCTACAGGCATATCTCAGAGATATTGCAGGTTCAAGTCCAGACAACTACAATGAAGTAAATATCACAAAAAACTGAGTCACACAATTAAAAAAAAAATTTCTCAGGGCATATGAAAGTTATGTTTACACTATACTGTAGTCTATTAAGTGTGCAATTAAAAATACATTAATGCTAAAAATTGCTAACCATCATCTGAGTCTTTAGCAAGTCATAATATTTTTGCTGTTGGAGGGTCTTGCCTCGATGTTGATGGCTACTGACTAGGATGGTGACTACTGAAGGCTGGGATGGCTGTGGCAATTTCCTAAGATAAGACAACAACATCACTGGCTGCATCAATTGACTCTTCCTTTCGTGAACAATTTCTCTGTAGTATGCAGTGCTATTCTGTAGCATTTTACCCAGAGTAGAACTTCTAAGTTGGAGTCAGTCCTCTCAAACCCTGATGCTGCTTTATGAACTAAATTTATGTACTATTCTAAATTTTTCGTGGTCATTTCAACAGTTTCATAGCACCTTCACCAGGAGTAGTTTCCATCTCAAGAAGCTATTCTTTTTTGCTCGTCCATAAGCGGCAGCTCCTCATTCTTTAAAGTTTTATCATGCGATTGCAGCAATTCAGTCCCATATTCCGTCTCCAATTCTAATTCTAGTTCTCTTGCTATTTCCATCATATGTGTAGTTACTTCCTCCACTGAAGTTTTTGAACCCCTCCAAGTCATCCATGAGGGTTGGAATCAATTTCTTCCAAACTTCTGTTAATGTTGATATTTTGACCTCTTCCCATGAATCACAAATGTTCCTACTGGCATCTAGAGTGGTGAATCATTTCCTAATGGTGTTCAATTGACTTTTCCCAAATTCTTCTGAGGAATCACTATCTATGGTGGCTATAGCCCTACAAAATATTTCTTAAAGAATGAAACTTGAAAACCGAAATTGCTCCTTGGTTCATGGGCTGCAGAATGGATGTTGTGTTAGCAGACATGTAAAAAAACATTAATCTTGTTGTACAGTTCCATCCTAGCTCTTGGGTGAACAGGTGCATTGTTAATGAGTAGTACTATTTTGAAAGAAATACTTTTTTTCCGAGTAGTACTTCTCAACAATGGGTTTAAAATATTCAATAAACCATGTTGTAAACAGATATGCTGTCATCCAGGCTTTGTTATTCAATTTATAGAGCACAGGACAAGTCAATTTAGCATAATTCTTAAGGGCCCTAGGATTTTCAGAATGGTAAATGAGCTTTGGCTTCAACTGAAAGTCATCATATATATTAGTCCCTATCTCTCTAGAGCCGGCCTGTTCTTTGAAGCTCTGAAGGCAGACATTGACTTCTCTCTAGCTATGAAAGTCCTACATGGCATCTTCTTCCAACAGAAGGCTGTTTCATCTACATTAAGAATCTGTTGTTTAATGTAGCCACTTTCATTAATTCTTTTAGCTAGATCTTCCAGGTATCTTGCTGCAGCTTCTACATCAGCACCTGCTGCTTCACCTTGTACTTTTATGTTATGGAGATGACTTCTTTTCTTAAACCTCATGAACTGGATATCCCTGGCAGTTCAGTGGTTGGGACTCTGTGCTTCCATTTCGGAGGGCACAGGTTTGATCCCTGGTTGTGGAACTAGGATCCCGTGGGTGGTGTGACCAAAGAACAAACAAACAAACAAAAACACTTCACGAACCAACCTCTGCTAGCTTCAAACTGCTTTTCTGTGCTTCCTCACCTCTCTCGGCCTTCATTGAATTGAAGAGAGTTAAGGCCTTGCTGTGGATTAGGCTTTGGCATAAGGGGATGTTGTGGTTGGTTTGATCATCTATTCAGACCACTAAATCTTTCTTCATATTAGCAATAAGGCTGTTTCACTTTCTTATTTGTGTGTTCACTGGAGTAGCACTTTTAAATTTCCTTCGAGAATTTTTCTTGCATTTATAACTTGGCTAAGTGGCACAAGAGGCCTAGATTTCAGCCTATCTCTGCTTTCTACATGCCTTCCTCACTAGGCTTAATTATTTCTTATTTTCGGTGAGAGACTTGTGACTCTTCCTTTCACTTGAACACTTTGAGGCCATTGTTGGGTAATTAGTTGGCTTAATTTCAATATTTGTGTTTCAGGCAATAGGGAGTCCCAAGGAAAGGGAGAAAGATGAGGGAACTGCCAGTCAGTAGAATAGTTAGAACATATGCAACATTAATTGATTAAGTTCACCGTCTTATATGGGCACATTTTGTGGTGCCTTAAAACAGTTGCAATAGTAACATCAAAGATCACTGATCACAGATCATCATAACAAATATAATAATAAAAAAGTTTGAAATATTGTGAGAATTAGCAAAATGTGACAAAGGTACACAAAGTGAGCAAATGCTGTCAGAAACATGCCAATAGACTTGCTTGATGCAGGGTTGCCACAAACCTTCAATTTGTAAAAAAAAAACACAGTATTTGTGAGTTGCAATAAAGCAAAGCAGAATAAAATGAGGTATGCCTGTATTGTAAATAGAATAAGGTATTATGAAATTTCTTAGTTTTATGTTCAGATTTTTAATTGCTAGTGTATTGATTTTATTTTTATATCTATCTTGTATCCTATAACCTAGCTAATCTTATTAACTATAATAGTTTCTTTTGTGTGTGGATTCTTGAGAATTTTTTATATGAAGTATTATGTCCTCTATGAATAGACAGTTTTAGTTCTTTCTTTTCTATCTGGATGCCACTAGCATTCCACTACAATGTTGAATATAAATGGTGAGGGCTGACATTCTTGTCTTGTCCCCAATCTTAGAGGAAGAGCTTTGTCTTTTACCACTAAATATGATGTTAGCTATGGATTTTTTCATAGCTGTTCTTTATCATGTTGAGGAAGTTCTCTCCTATACCTAATTTATTGAGTATAGTTATAATGAAAGACTGTTGATTTTTGTGAAATGATTTTTTCTACATTATTGAGAGGACTGTCAGTTTTTCTCCTTTATTATATTAACATGGTATATTACATTGATTTATTTCCATATATTGAACCAGCCTTACATTCCTAAGATAAATCCTACTTGGTCATGCTATATAATCATGTTATGTACAGCTGTATCTATTTCACTAGTACTTGCGGATTTTTGCATCCATATGCATAAGGGATTGTATTAGTTAAAGTTCTCCAGAAAAAGAGACACAATAGGATAAATACACACAGTACACACATATGTATCTACCCTGTTTTATATATATATATATATACACACACACACACACACATACACACACACGCACACATATAGTGTGTGTGTGTGTATATATGTATATATATCTCCTATTCTATATCCTTATATATATCCTATCGTGTGTGTGTGTGTATATATATATATATATATATATATAAAATATATATCCTATTGTGATATTGCATGTATGAAAGAGAGAGAAAGAGATTGACTTAAGGATTTGGCTCACATGACTGTGGAGGTTGGCAAGTCCAAACTCTGCAGGGTAGGCCAGCAGGCTGGAGACACAGGGAAGGGTTGAAATTTCAGCTTAAGTCTGAAGGTAGTCAGCTGGCAGAATTTCCTCTTCTTCAGAGTACAACTTCAACTGATTAAATAGGCCCATACACATTACGGAGGGCAATTTGCTTTATTCAAAGTCTGCTGATTTAAACGTCAATCTTATCTAAAAAATACTTTCACAAAAACACCGAGAATAATATTTGACCAAATATCTAGGTAACATAGCTTGGCCAAGTTGACACATGAGATTAATCATTACAGGGATATTGGTCTGCTTTATTTTCTCGTGATATCTTTGCCTGGATTTTATATCAGAGTAATACTTGGCCTAAGAGAATGAGTTAGGAAGGATTCATATTATGCTTTATGGAAGAGTTTGTGAATTATTGACATTAATTCTTTTATAAACATTTGGTAGGATTTGCCAGTGACACTGCATGGGTTTTTCTCTGTAGAAAAGTTTTGCTTATTAACTCAGGCACTTAATTTGTTAAGTCTGTTCAGATTTTCTGTTTCCTTCAGTGCCACTCATTTTAGTAGTTTGGATCTTTCTAAGAATGTGTCCATTTCATCTAGATTATTTGTATGTTGGAAGTGTACAGAGAGTTTATTTTTAGTGAATTTATATCATTGTACAACCATCATTTCAATCTAGTTTTTGAACATTTTTATCATACAAGAGCTCCCTTTGGTATATCACAGGTCAGCTCCTCACCCACACTTAGCCCTAAAAAACAACTAATGTGCTTTATGCTTCTATAATTTTGCTTTTTTAAAAAAAGAAATTTCATATAAATAGAATCATGCACCAGGTAGTCTATTGTGTCTGGCTTCTTTCATGTAACATACCATTTTTGAAGATACATTCTTGTTCCTTGTAAAAATAGTTCTTCTTCATTGTTAAGTATTTTCCATTGAATTGCTACACTAAATTTTAGTTATTTATCCATTAGTTGAAAACCATTTCCGTTTTTTAAGGTTTTTGGCTATTATGAATAATGCTGCCATGAACATTTGTGTAGACATATGTCTTTATTTCTTTGGAAAGAGACATAGGAGTGGGATTGCTGGGTCATATGGTATTGGAGGTTCATGTTAATTTGTTTTCAAGAACTGCCAGTGTTTTTCCAAAATAGCTGTACATTTCCACTAGCAATGTAAGAGTTTTGCTTTAACATACTCTCACTGATGGCACCGTCAGTCCCTTTGAAATGCAAATTAAAACCACAATGAGCTACCATTACACAGCCACCAGGCTAGTAGTATCTCATTATCATTTTAATTTGTATTTTCCTAATGACTGTTGATGTTGAGCTTCTCTTCACGTGCTTATTAGCCATTTGTATTTCATCTTTGGTGAAATGTCTTCTGTGGTGAAATTAAATCTTATGTAAATCTTTTTTAAACTGGGTTTTAGTTTTATCACAGAGTTATGTGTTTTTGATATAATCTAAATATGAGGCTAATAATCAATATATGATCTGCAAAACTGTTCTCCTAGTCTATGGCTTATCTTCTCATTTTAAATAGTTTTTAAAGAGAATATTTTAAAAATTTTAATTAACTCCAGTTTACCTTTTTCTCTTTTTTCTTTTATGGGCCATGCTTTTGGTGTTGTATATGAAAACTTACTTCTAAACCCAAGGTCATGAAAATTTGTTCTCTGTTTTCTTGTATAAGTTTTATGTTTTGGGTTAAAGTATCCAATCAAAAGATATAGAGGGGCTGAATGGAAAAAAACAACAAAAAAAAAACAAAACAGGATTCAACTATTTGCTGCCTGCAAAAGACAGTATACTACAAGTAAATAAAATTATAGGTCAGTATCCCTAATGAACATAGAAGAAAAATCCTCAAGCAAATTTTAGCAAACTGAATTTAACAAAATATTAAAGGGATCATGCACCATGATCTAATGGGATTTATCCTTGGAATACAAAGATGTTTCCACATATGCAAATATCAATGCAGTTCACCACATTAACAGAATGAAGTATAAAAATCATATCATCAATAGATGCAGAAAAATGTTTGATTAAAAATCAAGATGTTTATGATAAAAAAAAAAAAAACTCTCCAAGAATTAGGTATACAAGAAATGTACTTCAACATAATGTAGGTCATAAATGACAAGCCCACAACTAACATCATACTAAATGGTGAAAAGCTGGAAGCTTGTTTTCTAAGATCAGGAGCAAGATAAATATGCCCACTCTTGCAACTTCTACTCAACAGAGTACTAGAATTCCTAGCCAGAGCAGTTAGGTGAGAAAAATAAAGCATCCAGGTCGGAAAGGAAGAGGTAAAATTGACTCTATTTGCAGATGACATAATCTTATGTATAAAAAACCCTAAAGACTACACCCAAAACTCATAGAACTCATAAAAGTATACAATAAAGTTGCAGGTTATAAAAGCAATGTACAAAAATCAATTACATTTCTATCCTTTAACAATAGATTATATGCAAAATAAATTAAGAAAACATTGCTATTTCTAATAGCATCAAATAAAAAATGCTTAGGCCTAATTTTAAATAAGGAGATAAAAGATCTGTACATTGCAAACATACCGTTGAAATGTTGACAAAAATTGAAGAGGACACAAAGATAAAGATACATCATGTTCACAGATTGGAAGAACAAATATTGTAAAAATATCCATGCTACCCAGTGATCTACAGATTCAATGCAATCCCTATCAAAATTTCAATGGTTCTTTTAGAGAAATAGAAAAAGAATTCTGAAATTTATATAGAACACCCAAAGACTCTGAATAGCCAAAGCAATCTTGAGCCAGAAAAACAAAGCTGAAGACATCACACTTCCTGAGTTCAAGTTATATTACAAAGCAATAGTAATCTAAACAGTATAGTACTAACATAAAAACAGACACATAGACCAATGGAACAAAACAAAGAGCCCAGAAATATACCATACACCAAAACCAACTCAAAATGATGAAAGACTTAAATAAAAGTCCTGAAACTTGTACAACTACTAGAAGAAAACCTAGAGAAAACTCCATGACATACTTTTGGCATAGGTTTGTTTTTTTGTTGTTGCTGTTTTTTTTTTTTTTTTTTTTTTTTTTTGCGTATGACACCAAAAGCACAGGCAACAAAATGAAAAAATAAGAGTGATTACATCAACCTGAAAAGCTTCTGCACAGTAAGGAAACAATCAACAAAGTGAAAAGACAACCTATGAATGGGAGAAAATATTTGCAAACCAAATATCTGATGAGGGATTAATATTTTAAATACATATAATACATGCTACTCAATAGGAAACAACAACAAATTAACCAACTAGAAAATAGGAAAGGGACTTGAATAGACATTTCTGCAAAGGTATACAAATGTTCAACAGGTGTATGAAAACATTCTCAGCATCACCAATCACCAGAGAAATGCAAATAAAACCATGCAATATCACCTCACACCAATTAGGATGGCTACTATCAAAAAGACAAGGAATGAAAAGTATTGGCAAGGATGTGAAGAAAAGGAAACCCCAGTATACTGTTGGTGAGAATGTAAATAGGTACAGCCATTATGGAAAAGAGTATGGAGCTTCTACAAAAAATTAAAAATAGAACTACTGTATGGTCCAGAAACTTCACTTCTGGGTATTTATCCAAAGAAATTAAAATCAGAATCTCATAAAAAGAACTGCACTCCCATGGTCATTGCAGCATTATTCACAATATCCAAGATATATGAATGACCTAAATGTCCACCAACCTATAAATAAATAACGAAAATATGGTTTGTACATGTAATGGTATATTATTCAGCCTTAAAATGAAGGAAATTCTGCCATTTGCATTAACTTTGATGGATCTATAGAACATTATGTTAAGTGAAATA
Source organism: Eschrichtius robustus (assembly GCF_028021215.1). Lineage (NCBI taxonomy): Eukaryota > Metazoa > Chordata > Mammalia > Artiodactyla > Eschrichtiidae > Eschrichtius > Eschrichtius robustus. The sequence goes on along the minus strand of NC_090830.1, from coordinate 116,383,026 downwards.
AGCTACACACAGAAAGACAAATACTGCGTGGAATCTAAGATAGTCATACTCATAGAAACAGAAAGTAGAATGGTAGTAGCCAAAGGCTGGGAAGAGAAGTCAATGGGGAAGTGATTGTCAAACAGTACAAAGTTTCAGTTATCCAAGATAAAAACCGTTTGGTGATCCACTATACGGCATAGGGCCTGTAGTTAACAATGCTGTATTGTCTACTTAAAATTAGCTGAGTGGATAGATCTTATGTTAACTGTTCTTACCACAAATAATGATGATGATGTTGATGGATGTGGACGGAAACTTTGGGAGGTGATGGATATGGTTATGGTTTTGATGGTGGTCATGGTTTCACAGGGGTATACTTATCCCCAAACTCATCAAATTGAATACATTAAATATATACAGCTTTTTACATGCCAATTATACTTTTACATATAAAGTGCTTTAAAAAATGAAAAACTTACATCAAGACAATGGGGTTTTGTGTATGAGTGCAGACAAATAAATAAATCAATGGAACAGAATAGAACATACCCGGAAGTAAACTGTGACTTTTATAGTGAACTGACACTTAACAAAGAGTGTTAAGGGAATTCATTGAATGGTCTTTTCAATAAAAGATGGTAGAACAATTGCATAGCCACATTCAAAAACAATGGAAAAACAATACCTTAGGCTGCCATGACAAAGAAGTAAATGTAATTTCAATTTCAAATAGTCTTTGAGTTTGCTGATTCTTTCTTCTTGATCAAGTTTGCTGTTGAATCTCTCTTTTTAATTTGTTAGTTCAGTCATTGTATTCTACAGCTGCAGACTATCTGTGGTTCTTTTTTTATGGTCATTCTCTGTTTGTTAAAATTCTCATTTTGTCCATGTATTGTGTTCCTGATTTTGTTTAGGTGCCTATTAGTATTCTCTTATAGCTCACGAAACTTCTTTGAGATACTTACTTTGGATTCTTTGTTTGGTAAACATAGATATTTTTTTCCTTTGGTGTCAGACACTGGAGCATTGTTTTATTCCTTCATTCTTGCCTTCTTTGAAGCCTTGCTTTGTTGTGTTCACATTTCACTCTAGTCCTTACTGACTGGCTTTGGAGAGACAGACCTTCGCTAGCTAGCTCATCTAGAGATATTGGTCTCTCAGACCTTTTCTATGGGTGCAACCTGCTCCACTCCTCTTATGCTCTCCTGAGGGTGAAGTTTTAGGATTGTGTGCCTTCCCTTGATCCTGAAAAGCCAGCCTGAACTGGCTAGTGCATAGAACTTCCTGTTTGTTTTTCCTAAGGTAGTGCCCTGCAGTGTTTAAGTTTGTGCACCTTTTCCCAGTTTGGCAGAACTGAGATGTCTGTTGATATTTATTTGGATATTATCTGCAGGAGCTCATGTATGCCATCTGTGAAGCTTGGCACACACCATCTGCAGAGATGCACTTTCACACAGTCTGTGGGGGATGATAGGTCACCACCATGGCTGGTGTGTGGAATACTGGGAGCACAGGCAGGATAGCTGGGGGTGCCTGGTAGGTAGAGTCCTCTGGGGTTTGTGGGCAGGGCTCTCAGTGGAGACTGTGGACCACTGAGTAGGACCTGAGGCTGACTGTTGAGACTCATGTGCTGTTAGCGGTGGGTCCCCGTCTCTTTTCTCTGTTCCTAGCTGTTCCCAGACTATTCAGCTGTGCCAATTCCCTCAGTGTTCTGGGTGGGGCAGATCAGAAGGGGGCCACTTGGGTAATGTCCCACAAGTCTGGGGAAGCCAGACAAGCACTTTGCCTTTAGAGAAATTGTGGGCCAAGTGGTTCTCTGCTGGCCCTGAACTGTGCCACCTTAGGAGAGGGGTGATGGGGATAAAGTGAAACTGTTCTTCTTGCCGTCTTCAGTGCATCTGTTCTCAGACTTTTTGCACCACTGAGGTGCTGGGATCTCTCAGATGTAGTCTGGGCTCCCATAAAGTTATTCCTGCCCATGGTGGTTGTTAAAATCAGTGTTTATTTCAGGGATAGGAGAGCTGAAACCTCCTATTCTGCCATCGTGCTGATGTCCTCTGAAATAATGAGTCGTGAAATCAGGCAGTGTAAATCCTAGCTATCTAGATCCTTTGGATTTTCATATATAATTTAAGTTTTTAAATTTTTAAATAAAATATTGCTGGCATATTGGTAAGAAAAGTACTGTCATGGACACAAGGCCCAAGGCACAAGCACTTCTAGATTCTCTGCTTATACCACATTTGCTAAATACATGTTGGTTAAAACAATTTACAAGTCCAGAGTCAAGGGATTGAAAGGCAAAGGCACACTGCAAATTGATGGATACAGAAAAAAGAAGAATTTGTGGAAAGGTGGTAAGACCTCATAAGAGGGAAATGACCATGTAATATGCCTAGACAAATGGGGCCTGAGGCAGCCTTGCAGATGTTTCCAGGGCCACAGCAAGGCACAGAAGTATCAGGAGATCCCTTTGTACCCATAAATGGCACAGAGTTAATAGAAAGAGCTGGTTAATATAAAGGGGCTTTGTGGATGGGCACAAAGGATGACTTAACAATGACAAGGTAAACTAACAGCTTGATGAGACCTCATGACTTGGTATTCAGAGTCAATGTAGAGAGAAATGCTGTGAAGGGCAGATAAAATGAAATAGATTGAGTATTCCTATAGCTCAGCAGAAAAGGGGCTTGAAACAGAAATTTGGTTGCAATACAGAAAATTAAAGAATGTTCTGTTTCTTGCAGTTCTTAATTTGTGGTCTAAGATTCATTCTGCTAGTTTGAATTTTCTGTTATTTATCTACTTTGTCCCCTACAACGATGATCACACTAGAGTGTCTGGCCAGGGAAAGGCTGCTTTTACATGGCAAGAACCAACACACTGCTTTTACCTTTTTCCTTATGTGGAGGGGTTCCTTTTCCAAAATTTCACTGCCTCTGGCAATACTCACAGTTTTAGAGCTCTTGTCATTTTCAGCAGCTAAGCCAGTGATTTCACTGAGTCCCTAATGAGTTACACCTAGGTGAGAATATCATGGGGCCAATTGGCTGAGGCTGGGTTCTAACCCACAAAATGAACCCTTTGGAATCATATCCTACCCATTTTATCTTTTAGTAATTTTATTTATTTTTATTTATCCTCTTGCTCTCTTTTCTCCCTCATCTAGCCCATTCTAAAATCCTCCTTTCTTTTCCTCCTTTCCTTCTTTTTCTATCTTCCTTCCTTCCTTTCTTTTCCTTTTCCTTTTTCGGTTTTTCTAACCTGTATTTTTAATGGCACAGGTAGCTTTGGTGATAAAAGCTGTAGAGCCCAAATTGAATGACCAGATTTAACACTGTTCAAAAAATTGTCCCTCATATTACATGGAAAAGACAGTCTAATATTAATAACATTCCTTCATTTGAAGTATAAAATTGATTTAACTGACATTTAAGTTGCTTCCAAATTGTTACCAATATAGATTGAATGCCATAGTGAATACCTATTTATCTTTCATCTATCTATCTATCTATCTTAGTGTATATCACTGATTATTTACTGGATAAATAGAGTTAAAAATCTTGTTTAATAAACTTTGTTCAATTGCTTATCATTAATAAGAATGTGTTTCTAATGGAGGTGGAGGTACACTTTAACACTGAAACCTCTTCTAAGGCTTAAAGAAATAGTAGCGCAAAGTTGAGGCATGCTTTGAAGATGCCCCTGTTAGGAGCTCCTATGGAGTGTGGCCTGGGCAGTGGGAGGATATACCTGAAACTCATGGGCTAATCCTGTAGTTAGAGACACAATCAGAATCACAGGGTGAAAAACATGTCAGGAGGAATAGAACACACCCATATATAAACAAGCAACTTCAAGATACAGGAATCATGCAAACACTACCAGATGATAAAGAACTGGGGAAAAAAATCTGCAGGGAATGAATGGGAAAATTCAGTTGAGGGGTAGTACAGATGGTTTCTCATGGAAAAGAATCAACCCCCCCCCCCCCGCCCCGGAAGTTCGCAGGCAATGGCTCAAACCTTAACATGTATAATATTCACCTGGGCCTGGAGGTCTGGGGTTGGGGGGTTACTTAAGGGCTTCACCCCAGAGATACTGATCTATTATAGCTGAATCGGGGTCCAGGTGGTCCTGGTGGAGATGTTCCTTTAGGGACATGCATTTCCAATATATGCATATGATTTTAAAGGCAACTGAATTGAGGAATCCCTGCAGTCCCTCCGCAAACACAAAAGAGTTTAGTTCAGATCCTTTCAAATATATGTTGGAGGGCCTTTTAACTGTCACTGATGGCTTGCGGGTGAAGAGGTGAATAAGGTACCTTATGTCTTCCCTGCTAAGAGACTCACCCCAGTGGGCAGCTGCTTATCTTACCTACTTTTAAAACCTCATCTGACCACAGGCAGGTGCTGTGTAGAGTCTGAAAGCTCAGTTTTTATTCATCAGTTTGCATCTCCTTCTGCACCCTCTCCTCACCCTCCCTCCTTTGTACCCTCAACAAAGGCACTCATTAAATGACACTCTAGCCCAGCAGATAAAGCCAGATTTCTCTGAGCTGAAAGCTGCGTCCCTTCTATGAGGACGTGTTCTGAGACGTTGTACACAGACAAGCAGCATTAGCATCGGATCTGCTTTACCCTGCGGCAGCAGAGCCCCAGGGCTTTCAGGCTGAAAGCTATTCCGTGGTGTAGTGGGAAGATAGGGAGCTTCTCCGTGTTCAGCTTGTTCCAGGATCAGTGCCCAAGCTTTGTTTCCAGTGGTGGTGTCTGTGACAGATGCCTCCCCAAAGGCAGACTGCATCTCTTTACTGATGCCCAGCCCCCATCCTCAAGATTTCAATTAGCATGTACCTTTTAGTGGTTCTCTAAAAGAAATGCTTTTGCAACAGAGCTAGCAATGGAATCCATTGCTAGCTCCAAACTTTCTCTGAAAGTACCAAATTCTTTGTGTAATATTATGCAGATTTGGTCTTTTCTCGTGTCATGGTTCTGTGACAGGCCAAAAGAAGGAAAAGAGAAAATAAACTATTTCTCCTGCTTTGCCTGCGAGTTGAATGATGAGAGTCTTATGTTAGCTAATTGCAAGACAGCCAGAGAAACACAGAGCAGGGTGTAACCCTGGTTTGAGCTCCCTGTGGTCACTCAGAGGCAGAGAGGCCTTAGATACAGTCATATCTCTGTCAAGTGGAACAGCTGGATTCAATCTCATCCAAGCAGGGCCCTCGGAGGATGAAGTGTGCTATACAGTAGCAGCCTTCCTCGTGAAAACTGAAATGCAATGTAACCTAAATCTGAGCGAGCAGAAGCGCCGTTAGGAGTGTCCCCACACTTGATCGCATTGGCTGACACACAGTCTCACTTCTGCCTGCCCTTGTTGTCTTCAGCTCTGCCTCTCACCAGCACCAGGCCCGCCTCCCTAGTCTAAGTCTGCATGGGAATCTTTAGCCAGTTCTCTTTGGAAAAGAGACTGAGGCATTGACATTTAAAAAAAAAAAAAGATAATTAACAATGGAGAAAAGCATTGATAGAACATACAAACAGAACTGAAACAAATTTCTAAAAGATATTCTACTAATCTCACAATGTGCACCTCTCAGTGTCAAGAGAAACCAAGGTGCAGACTTCCATTCCATTTCTGAGTCCCCAGTTATATTATCAAATGAGAAAAGTTTATGCAAATTGGGATATTTTTAAATTTTCCATTTAATATATTGACACTTTAAATTTTCCATTTAACAGACTTTCCATTTAACAAATTGACACTTTCTATAAATTTTTAATGGCTTTATATATAACCTCTTATCTAAGACCAAAAGTCTACATCTGAGGAGGAGTTTTGTGACACCTAGGCTCAGGACAATTCTCCCTGCCTCCTGCCATACTGTGTTTGCTACCTAATGGCTGATGCAAAGTCTCTCATCATCCTGGACTCTCTCTTTCTTAGCTTGTCAAATATCTCCATGAGGGGACTCAGCATCTTGTTTCATGCCACGGTGGAGGAGTTTCCCCCCATCAGGACTCAGTCAATGTTCCCAAGCAGAAAGGAGACCAGGTTCAAAGCATCCAGGCCCCTTAGGCTCTGTCTTTCAGGCTGAGTATACACAGGAGTGATCTCTCTCTGAAGATAAGGTCCACTTTATCCACCCCTGCTCCTCCCCATCCACAAAGAGGCCAGTCACAGAGTCATAGCAGTAGGAAACCTTCACCATTTTAACGCTGGAGCCATGTATGAGAATTCCCTGCATGCCCAGCATGGGGAGTACCAGTAGTCTCTACTTGTAAGACATTCCCTTGCATATGTGCCCCAGGACTCCTGTGTGCGTCACCCCAGGTTACAGGCGGCCTGACAGCCAGTCTTCTAATTTGCTACCTGCGAATGCACTGTATTTCAACATCGGTACAGAAATTTCCTCTTCAGTTTTTTGTATACTTCCCCTCAGTGGTCAACATAGCAGCATACCAAACAGTAGGATGTCTTCATAAAATAGCTGCCTTTTCCTAACAGTGACAGTTTGTTCAACCGTGTGTCAGACTCAATTTCTTGAGTTACCCAAAATGGATAAGTAGCTGCACACAATAAAAAAACCCCACATTGTTTCATGTAAAATGATTTAAGCCTTTATTTTTCAAAACTCTTTACAAGGACACTGCAAACACCAAGTGGACATATGACCACCAGCTCACTCCTTCTCACTAACAAGCATTGCTGGCTGTAGAAGGGTTGGAGGGTTTTGGTACTGCAGCTCCCAGAGATGGCTTCTTTTGCTCCCTCTTCTGTAGGTAGCCAGCTGCCTCTGACATGGCCATCTTTTGAAATTTTAGGTAGACTCAAAGGGCAAGTTTGCTTAGAATATCAACTGACCTCTCTATCATAATCGCATGGAGAGCATCCAAGTTTGGCTATGGTTATTTAACTTCACATTGGATAAGGTAGAAATAAAATGCATCATATGGTGAAATCCTATCATAATTAGATGTTAGTTTAGTTCAGTTTTAGATTTCAAAAGGCCAAATGTCACATAGCATGTCTTTGAGTTGAACGAGCATTAGATTTAATTTTTTGTTTGTTTCTGGAGCTGTATACTCTGTGGGAATCAGGGATATTTTGATGTTAGCATTCCAGCCTTCTTACTGGATGGAGTTAGAAGGGGATCTGCAATCCTATGACTGAGGTGGGCTGTGCCATTCTGTACTGGCTTATGGCCACCTTGAGGTAGATACTGTTATCATCGTCGTTTTATGGAGGCTTCGGAGATTTAGGTGATCTGCTCAAAGTCTCTCAACTAATTAAGGCTGATGAGTAACACTTGAACCTAGGTTTAATATGACCCTGGGGCCTGTCCTTCTAACCACTACACTGTATTCTATTCACCAAAACAGGAGACATAGTCCTGATTTTTGTTCTCACGGCTTATGACTCTTAAATCTATCCTATGTGTAATTTATGAAAATCAGAAAAATTATAGCCAAGTTCAAAGTAGTAAAAATTCTCAGTTTCTTTTTGAACTTCTAAACGTTTAAAGAATAATAAATATAGCTTGAGATTTCTGATTAAGAGATGTTAACTGGCAAATTTACCCCTACAGTTCCTTACCTCTTTGTATCGTGTTTGATGGATGATGACCTGGTAAAGGGAATATTATAGCAGTTTGTTATTCATTCTTTTGAAGAACCAGCATATAGGTGACTCTGCTCTCTCTCAGGCCTGTACTTACCAATAGGCTTTGACCTAAATTTAAAAGAGCTTTTTATTTTTATTGGACATGATGAAGGAGCACAAAGAAGCAAAAGAATAAACGCAAAACATGCCCAAACCTCTAAAAGAAGGTTTTTGTACAAAACAGTTTCAAATGCCACTATATTTCTTTTACCTTCTCAATAGCAAGCACTTATATTGCAAACAGAAGACTAAAGGTTTGTGGAGTTATTGCAAACATTTTATCAGAGGCGAAAAGCACACACAAAAAAATGAGTTCGGGTTTAAAAATAGGGTTTTATAAAAACCTACCTAGTAACACTACTGCCAAGTGATTTTGTAAATTAATATTCATTGCAAAGACTTTGAAGGAGCAGTTATGCTTTCAGCCCTCATTCACAAGTTAAAGTATGAATTGGGAAAAACACAAAAATATTCTGTGTTTGTGCTGTGAGAAAGATGCTCACAGTTGTTCTTAAGTGTGTTAGGATATAGGCTTATATTTTGTGAGTGAATAAACTAATCGTGTTACTATTTCTCAGAGATTGTGTGTAACTGTTTGGCCATGTTTGATCACAGGATCTTAGTATAGTCAATATATGAAAAAAATCTGAACTTAAGTGCAAATTTGAAGCAACAGTATTCCCAGCATTTTGCTTAGCTATGTTCTGTTGAATCTTCCTTTCAATATTTTGGACAGATACCACGGGTTTCCTGTCATGTTTTATTATGACAAATCCCAGTTGCATTTAATCCAGGTAAAAAAAAAATTTCCACATCACCCCCCCCACCCCCATTCCTTTTTTGCACGGCTCAGGAACTTGCTCTGAGGACAAGACTGGTCAGTGTCTCACTCTTCCTCCACCTTGAATTTCACTTTGGTACTAAAAGATTCAGCAGTGTGTGTGTTTATGGAAAACTTTTTCAGGGTTGGTACTAGAGACAGAGAAATGAATCTGTCCTTTACTCTCAAAACAAGCATAGTCTGATGGGAAAGAAAGACATTCAAACAATTCTACTGTAATGCCATGTAATATAAGTCACAATGAAGGGACAAATAAAGGGAAGACAATAAGGAACATAGAAGTCAGTTTGCCCCAGAGTGGATTTCAGGGAAGAGACCATAGAAAAGAAGTTGCAGCTGTGTTTTGAAATTGACTCAGTGGGTCAGGTTGAGAAAAGACATTCTGGGAAGCAGCGATAATGAGCAGACAAAAAAGACAGATGTAGTCAGATTTTTCAGAGAATGCAAGTAGGTATTATGTAAAACAAATGAAAGCCAGAGGTATTATAGTATAAACTACAAACAGTTATTTTGTTTAGGGGTCCAGTCTCTAATGTGAACATTCCATTACCATGGGTTTCTCTTTGTAATGTTGTGAACACAGCTGAATCCCACTTGTTATCGTATCCAGTATGAGAACTTCGGGAAATTCAGAAAGAAAGGACCATAGCATAGGTGTTCGTAAAGGAACTTGAGCATGTATTGAGGTGATACATTTTCACTCACTCACTCTTGTATTACGTATTGTTGCTAACTGTATGTAACCTACATGTTGGGGACTTAAAGAGTAATGGCAGAGTTGCTCTTTTTAAGAAACTTGCAGATGTGTTGAGGATGTAAACAAGTGGGAAGTGACCACCTAGAGGGGTGGGATAGGGAGGGTGGGAGGGAGGGAGATGCAAGAGGGAAGAGATATGGGAACATATGTATATGTATAACTGATTCACTTTGTTATAAAGCAGAAACTAACACACCATTGTAAAGCAATTATACTCCAATAAAGATGTTTTAAATAAATAAATAAATAAATAAATAAATAAATAAATAAATAAATAACATCTTCTAAAAAAAAAAAGAAAGGGATAGAGCATGTGGATTTCAGAGGAGGGGGTCATGATTCCCAAGTAAGAGGTCAAGGGAATAGCTTCCTTTTTGCTTTAGCAAATGGCGCTTGATTGAGGCTGCAAAAAGTAAGTACAATATTGATACTACAAAAATAAGTATAATGTTGATAGCTCTTGGGTGGCAAGATCTTAAGCAAAAGCACAGAGGTGGGAAAGCATAGGCATAACTCAGTTACAGAGAGAAATGTGGCCCACATAGGAGAGTAGGAGAAACAGAAGTGGAAACTACGTCATGACTGGAGAATAGACAACCTTGAATGTCAGGCAGAACATTTTCATTGGTAATCAATGGAGAATCACTGATTGTTTTTTGAATATAAAAATAATACAAACCGAGCATGTGTCAGGCAACATGATGGATGAATTCAAGAGGGAGGAGCACAGAGGACAGTTAGAAGGCTGCTCTAAGAGCACAGGAAAAGGAGGGTAGCAAAACTGTGTAGGTAGAATAAAAAATTTGGAAAGCATTACATGGTGGGAGGTCATGGTAAAAGATGTTACTAAGAAAAATCAGAGGAACAACTGTCACTAGCTGAGGAGAAGATGAGAGTTGCCTACATTAAGCTGTATCCTATATCCATGTTTAAGAATTGGTTGAGCTGTGGCCTACATATGCATTACATAGCTTCTTTATATGTGTTGGCAACTATCAGAATGAAATTCATGCAACTACCTGGCGATCAGTTAGTCCCCAAGAGAGGATATTATTTAAAAAATCAAGAATTCAAAAAGATAAGACCTCAGTAACCTACCTTTGCCTTTGGACAGGTGTGCTCCAGGTTTGAACTGCATGAGCAGATTCAGATACAAAGGTCCTGGCATTCACACACTGTAGGCAATATGATTTGTAAGAAGTTTGGCAATGAGGAGATTTGCTTTGCCAAAAATGTTAACTACTCAAACAGAGGAACATTTATCCCAAATTAGTTATCTTTATTTTATTAACAGAGAATACTATCTCTTTATGGGTAGAAAAGAGCTACTGTCATTCCCACACATGAGATTGAACCATAAGAAATTTACTCTTGTGGAGATAAAAATGGTCAAATATCACAAGGGTTTGTCCTCCACATGCCCAGTAAGAATGATATAGAGGAAAGAACATTGAGTAAAGCACAGAGAACCTGAGTTCTGGTTCTGATTCTCCCATTAGCTAGATATAGTCAGTTCAATTTCAAAGCTTGGAACAGAGAACCACAGAATGGTAGAGACAAGAGATATTGTACTGATGAAGGAAGCTTATTTTATCAGATCAGGCAGCCATTATTAATAGCAGTATTTTCACTCATTTAGTATCAGCTACAGAGGAATGTCACTTGTGCTGATGAAGGAGGAAGATTCTGAAGCCAGATTACTTAGGTTTGCATTCTGGATCCATCACTGACTATGTCCGTGAATTGGGCAGTTAATCTCTTTGCTTCACAGTTTTCTCACCAGAAAAATGAGGATAATAAGAGTACCATCTTATTGGCATGTTGTGAGAATTAAAACTGTATATATATGTATATATAGTTTATAGAATAATGTCTTCTGCATAATAAGCACTTTATCCATAGTTGCTGTTATTATCAATGTTGTAAGGAAGTTGCTATTATCATCAATATTGTAAGGAAGTTCTTTGCTAGAAGATTCTTGCTGCCTTCACTTTTCATTCAGCCCTAATGGACTAGTGCTTAACTGTCAGTGGTCAACTTTGAAACCATGTACAAATCCCGGGAGATGGCAATCAATAATGGGAGTAGATGAGAATCCATACTGACAGTGGCTAATTGTGGTGCTTGAACACAGAGAATCTTAATTGAAATAAATCAGTGGTATCAAAGAGTGGGATAAAGGCCCAATTGGAGCGGTTTAAAATGGAAAATAACAAGGGCCAAATTACACTTTAAAACTTTCGATCGAGTCATCATCCCTTAGAGAACAGAGTGTTTTATTACAGAAAAGTAACCAAGCAACTGCTGTACAGAAAGGCAACCATGTTTCATGAGCTGCTGATGGTCTTGAAAGCACTTGGCTGACGTTCAGCCCAATTGGTGACAGATGTGCTCTCCAGCCACTTTAGCCAAGGGTAAGTGAAAAGAAGTTATTGAAATCCGAGAATACGAGAGTAAGGGGAGAAATCAGCTTCCAGGTCAACTGCTAGTAATGAAGAAATTCAGTTTTGCTTCTCAGTCCTTTGCCTTTTATTTGCTGCCTGCCCTTTCTCTCTGCCCTTAGCTCACAGAGTAACTTCCAGCTCTCCCAGCTACAAATCTCCAGATTGCTGCAAAATAGAAATTGCTCATGAATCTCAGTGCACAGCAGACAATAGGGACAACATTAAATACAGAGAAAAAAAATGGTTTGGGCAGGATATCTTTAAAAAATGAACAAGCAATTTTATTCTAAATTTTGAAGATCAGCATTTGCTTACTCAACTCTGGTCATCTGGGTTTCTGCCGCTGGTGGTAGCATCAAGGTCAACAATCAATAAACTCATTAAGACTTAGAAGGATCTTTGATTAATATTCCTTGTCTAATTCCCTGAGAAATGTACTATATCTTCTAGCTTAATGAAGGCAAGGCTGAGTTATTTAGGTGTTTGTTAGTGAGGCTTATTTGCATATAATTAACTAGATTCTTTTTGTTTATAGCAAGCAGTAAAAAACTTTGTACCAGTAGATGTTCTTTTCACCAAGTTCTGTGTGGTTAAGCAAATGCTTTTGTTCCATGAGAACTCTCTGAATGAGAAAAAGGGCTCATTTTTCTATGAATTAAAATCAGACATAACCATGTAAAAACTGGAGTCTTTCTTGAGAGCAAATTTCATATTTCTCCTTTTCAAATGAAGAAACTTTTTAAAAAGTAGTTTTAGGTTCACAGCAAAATTGATTAAAAAAATGTAAAATTGCCATATACCTCCTGTTCCCACACAAACACAATTTCCCTCGTTATCAACATCCCACATCAAAGTTTTGTTATACACTTGTTATAATTGATGAACCTACATTGATGGTTTATTATCACCCTAAATAGTTTAAATTAGAGTTCACTCTTAATGGTGTACATCCTGTGGGTTTGGACACATATATAATGACATGTATCCCCCATGGTAGTATCATACAGAAAAGCTGCACTGCCTTAAAATATTCTTTGCTCTGCCTATTCATCCCTCCCTCTCCCCTAACTCCTGGCAATCTCTTTACTGTATCCACAGTTTTATCTTTTCCAATATGTCACATAATTGGAATCTTACAGTATATAATGTTTTCAGATTGACTTCTTCCACTTAGTAATACGCATTTAAGTTTTCTTCATTATTTTCAAGGCTTTTTGCACTGAATAATATTCCATTGCCTGGATGTACCCTCATTTAGTTTACCTAGTGAAGGAAAGTTTGGTTGCTTCCAAGTTTGAACAATTATGAATAGAACTGCTATAAATTGCTGGATCATATTTTGAGTATGTTTAATTTTGCAAGAAAGAGCCGAACTGTTTTTCAAAGGGCTATACCATTTTGTGTTTCCACCAGCAATGAATGAGAGTTTCCATTGCTCCACATCCTTGCCAGTATTTGAGGTTGTTAGTGTTTTGGATTTTGGCCATTCTAAACAGGTATGTAGTGGTATCTTGTTATTTTAATTTGCAATTCCCTAATGACACATGATGTTGAACATCTTTCTACATACTTATTTGCTATCTATATATCTTCTTTGATGAGGTATCTGTTCAGGTCTATTGTTCATTTTATAAATTGGGTAGTTTGTTTTCTTATTTTTGATTAATAAGAATTCTTTGTAAATTTTGGGTAACGGTCCCTAATCAGATACATCTTTGCAAATATTCTCACCTAGTCTGTAGTTTGTCTTATTCTCTTAACATTGTCTTTCACAGAGCAGAAGTTTTTAATTTTAATGAAGTGCAGCTTATCAAATTTTCTTTTATGAATCATGCCTTTGCTTGTATATATAAAAAGTCATTGTCATACACAAGGTCATCTAGGTTTACTCCTATGTTATCTTCTAGGAGTTGTATAGTTTTCTGTTTTATATTTAGGTCTTTGATCCATTTTTAGTTAAGGGCATAAGATGTGAGTGAAAGTTCACTTTTCTTGCATACATATGTTCGGTTGTTCTACTGTGTTGGCTTTGCTCCTTTGTCAAAGATCAGTGGATTCTATTTCTGTGGGGCTCTGTTATCTCTATTCTGTTCCATTGATCTATTTGTCTATTCTTTCATTAATACTACACTATCTTGATTATTGTAGCTTTATAATAAGTCTTGAAGTTGAGTAGTGTCAGTCCTTGGACTTTGTCCTTCTTTAATATCGAGTTAGCTATTCTAGATCTTTTGCTTCTCCATGTGAACTTTGGTCTCAGTTTGTTGATTTGTGCAAAATCCCTTGCTGAGATTTTGATTAGGGTTGCATTGAATCTATAGATCAAGCTGGGAAGGGCTGACATCTTGACAATATTGAGTCTTCCTAATCATGAACATGAAGTACATCTCCATTCATTTAGTTCTTCTTTGATTTCATTCACCAGAGTTTTGTAGTTTCCTTCACATAGACTTTGTTTCCTTCATATAAGTATTAGATTTATGTCTAAGTATTTCAGTTTTTGGCTGCTAATGTAAATGATAATGGGTTTTTAATTTCAAATTCCACTTGTTCATTGCTGGTATGTAGGAAAGTGATTGATTTTTGTATACTAACCTCATTTTCTGTAACCCAGGTATAATTATTCATTAGTTCCAGGAAATTTTTGTTGATTCCTTCAGATTTTCTATACATACACAATCATGTCATCTGTGAACAAAAACAGTTGTTTTTTCCTTTCCAATCTGTATACCTTTTCTTTTCTTTTCTTGCTTTATTGCATTAGCTAGAACCTCCAGTACAATGTTGAAAAGCAGTGGTGAGAGGGGCATCCTTGCCTTGTTCCTGATCTTAGTGGGAGAGTTTGTGTTTCTTATCATTAAGTATGATGTTAGCTGTAAATTTTTGTAAGTGTTCTTTATCAAGTTGAGGAGTTCTTTCTTAGTTTGCAGAGAGTTTTTTTTTTTTTTCTCTCAAAGATGGGTGTTAGATTTTGTCAAATTTTTTTTTAGCATCTATGTATTTAATCATGTGATTTTTCTTCTTTAGCCTGTTAATGTGATATGATTGATTAATCAGTTTTTGTACGTTGAAACTGTTTTGCATACCTGGGATTAATCCCATTAGTTTGTTGCATGTAATCATTTTTATACTGTGTTGGATTCAATTTGCTAATATTTTGTTGAGGATTATTGCATCTAGTTTTATGGGAGATATTGGTCTGTAACTTTGTTTTAATGTATTTATCTAGTTTTGATATTAGGGTAATGCTGGCCTCATAGAAAGAGTTATTATGTATTTGCTCTGTTTCTATCTCCTGGAAGAGATTGTAGAGAGTTCCTGTCATTTCTTCTAAAGAAGAAATTAAGTAGAATTCACCAGTCAACTCATTTAGACTTGGTGGTTTCTTTTTTGAAGGTTATTAATTATTGATTCAATTTCTTTAGTGGATATGAACCTATTCTTCTTGAGTGAATTTTGACAGATTGTATCTTTCAAGGAATTGGTCCACTTCGTCTACGTTATCAAATTTGTGGGCATAGAGTTGTTCATTGTATTCATTTATTATCCTTTTAGTGTCCATGGAATCTGCAGTACCTCTCTTTAATTACTGATATTAGTAATTTGTATCCTCTCTCTTTTTTCTTAGTAAGCCTTGCTAGAGGCTTTTCAATTTTACTGATCTTTTTAAAGAACCAGATTTTAGCTTCCTTGATTTTTCTCTATTGATTTCCTGTTTTCAATTTCTTTGATTTCTCTTCTAATTCTTATTATTTCTTTTCTCTTGTCTTGTGTTTTATTTGTTCTTGTTTTTTTTAGTTTCCTAAGATGAACACTTAAATGGTATATTTTAGATCATTTTCCCCTAATATAGGCATTCAATGCTATAAGTTTTCCTCTAAACACTACTTTCACCGTATTTCACAAATTTTGATGTTATATGTTCTTTTTAATTTAGTTCAAATGTTTTAAAAAGTTTTTTTCCTGAGATTTCTTCTTCGACTCGTGTATTATTTAGAAGTGTGCTGTCTAACCTCCAAGTATTTTGTAATTTTCCAGTTATCTTTTTGTTACTGGGTTCTATTTAATACCATTGTGCTCTGAGAGCAGATATTGTATGGTTTCTATTCTTTTAAATTTGTTAAGATATGTTTTATCATGTAGAATTTGGCCTGTGTTGGTGAATGTTCCTTGTGACATTGAGAAGAATATGTGATCTACTGTTGTCAGATAAGGTAGACCATATATATATATATATATATATATATATATAAAATACCTAGTTGATTGATGGTGCTTCTGAGTTCAATTATCACCTTATAATTTTCTGCATGCCAGATCTGTCTATTCATGATAGAGGAATGTTAGTCTCCAACTATAATAGTGAATTCATCTATTTCTCCTTGCAGTTCTGTTTTTGCCTCATATGTTTTGACACTCTTTTGTTAGGTGTGTACATATTAAGGTTTGTTATAGCGTACCTTGGAATATTGACCAGTTTGTCATTATGTAATGATCCTTTTTATCCCTGATAACCTTCCTTGTTCTGAAATCTTCTATCTGAAATCAATATAGCTACTCCAGCCTTCTTTTGATTAGTGTTAGCATGGTATGTCTTTCTCCATCTTTTTATTTTTAATCTATATATTTTTATATATTTAAAGTGAGTTTCTTGTAGACAAAATATAGTTGTACCTCATTTTTTCATTCACTCTGATGATCTTTGAATTGTATATTTAGTTCATTGATGTTTAAGATGATCATTGATAGATTAATATTGGTCATTGTTGCTGTTTTCTGTTTGTTGCCCTTGGTTTTTGTTCATATTTTTGTCTTCTGTACTTTTTCTGGATTTTGTAGTGTGAATTGAGTATTGTTTGTGATTCCATTTTCTCTCCTTTCTTAGCATATCAATTATACTTTTATATAAGAGCCTTTGCCTTTTAATATGCCTTGCAATTTTTGTTGAAAAGTGAACACAATGTACTGGGAAAAGGAACTGAGGTAAATAGGCCTTTAGTGGTGGTGAGGTATGGATGGAAGGGAAACCTTTTATAGTCCTATGATTAGGTCTTGGTCTTTTGATGCACCTGCACCCCTGGACTGTAAATTTCACCATTGTTTTTCAGGATTTTCCTCCCCTTAGATGGGACAGGATTGTCAGAGGGGCTGGAGTTGTATATTTCCTTCTCTAGTATAGAAGCCTAGAGGGAGCAGGAGTTGGCTATTCCTGACCATTCCCCTCCCCTGGTTAAGACCTGGTGAAATAGTTTTTCCTGAGGACAAAGCCTAGTTAGATGAACACAGTGCTCTTGGCATGTTACAAAATGGTTCCTCTTCCCCTCCCCTTGTCAGAAGCATAAGGACATTTTTGTCTGACATTCACTGTGAGGACCTGGGAGAGCTCCTGGAAGTAAACCTGACAAAAGTGTTGGGGTCCCCCTATGACTGGGTTCCCATGGATTTTTTAACCCTCAGAGCTGTCCACACAGAGTCTCTAATTTGCCAATTAGAGTTCAAATTTGCCTACGTCAGCACTGATTCCCACAAAGATTCCTACATGTGGATTTCTGTCATGATTAAGTTGTAGTGTTCTGTGTCCACCTGTCTGTCTCCCCAATTTGGGGGGCAGTAGTACACCCTGTGACCTCACTTCTCTAGTGGATCTAAGAAGAGTTGTTGATTCTTATGTTTATTCACCTATTTACTTGTTAGGAGGATGGAGTGGTAACTTCCAAGCTCTTACAGGCTGGACTGGAGTATCACATATAACTTACTTTATGAGGGCAGAGGAATGCACAACCAAAAGAACACAAATTAAGAAATGATAGATTCCAGTGAGTGTGAGGAATAGCAGGTCTCAGGCCATATTTGGCTGCACAGCAGTAAAAATTGCTCAGGTTTTGTCTTTTGATTATATTCAACTACTGTTCAGGTGAAGTAAGTGATTTAACTAAAGATTTACTTTAATATACCTCGTATGGTTGTTCTAAGTAAATGATGTGTCTGGATTAGAATATTAACTCTAAGAGGGCAAGAACTTTATATGTTTGTGCCTAGCATCTACTCAAGGGTTGAATAATGAAAGAAATGAAAGAACAAAGGAATATAAATCCATTGTAAATGGTTAAAGCATTAATAAATATAAGACATATTTTAAAATGCTTCCATCAAACTATTGCAGAGAGGAACGGAAATTCTGGGAGTGTTGAGGCTATAGCTAAGAATTCTATCCTTTCCTGGAGCACAGAATGTTTTTAATCTCAACTGTTAGCTCAAAAATAAGTTTAAGTAATGCATAATCAGTCTAACATTTTTCTACTATAAAATGAAATTTTGTAATTCCTGGGTAGAATGGATGCTGCCAAAGGTGTGTTCTGTTTGTTCTGTGGTTCAGGGAATTTCTAGCCATCTGGCAAGTACCATGGGAGTCTGTGTTTTCTCATTTAAAAAGCACAGGGTGATATATCATTGGTATAAACTTATATCACAGAACTTTGGGATCAGATTACAAACCATAGTATTCACTAAAAAAGATGAATATTTATCACCCTGCCAAGCAAACATGTCACATGACTATTTTATCAAATAATATCATATGTAATCTAAAGAACTGACAAAATTTGACAAAAGCCTTTTATAAAATCTGCCTAAGCTGAACAGTATTTCTAAACATTTTTTAGTTCTTAGATCCTTTTGAGAATGTGGTGAAAGCTATGAATTCTCTCCTGCGAAATAATGGATATGAGCAGATATACTAAAAATTTTTCATTCAATTTTCATGTATCCCCTCAGGGCCTGGACTCCAGGCTGAGAACTCCTACTTGGTCGATTATAAAATGGATTAATCATAATGATAGCATACATTAGACATTCTGAAGTGGAAGTGTGACGTGTGGCCTCTATCTCCTTTCTCCTCTTTCTCTTTGTTTGAGAGAGAATATAGGTTTTGGTGTCTAAATAGGATGGGTTATTTTTCTTAATACATGCATGTGGTAAAAACTACTAATGGTACAAAAGGTTATACAGTGAAAGTGTTCTCTCTATCAGAGGTTACAACTATTGTCGGTTTCTTTTGTTATCTGCCAGGAGATACACTATGCATACATAAACATGTGTTTCATACATGTAATATATAATATACACATATACTATGCACATACACATATACTAAAATATTTGCACTAAAATATTTTGCAGAATTTTCTATGCCTTTTTTTCTCCCACTAACTGTATATCACAGATATACTCAATGATTTTTAATACTGCAGAGTATTCCATTTATGTAGCATTGTTTATTTACCCCATATCCTAAGGACATGCAATTTAGGTTGTCTGTGATCCTTTGCTACTTAAACCAATGAAACAATTAATATCCTTCTACCTATGTCTTTGTGCACATGGGAGTTACTCTATTTTAAACATAATGAAAGAGCTGGGGCAGCCATGGAATGACTGGCATTTGTTCTCAGACTCACCACATTCAGCACAGCACATTTAGTCATAAGAATGCTGTGGGGAAATTAATTCATTATATTCTTGCCACCTCAGGGTACCAGTCATCCTTTCTATTCCTGCTTCTTTGTCTCTCATTTCGCTTGGTTCTGTGAGGGAACAGAAATGAGGCTGAGCCTTAATTACGTTTCACCATCTAGTTTGCCAGAATTAGAGAAGGACGGAAAAGCTTTCAGTGCTCTGACCCACCCTGACTGCATGTCCTTCCCATAGCAGTGTCCAGCATTCTCTTGTACGCTGGCTACTGTCTGCAGTCTCATTGGCAATGGCTCACGCTGGGAGTCTCTGTGGGTGTGATGAGAGTGGAGTGTTGCCACTCTGGATTTCTGGTTCATGGATTTTCTTATTCTGAAAGAAAATCAGGAAATTAAAAGGACAAAAATGCATAACTGTCAGGTTTCTCTAACTGATATAATTAAGGTACTGTAACTGTACATCAAGGCCAACAAATTGCTGTATGATAACAGATTGTTCTATCCTAGAGGGGAGCAAGCATTCAAGACACTTTCAATCTTAAGTCATAATTTATATCAGTGCTCCTTTGTTACTCACAGAGGCCCTTCTGACACTTTTGCACATGATAGATAAAAGCTAGTTTTTGTATGAGTTGAAATCAAGTCCTTTCCTCAGATATACTGATTTCTTACTTTAATTTTATCCTATGTCCAGCTTCCTTAACTTGCACATTGGCACTAGTTTACTTCTGGTGCTTGACCCACTGCTTCATACGCCCTTATTGGTACTTCCAGACTTCAGACTGTTCAGAAAACTTCTGATTCACAGCAATTCTGGATGTTTCTCCAAATCCAACTGGCCTGTCTTCTTTGGATGGGCTTTATTCCTGTACTGATTCTTACATTGTTTTGTGTTTTCACAACTGATTGTGGGTATCAAGAGAGAAGTCACAATTGGAAAATAAGAAGCAGAATGCAGAGAAATCACCCAGGTTTCAGAGGTCAGAGTAGAACATGAGTCAGGTAAGGCAGACTCAGAATAGAGTCATGAGAAACAGTGGGTCAGGATGCAGTTAGAAGATCCAAAAATCAGACTCGGGCAAAGTGAAAGAGCTAACAGTCAGGCTAATTGACATGGACCAAGAGAGCTATAGATGTTGGAGAGGAAGATAAGAGATGAGAAGAGACAAGGAACCAATGACAGTAGAAGACCTTATAATTCATTCAATACATATTTGTGATGTTCCTTCTATGTGTTGACAACTTTGTTAGGCATTGGAGATACAGTGAACAGTGAGGGGAAAACACTAACAAAAATCCCTGTTCTCATGGAGCTTATCTGAAACAATGTTTCTTTATTTAATTAAAGGGAAGGAGGGATCAAATCCTTCTGCATGAATAACCTGAGGCTTGTATGTAGGAAAAATTCATAATTCTTGGATTGTATAAGGCAATATTTCTTAAAATATCTTTGAAGGAAAGTAATTTTATAGAATTTTTTTTAAAGTTCTTTGTTCAAATGCATTTAATAAATGCTGGCAAACATTAGATTTTTCAAAACTGGAATTCTTCATACTGTAATAGTCTAGAGGGCCACATTAATGTACAAGAGAGCTATACATTTGAGTGTTTCCCAAACCTGCATATTAATTGAACCCTTCTTTAATTGAGTATCTTCTGGAACTGTAATTTATAAAGTACATTTTGATAAATGTTAATGTAGGGAATGTGTGAGTAGGATAAAAAAGATAACTCTTGTCCCTTAATGCCTGCAATGATTCCATTGGCTCCCCCTGCTCTTCCACTGCCAGTACTTCTCACGATGTTATCACCTTTGTGTGGGGACAACTTCAGCGGCTTATCTTCCCTCTCTTCACGTGGCACGAGAGCCATTGGGTCCCATGAAGAAAGTCTGAATTCTTTTCTGCAGCATATGGAGAAGTTAGATGCTAGTGGAAGAGATGGCAGGTGCCTGCCTTCTAGCTGAAGTGCCTGATGACTTTGTACATGAAGAAAGTGTTACCATCTGTACATAAAATCAGCTGTCACCCCAAATGTGAAAATGTGTGAAGTGGCTATCCCAGATTGCCATTCTGTTTTGACAGGCGAAGTAGTGGAACGTTTTTCTCTAAATCTGCACTATAAAATATTCTTTCTAATCCAAGTCCATCCCATCCCATTGCTTCCAGGTAAAATCCCTGTAATCCATATCTAATATGTGTCCCCAATTTAGAGTTTTAATTTTGAGGGAATCTCATAATTATTTATGGTTGTTTGCTGCATATCTATTTCTCTAGAATAATTTTATATATGGGGTAAAACGTATATAACTTAAATGAAAAATCAATTATTTGAATTCATTAGTTTATTGAGAACACGATAAAGAATATCATGTTTGGAGAGTTATACTATTTTCTACTTTTGTTAAAAAAGAAGATTGTTTTATAACTGTTGGTGAAGTATATTTTTTCACTGTTTTCATAATTCCAGAAGTACTTCATCACCTAATGGCCCTGATATATAACAAAACTAGAGCCCTTGGTCTATATACTCATAATCATCAGAACAGGGAGTCCTTCAAAAAAATATCCAGAGCAGTGAAAGATAACTTCATGAATTATGTCTGATATTTAAGGGAAAGAGGGGATGCCCTTATCGCTAGTTTGATTGAGGCATAAATGTTGTTTTGGAAATCATGAGCAAGTACGAATGCCTTTCTTTAGAGCACGTGATGACAGGTTCAATAGCTACATTAGATTGGTACATTTTTCAGTCTAGTAAGTTTTGATGGAACATGGCTAACCTCATTGTTCAACAGATTGAAAGCAAAATAAGGTGTTGATTAGCCTTGGTATCTGTGCAATTCATCTGGGTATGACGACCATCTGTATCCAGTCTGGCACTAATTAATGTATGATTCATAGGAAATGGGAGTTCAGAGGTTATGTGTCCTAGTTTTCACAAAAATTTTCTACTTAGGATGACAAGAAGCAGAAACATTGTCTGTGATGATAAGCATCATGGTAAATTAAAGGATAAAGATCAAAATGTGTGTAAAAGGAATTAACTTGAATAGATAGAACCCTTCCTCATTACCCTTTCCTTCTTCTTAGAGATGGTTGGGAAAAAGGCAAAGGGAAGCCACACAGACATAAATAATTGAAGACAACTGATGTACCTTTTGGAATGCAGCTTAGCAGGATCAACCTAGGTTCAAATCTTAGTTCTAGTATCATTTACTAGAATAGTTCTGTGACCTTAGGCATGTCTCAGGATCATCATCTATAAATACATATTTGTTGGCAGAATAAAATGAGATAATGTATAAAGTATGCCAGGCATAGTGATTTAATGATTACCCAATAGTAATAAATGTTTTTTTTTTTTCTCTATCCTCACATCACATTTGAATTTGAAACACATGCCTATTCTACACCTCTAATCTTCTTCTTGGTTGTCAGAATCTCACTTTCATATTCAACTGCTTTCATGTGCTGTGTGTTATGGCATATAAATATAAATAAATATAAATATATCAGTCATATATATGACTGGTTAATGTTTGGAAATGCATAACAACATGAATCCTTTTGCTTTACATATGCATTAGCACTCTATTAGAGTATAACTTTATAGAAATAATAGGACAGCAAGCATCAAGTTTAATGACTGAAAGGTAAAAGAAAAATCAGTGTCTTAGAAAAATTTAAAATCAGCCAATTCATGATCTCATGCCTCTGTTCTTTTATCACAGTGACTCCTTCTTTCTACTGTCAGCCTGGTGACTATAATGAGCACCCTTGTATTGCTTCTCTGTCTACTTTTTCCAATTCCCTTTCTCTACAGACACATGTGCCAGCCTGACGTAGCCCCGAGAGCACTGGATGGGTTAAAGTGCCACTCTCTCCAGGTTTCAAAATAGCATCATTAGTGCATAAATGTCTACAGCTTTTAAAAATAATTTAAAACTCTTTCATACTTATTTCTCATTCTGTCTTGCCTGAGAACCTCTTTTCTTGCTAATATGATGGCTTTTATTGTCTTCAACATATGGGGATGCAAAAGTCCAGACAGAGAGGTAACTTCCTTTGAACACCAAGCATCGAAAAACAGGGTGGATGTGAAGCCTCCTGATTCACAGGTGTACCTTTCACCACCCCATCTTCCCTTGTAAAACCCAAAGTTCAATTGAAAATTCGAATGGAATTCTAAATAGAAGGCTCTGGAGTGGGAGAACATGATAAATTCTTACATCTGTGATTCTCTGTATCTATTGACTTTAAACATATAATTGAGTTGGTTGACAGAGCACATGAAATATGGTTAGACTTTTTCCCAACTTTGAGACTCATTTGTTGAAAGCCACCAAACAATAATCCTCCTATTCAGTCCCATCAGGTGGACTATTTTAAGGTGAAGGCCATTTTATTTTTTGCCAAAACCTACACTGGGATCCTGGTAATTGGCAGAATGGCTTAAGAAAGGGCACTTAACTTTATTTAATACGGAATTGCAGACTTTTGTTCATTCATTTTATAAATTTTAGGAATAAAAGGAAAACTTAATTATTATCTAATTAAAACCCCTCATTTCACAGAGGGAACTTGGTCCAGAAAGTCAGTTGAGCTACCCAGAAAAGCCAATAGTTAGTGGTTGTTTTTTTACTAGAATCTCGATAGTTTGATTCTTCTAAACTTTGGTTCAGTATTCTTTTGTCTTTTTAGTGTATCTCACTATCAGCTTAACCCAAAGGCTTTTTTTAAACCTGTATATCATTATAAAGCTCCTTATAATTTATAACTTTTAATATTCTGATGAAGTGTTAAGTTCCATAAAGTGTACTACATTTATTTTTTATGTTACACTACTCTTTTTTCATTGAAGTATAGTTAATTTACAATGTTGTGTTAGTTTCAAGTGTACAGCAAAGTGATTCAGTTATACATATATATATATATATATATATATATATATATATATTCTTTTTCAGATTCTTTTCCATTACCCATTATCACAAGTTATTGAGTATAGTTCCTTGTAGGTTCCTGTTGCTTACCTATTTTATATATAGTAGTGTGTATAAGTTAACCCCAAACTCCTAATTTATTTTCCCCCCTCCCCATTATCCCTTTTGGTAACCATAAATTTGTTTTCTAAGTCTGTGAGTCTATTTCTGTTTTGTAAATAAGTTAATTTGTATTTTTTTTTTTTTTTAGATTCTACATATAAGGGATATCATATGATATTTGTCTTTGTCTGAGTTACTTCACTTAATATGATAATCTCTAGGTTCATTCATGTTGCTGCAAATGGCATTATTTCATTTTTTTAATGGCTGAGTAGTATTCCATTGTGTATATATATACCACATCTTCTTTATTCATGTGTTGATGGACATTTAGGTTGCTTCCATGTCTTGGCTGTTGTAAATAGCGCTGCTGTGAACATTGGGGTGCATGTGTCTTTTCGGATTAGAGTTTTCTTTGGATATATGCCAGGAGTGGGATTGCAGGACCATATAGTAATTCTATTTTTCATTTGGATGGAGGTTCCTTAAAAACTGAAAATAGGGTGTACTACATTTCTGGTCACTCGTAATCATTTTTAAAATTGTTGATGTCTAAACTAGCCTTTAAAGGCAGTCATATGCTCATTTTATAATTTTCTTTTTTATCAGCTTTACTGAGGTATACTTAGAGTACAAACTTTGCACATATATATTGAATACATTTTGATGTCTTTGATACCTGTGATACCATCACCACAATTGAAGTAATAAACATATTTATCACCTCCAGAAGATTGCTTGTGTCCATTTGTTTGTTCCTGTGTGTGTGAAAAGAATACTTACCATGAGATCTACCCTCCTAATGAGTTTTCACGTGTCCAACTAGCATCTACTTTAGAAAGATCTACCGGAAAGGATAGAACCTATAGTTAACAATACAGTCCTATATACTTAAAAATTGCTAGGAGGGCAGATCATGTGTTAAGTGTTCTTATCACTAAAAATAAAGAGGGCAGAAGGACATTTTTAAAGGTAATGGTCATATTTATGGCATAGTTTGTGGTGATGGTTTCATGGGTGTATACTTCTAAACTCAACAAGTTGTATACATTAAATATGTACAGCTTTTTGTGTGTCAATCATACCTCAATAAAGTGTTTTCAAAAACAGAGAGACATAGAAAGACCTATGAGGTTTTAAAAACATATGTATATACGTATATATATTCCCAACTCTACTTTGGAACCAATGAATCAAAATTTCCAGATGATGTCTATAAACAAGAACAAACAAATAAACAAAATACCTTATGTTATTCTGTTGCATTACACATAGAAGCTACTTCACTAAACTACCTCACAGCAATAAAATAAAAGCTTAATGGTTTTGGAGAAAATGCCTCTTAGAGTTACTCACTAATCTGACAGCAAAGAAACCTGGGATGAGTAATACCCTTACATCTGAGGTCCTGGGACCCCTGCCTTGGACACCATACCACACAGGGTCTCCTCTTGCCCTTCTGCAGCTGTACCCCATCACCTTCTCTGGGATGAGGAGTCCATGGAGCTAATAGGATATGTCTGCCAAGGGTAAATGCATGTATGTTCCCTTCTAGACCATGTTTCAGGTACCTGGGATCCAGAAATATCTCTGCTCAACCTTCTCTAGTCTGTTTCAGGGCTTGTGAGGACCTCTTTCCAAGTCCATTCTGTTGTGGGCAGAATGCTCCTTTAGTGAGCATAACTGAGGGTCCTAGAGTGGATGGGGATGGAGCCTGGACTTGAAGATAGGTGTCCATATACATACCAGTTAGTTCTGGTAGGGAGGGGAGGAGGGTGAGAGCCATTTATTTATACTCTTGTTCCTAAGCCCTGCCCCACCCTCCAAATAATATCAGGAGCAGTCTGGAATTACCTGATATCATAAAGTATTGTAAGTCTACAAAGGCTCAGAGTTCTCAGTTATCATGATTTTGTTTTAATGATGTGTTTAAAGTGTAATGAGAAACTGTATGCTGATTATGGAAATACATGAACTAGGTAGAGTCTTTTAGTGCTGCCCAAATGCAGAGTGCCACATTGCTTTCCACAACCATGACAGGACACTCCAAGCCTTCCCTTCGTAGGCAGTGCTCTAGGGTTAAGGCAACAAGCACGATGATCAAACCTATCTTTGCTGTGTGTGGTTGAGTGCTTCTCTCTTCTTTTACAATCCAGTCACTCAAATCACATTATGGCCTAATATATGACCCTGGACATCAAGCATTCCATGCACATGGTGTATCACTGAGCATGAATCCCCTACCCTTCCTTGGCATTGTATGATTCACCAAAAAGTCATGTGAGGTAGGTGTGTCAGTAAAACGTTACTCTTTACAAATGAGGTTATTCAGCTTGGAGCATTTTATTTTCTTGTCCAAAGTCACATGCCTAATAATTGGTAGAGCCATGCCTAATTGAAGGGACACAATTCAACCTATAACAGACACATTTCTCTAAAGTTCCCTACATGATGTTGTGGGGAGAGGATATTAGGGATGAAGAAATCAGAGAAAAGAGTATGTTAGGTTCATGTCTGATTACAATTTGGAGGCAGAAATATTCTGGAGCTTAGGAGGTTAATAGGGAACATTTTTACTGGGACCTGTATGTAAAAAGGGACCACACAAAGAATAAAAATTAAAGAGTAACTTTTACATTGGCAGAAGGAAATCCACATCTGTTTGAAAAGGCAGAAGCGGGGCAAAGTAGAAAGATATAAAAAAAAAACACACAGCAAGTAGAAAACACAAAATAAGATTCAGAAATAAATCTAAATACACCAGTAATTACAACATATATAAATAGGCTCAATTCACTGACCAAATGATAGCCTGTCAGAGTGAATAAAAATCAAGATACATTAGTATTGTTATACACATTTTTATTTAAAACAGTCACCTTTGATTTGTTTGAAAATAATGTATAAGCCAAAAGAAATCCAGGTTAGGAATTTTAATGTCAAACCAAACTTAATATGAGTAGACGAAAGGGAAATTGCATCAGAAGGATAAAAATGATGATTAATGAATATGTGTTTAATAATATCATTTTAAAATCCATAATTAAAAGTTAACAGAATACGGAATCTAAGGAAAAAAAAAAAAAAAAAAAAAAGGCCATGAAGAACCTAGTGGCAAGATGGGAATAAAGACACAGACCTACTACAGAATGGACTTGAGGATATGGGGAGGGGGTGGGGTGAGATGTGACAGGGTAAGAGAGTGTCATGGACATATATACACTACCAAATGTAAAATAGATAACTAGTGGAAAGCAGCCGCATAGCACAGGGAGATCAGCTCGGTGCTTTTTGACCACCTAGAGGGGTGGGATGGGGAGGGTGGGAGGGAGGGAGATGCAAGAGGGAAGAGAAATGGGAACATACTGTATATGTATAACTGATTCACTTTGTTATAAAGCAGAAGCTAACACACCATTGTAAGGCAATTATACTTCAATAAAGATGTTTAAAAAAAAAAAAAAAAAAGTTAACAGAAAAAATAAGTGAATAATTATATTCAATAATTAAAAATATCCATTATTGAAATTAAGAACTCAAGCAAACACAAATAAGCAAATACATAGGAAATTTGAATATCATGTACTAGCTATAATTTTATAATCAACAGAGATGGAATATACATTTACTCGTTATTTTCTTTTCTATTTATTTGCATTTTTCTTCTGTTCTTAAATAATTATATGCCTTATAGATTTTTAAAATAAAAGAATACTTTTAGCAATTTACATGTCAATAAACATGAAAATCTAGATAAAATTGATACATTTTGAGAAACATAAAATGCCAAAATTGGCTAAAAATGAAACAAAAAAGAATAACACAATGACAGCAACAAAAACTTAAATTAGTAATGAAAATTCTAACTCCATTTCCATCAAAAAGCTCAGGTCTGGTTTAAAAGCGAGTTCTGCTAATTTTTCAAGAAACAGATAATCCAAATCTTATATAAGAGGTTATAAAAAGTAAAACAAAATGGAATAATGAAGGAAGTTATTCAGTCACTTTAATAAAATTAATTATTATTGATACCTAAACAAGTTAAAGGTAGTACAGGAAGAGAAATCATAGGTCAATTTCAGTATTAAATATAGATGTAAAGAATCTGAATTAAATGAATCTAACAGAAGCAAATAGTGTGTTAAAAAATACATCGTGAACCAATGAGTCTATTCCAGAAATGTAATCATGTTTTAACACTAGAAAAATATAATTGCAGTTAGTAATGGAATATAGGGAAGAGATGCACATAAATAGCTCAAAACGTGCAGAAATATGACAGTGTTCTGTATGACTTTATAATAAAAATAGTCAATTTTGAACAAAAGATAACTTTCTTAACTTAATTAAAAAATCACAAAATTACAAAGTTGGCATATATTAATGTTCTGCTGAGACTATTATAAAGCCTTGTCCATTGCTGGTGGGTGATTAAACTGTTCATTGTGAAGAAGAGAGTGTCAATGCCTAGGATATAGGATATATTTTTATGTCATTAAGACCAAGAAATTTTATTCCAAGATTTATATCCAACAAAAAAGCCTGCATAAATTTGTAAAAGGACATGCACAAAGTTTTCATTACAACCTTTAATTTTTGATGGTGGCTGTCACTAGTAGGAAGCAACCTACATGTCCATTCCCAGGGGAATGATTAAATAAAATATGGAATATGCACAAAATAAAATATGATGCAGAGTCAGAAGCAAAGAGCTAGATTTATTGCCATTAGGCTACATCTTGGAAACATGTTAATAAGAAAAGGGAGCAAGAGTAAGGTTTATAGCACCATTTATGCAAATTAAAAACACATGTTAATACCATATAGTTTTCAAGGATACACACATATCTAAATAGGTGCAGAGAAGGGAAATTGGAGAGACATAGATTAAAAACACTAGTGTGAATACCTTTCAGAAGGAGGGCAATAGCAGTAGTGACGAGAAGTGAAGGGAAAGTAATACAATGAAATAGGGCATAAATAAGGTTCAGATAAAAGATAAAAGTAAAATCAATTATGTGATATATGTACAAAATTCTTGTATTTTTATGTGTTCTTTGCAAGCCTTTCTTAAATAGCAAGTTCTCCAAATGTATTTAAAATAGGATTCAAATTGTATACCATTTTTTTCCCCATGAACACATGGAAAAAAGTGTTTTCACTTGTCATGCTCTGAAAAGTGGTTACTTTGCAGGGAATCATAACTTTTCCATCTTTCCTTGGCTGGAGGATTGAAAAGTTTGCATATTTCCTTTGTCTGTTCAGATAGTAAGGATGAAAGAACGTCTGTGGTTTTTAGATAGCCGTTGGGTTGACCGGCTGCCACCTTGAATCTGAATCAGATTTTTAAGGGTCGGGCTGGCAAAGTGAATTAGTCTATGAATATTCTTTCTTGATGTTGAATTGGCTTGAATGAGGACCCCGTTCTAACACAGCCTCTATTGCCAATATGTATAAATAAGAGAATAAAGGTAAATCAGATAATAAAAAGCACACAATAGCTTTTTCAAGAGCAAGTGTTATTTCATTTTACTAGAAACTGAGGCACAGGAAGATTTAGTGACATAGTATTCCCAACCACACCATGAATGAGGAAAAAGACAAGCCAGAAGTAGAACCACATTTTTTGATTCCCAGCCAGTACTTCTTCCACTCTTGTCTTTCCTCTATAAAGTGTTCAAGTGCACATGAATCAAAGCACAATAACAAACTGCATCATCAATATTTAAGATTCTTCATATGAAACATTTCATAGAGTTTGGAGATTTATGGGAAGATTCAAAGTAGCAATTTGTGTTTGCAGCAGAGACATTTTAAATGACTAAAGTTTTAATTAACCACTAACTCTTTTCTTCCCACGGCATGCACAGTCAACTTTACCTGTTTGCTGTCTGAAGCTCTGTGTTTGCAAGTTAGAAACTCCTGCTTCTTTCCATTTTAATTTAAAATTGTGAGCCTGACATAATCAACTTCTTTCCTGTTTTGGTTGTTTAATGAACGTTAATGAAACAAAATCAAGGTGCTATTTAACATTCAGCCAAATTTATTAATGGTTAGGAGGGATAACTTTGTTTTCAGGGACTGGGGTTGAACTTGACTTATTGAGGGAAATTAACGTTTTCACTAGCATTTAATAAAACCACAGTAGGGTATGGGGCCTGCAAAATCAGGTCAACCTATGGTTGATATGACTGTTTATATTGAGAAAATATCTTCAAATCAGAGAAACCATCAGAAGTTTAATTAGCAGTTGCTTCTACTTGATTAAAAGGCATTTCAGATGAGGACAGAGTGCCATTTTCTCATGGCTACTTTACTCATATATTTTCTCTTATTAGCACATGTGCTTTCCAACTACCTTTTTGTGCATTCACTGCTTGCATATTAAATGTCTTCTGGATACCTTGCCCTACCGGATATTTTATATACTTCTGAGCATATATTTATTATACTCAGAAGTTGGTTTTTTTTTTTTTTTAAGTCTATGAGAGGCAATATAATAGAGTGTTTTCTGGTAAGCATTCATACTTTGACAACAATAACAAAAAAACCCTTACTTTGAATCCTAGATCTGCCCCTTACCAACTGTGTGATTTTGGAGCAAGTTATTATCCTCTTTGATCCTCAAGTTTGTCTCATCTGTGTCTGCCTCACAGAAGTTATCATTCAATCAGGAAATATTTTTGTGCCAGTTTTTGTAATAGGCCTGGGAACAAACAAGGAACATGTTTGTGCTCTCACGGAATTTACCATTTAGCAGGGGAGAGAGACTTGAAAGAATAAATCACATAGAATGATTATTTACTTAAATTTTTACCAGGTTTAGAGAAATGCTTATAAGTCTGGAAAACATGATAGTCTTCCCTAAGGAAAAAAAAATATTACACTAGGACTTGAATGATGAGTAGAAGGTGGCCAAGAGAAAAGAAGGAGGAAAGTGTCCCAGGGAGAGGATAAAGCAGATGCAAAAACTGTGAATAGAAAGGAGATTGATTTTCCTGAGCATCTGAGGAAGGCCAGAGCAAAGGCAGGAAAGGGGAAGCTGACAGATGTGGGCACAGGGTAGATTGTGCAGAACCTTGTAAGCCAAACTGAGAATGTTAGATTTTGCCTAAGTGCAATAAACCACCGAAAGGTTTTAAGCAGTACAGGAAAGAAGAGTGTTCGTTTTCTATTGCTGTTGTAGTAAATTACTGCCAACTTAGTGGCTTAAAACAACACAATTTTCTTTAGTCTTCCAGTTTTCTTTTTCAGAATCACAACGCAGGTCTCACTAACCTGAAATCAGTGTTGGTAGGACTGTGTTCCTGTCTGGAGGCTGTAGAAAAGAATGCATTTTCTTCACTTTCCAGCTTGTGATTATAAGCTGTGATTATAATGCTTGTGATTATAATAGGCCTAGTCTGGTCATCTACTATAATCTCCCTATTTAAGATCATCTCATTAACAATGTAACAACCTTATTCCCATCTACAACCTTAATTTCCCTTTTTCATGTGACTTAACTTATTCACAGTTTATTCTGGGTATTAGGATATGAACATTTTGAGGGGTTATTATTCTGCCCACTACAGGGAGAAAACCTAGTAAGGGTGTGATCTCAGAAAAAGTCCTGTAGAGAAACTCAGGAGTGTAGATTCACTTAAGAATTATTCCATGTGGGTCACTCCAGGGAGAAGTAAATTCCTAGGTACTTGCAACTGGAGGACACAGCTCTTAAGAAGAGGGTGGTGGCCTTTGAAAGGGCAAGTAAATCGGGGAAGGTACAATGTGCGACTATTTTATGTAGCACTAAGAAAAAATGTGCTGGTAATTAAATGATGATAGTTCTTCAATTGTAAGATGGTTCTTGATTTCAACTATGATACAATGTGAACAATGTTCATCTACCAACTGATGAAATCAGAAAATGATATTAAAATTTTAATAAGCACTTATTCTTACTAACATCACCATTCCCTTTTATATTTTTTACATGTGCCAATATAGAATATGTTGTCAAGTTGTACACTCCCATTTGTTGACTTCCTTTATTCTTCTTATTCTTTTGGTTAAACAAAGTATTTGCGTCGGGCTTATCCATTAACTTAGACATGGCGAACACGAGGTACATATGCTACGCTGCCGACCCTCCCAGCTTTTTAAACTCCTCTTAGCCCTGGGGAGACATCACAAATCAATCAAAAACATTCTTACAGAGCTTTAGGAAGACTTAGGATCTTTCTCACAGGTGAGGTGACAGCATAATTGCTTGTTGAAACTAGGGCTCTTCTGAGAGTCACAGTGAGAGCTATTAATAAATGCTTGAGTAAAAGTATGAAATGAGAACCTCCTAGGCAAAATGGGATGTATTGTCTCTCCACTCATAAAAGTTCCATTGATTAGAGTTAGCATGAAAGTTGAAACATATTTGCCAACTTTGTCTAAAAATAGGGTTCTATTGGAAACAAAAGAATCTTTGGGCTAGACTGGAGGCCATGTGAATTTATGATCTCCTTGAGGAATCTTGATCATTCTTGCCTCCAAGCGACTCTCCTGTCTGTCCATCCCCATCTCCTGACTTGCTCTCTATCCTTCCTTAGCTGTGTTTGCCTAAATTCTAGCCTTATCACTTGGGAACTCTGAACAGTTCTTTGCTGAGGCTGCTTCTTACAATTTTTGTGCATGGGTCCTTCAATACCGGTGTCACCCTGATGATTACAGTGGCTTAGGAATTGTCCCCAATCATACCGTGATATGACAATTGGATTTATTATGCGTCAGGTAAACATGGAAAAGTCAAGAGACAATGAACCGCAAAACAGACACCATTTGCGAGGATGATACTATACAATAAAGATAGACCGAAAAAGTGAAGTTTATGATTTGTAAAATGTCTAAATATTTTCTTTTATTTCTGACTAGAGATTTTTGAAAAACTTATGGGAACTATAAATACTCTAAAAGAAATGAACCACATATTGAAGTGAGGTGAGAAAAATAATTCCATTAAATGGCTTGATGTTTTGGCTATATAATGCAAATAATCTAAACAAGTGAAAAAACATGTAAAAATACAAAATATCTGGTTACCTTGTGTTCTTTGATTCAAAGTACACAATTAAACACATACTTCTGTATTTAAAGAAGTTAAATAAGAATTGGTGCCATGATGTTCCTTCTTCATTTAAAAAAAAAAAAGTTAAATCATGCATCAGGCTGATTTCTATTCTCTTCTGTCTTGAGGGTAGAAAATGAAGGCCACATGGCTATGAAACACTACTGTTCTTTTTCATGGCACAATTGCTTTGTTCAGCTGTTTCGAAAAGAAGAATCCAAGGATAAAGAGCTCTGTCATAAACATGAAGGCTTGTATTTTAATTACATAATATAGAGTGAAGGAGGAAGTTAGGAAGAAGAAAGAGACAAAGATTAGAAAGAAGGTAAAGGAAAAGAAAGATAATGAAAACTTTAAAAAAACAAAACAAAACTGTCTAGACAGCTGAAGACAAAGGCAGTTACCTACCTGCCCTTCTGTTTCTCGGTATTTCCTATCAAACAATACAGACCATTGAGAACAGATACAGATGTAGATATACATATATATCTGTACACATATCTCATGATATATCATTTATATATATCATGGTATATACATCATGCCCTCTGCATAATTTAAAGATAAGAATGTCCAATTTTCACAATAAGTAAGAAGAAGAAAATAGCCAGATTCCAGCTGTAATTACTCATCCTCCCACTCTACTCCTGCCCCCCACCCCTTAAGGCTTTGTGACAAGCAAAGACATATGGAGAATAACAGTGGAGAAGAGAAAGCTTAAGCTTACTATGAAACCACCACTATTAGTATAAAAATCCTAAAAGCGTTTCTTGGTAGATCAGAGCATGGACTACACGAAGAGACCTAAAAATATGCATGATTTAAAGGGCACTTTGATAGGCATAGTTTCTGAAGGAGGAAAAGGGCAAAAATAGACACCTTTTGACAACTGGGTGAAGGGGAAGATAAGCAAAAGGGCAAAATATAGGGTTTCAAAATAAAATTGCGGGTCTGCAAGCCACAGAATGTAAGGGCATAACTCCACCCCCACCACCAGAACAACAGGAAAATCTATTCCAGTGTCTACACAGATGGAATAAAGTATCTTTAAGAATCTTAGAAAATACAATACCACAAAAATTCACAACATTAACAAATCCATACAGATCTATTGAAAAATTCAGAAAACCAAATTCCAAACACATCAACTGCAGATAATTCTCCAGAAAAAAACAGGAAGCAGAAGAAAACTGCAAATATCAATAAAAGTCCAAACAGAATTAAATACGCTCAAACAGGCATTCGAGGATATGAAAACCGCCTTGAACCAGAAATTCAACAACTGTACACGTAAAATAATATCAAGTGAAAGGTTTTCCACAACGAAGCATATTCTTTAAAAAGTCTTTCTTTTGTTTGCAAGCTCTAATATTTAAAGGCTTCTAGTTGTACATAAAAGAGATGTCTATTTACTAATTAATTCAGTTACCAATGCATGTTTAAAATAGCATAATTACCCTTTTCACACATGCCATAAAACAGCATTATCTGAATTCTTTAAATCATCTTTGCCATTCCTGTTTTCATTATTATTGAAGTTACTTTTTGGGTCTTCTAACATGTTTACCTGGAATATACCACCGTTATTTTTCTCTAAAATATCTGAGATAAATTATTATTTCTGTAAATATTTTTCTTTCTCTAAGTTACTTTTGAATCTATCATTGAGGCTGCCCCTAAAATTTATATTCTGAGACATGGTACTAAATCATGAGAAGTTAGGACAATTTTTTTTTTTAAATACGTCTAAAATTAAATTGAAAAATTTGGCTGATTGGTGGAGCTAGTTACTATGCTGTTTTTAAAGTAGTCTTCAACAGGTCTATTAAACCTTATTACAAATATTCAACACTTACAATTGAAAATAATGATTAGTAATTTATCTTAAATGTATTTGTTTCCTTTCAAAATTTCTTTCAAAATTCCTTTCCTTTCAAAAGTCACCAGAACTTATAGTTATCAAAACTAATACTGTTTGAGGTCTCTTCAATCTAATATGCATTCCCCAGACAGTCCTTTGATGTAGAAAGTGAATTCAGAAACCACCTCATAGTGTGAGATTCATAAGGTGACTTTTATTTTTTTAAACTGGGGAGTAAACGGCACATAGTATGTTTCTGGAGTATTTTACTTTCAGAGGAAAATGTCAAAAATCCAACAGAATTTTTAAAAAACTTTTCATGTCAGTGATTCAGAACTGTTTACACACTTCTGAAATGGGATTGTTACTTCAAATCATGCCTCTGTGCATTGGGCTGGCTGAACTACATAGATTCAAATCATCCTCTGACATCTCTCCCTATTCTATGGTTCTGGTTAAAGCAGAATGGCTTCAGGGAAACTTTACAGTAGCAGATAAAAGTTTACCGGTTTTTGTGGAAATGAAATGATGTCTGACAACTGGTCAGAGATAAAATGAGATGCTTCCTGAAGTGGCCAGGTTCAGGGTACACTGCTGGGCAACAGCTGGAGATAAATCTGTCAACAGGATTCTATTTTCCTTGTTTCCAAGTCCAAACAATTCCCTTCGCAGATATGTTTTTCTCTTTCACAGAGCTGCAAATCAATATTTACTTTTATTGGAGAAACGTATGTGGTAGATGTGACTTAGTTCCCAAACTCAAGCATGCAAGAGAACATGGGTAGGGAATTCTCTCCCAGTCGTTCGTGGAAGGTTCACGTGCCTCTAGGAAAATCCAGCAAGTCTACCCTCCAGTCTGGCATGTTTGTTGCTACGGACCATGTTGTTCGAGGCCACATGCTTTCTGGAAGAATGCTGCCTCTTGGATTCCATGCCACATGCTGGCATGTGATTCTTTCTTATGTTGGCAAGAGCCAAGGGACAGGGAACAATCTCCCTAAAGTTGCCAAACTCCATCCTCTAGACGTTTCACCATTACGCTGGAGTGATGTCCAGAAATGGAGACCATGTTGTTCCTGTTGCCTGTGAAACCCAGAGACCTTTACCTCCTACTTGGTCTGGAGAAAACATCTCTGTTTTTCCCACTTATAACCTGCAAGTGCAAAGACTCTCACCCTTCCTCTCCACTCCACCAGGAATGCTCTCTTCCCTGAGTGTAAACTTTTACTAAAGAATGGAAGGAAGCACTTCATGATGAAGATTTTGCTTTACACCGGTAAAATTCCAGAAACAAGGAAAAACTAAGATCTGTATAGCTTGGAGGAGGGGCAGAAGACCAGGGAAGAAGGGGAGTAGACTCTAAATAAAACCAAACTGATATCTTAAAATTTATCTTGCTGCAACTAGGCAAATTACAGTTGACCAAAGGTGTGGTCAAATGAATACCAGGAAAACATATTACAACTGACTCGTAAGGGGAAGGTCAGCCTTATTTTGCTACAGTCGCCGAAATCCGATTATGTGACTCCAGAGAATGAAAAACCTTGTAAAATACGTACTTGCTTCCATATATCATCACATTCGTTTATCTTAGACGCTAACTTCTCCCAGTCAAAAAGTGCCTCCTGCAGATTCTGTGAATGCCCTAAATGCTAATATGTCTCTTTTACTTAGCTCTTTCTAGCTTGAGTGTGTGTGTGTGTGTGTGTGTGTGTGTGTGTGTGTGTGTATGTATGTATACATATATACACACACATGCTTTCCCTCCAAGCCATATGCAAGCTTCCTGAAGTTCTTGATTGATTGATTGATTGATTGATTGAAGTAGAGTTGATTTACAGTGTTGTGTTAGTTTCTGGTTTACAGCGATGTTCATATTATGCTGCGATTGTTGAACTTAGTTACCATGAGCGGTGGGAAGTTTGTGTTGGGTCTTTCAGCCTCCTTTCTACCTATTTTGTCTTTGAAGAGGCTGGAAAATATGAAACCACATTTCCCAGATTCCCTCACAGGTAGGTGTGAATATGAATCACGTGCTGCAATCAGAAGAACATGTGCAAATCCGGAATCCAGGTGTGAGTAGTTCAGAAAGAAGTCCTCATCCTAGTGTAGGAGCCACTGGAATTGTTGGCAGCTGCTGGCCACCTTGCACTAGTGTTGCATTTTCAGTTTTCAGAATTGTGATGGTGAGAGGCCTTTAAGACTCAGCAGAAGCAGCAACTTGCTAAACTCAGGGTTCTAACTACATCAGAATATTCTTAAACTTAACAAGCCAGAGGTACCTCCCTGACGTGTGCTACTCTGCCCCTTTCAACTGTTTTTTAAGCACCCAATTCTGCCTTTCAAATGGGTAGGAGGAGTTTTGCAAGAAACTACCCATATTCCCCCACCAGGAAGCAGTTTGAAACGTCAATAAAAAAAAATAAGATATATATGTGTATGCCTGTGTATGTTATAAATATCTATGTATTTTACTGATTCTGTTACCTGTAGGATCACACAATACCAGAGAAATAAAGAATCTGAGAAAGACTATGACCCCCTTTTCAATTACAGATGAAAAAGCTGAAGTCCAAAGAAGTTTTGGTTTGTCCAGGTTTAAACAACAGTGACCTAGAGCTGGGGTTACTACTCTGGTCTTTTGTCCACGTGTTCAGGGCTCTTTCTGTTGTACGACTCTGATTCCAAAAGATTCAAGACGACATTCTATCAACTTAGTTAAAATTACTGCTAATTACTCTTCTCTCTCTCTATGTGAGTCAATCTCTCTCCTCCCTTCTCTTTTTCTTTCTCTCCTACTTCATTAACCCAGAATCCAGTTAATTCAAATTTGTTAAGTTCAAATTTGTTGTTTATACTTGCAGTGAAAAAAATATATATATTAGATGTATAAATGTGAGTATACCTGCACATGTGATGTTTCATCAGGAATGTGACTTAAGTTTGAAGATGATTTTAACCCAGTAATACTATTTACATCATACCATGTGCAATATACCAATCACTTGGGGGTAGTATCTAGGTTCTAACACTTCATTCACTTTGTGACTTGGGAAAGTTTCTTTACCTCCATGGGCTCCGGTTCAGTCATCTGTGGAGTGGAGTTAACACAAGAGCTATTAAACAGGGCTTTCCTGAGTAGTAGGTTGATCATGTTCACGCATGACGGGGCAACTTTTGCGTTGTCTGCATGGGACCTAGTATTGATCTGGTGACACTGGGACTGCAAACTCTGGGGGTATAAAAATATGCCACTCTTGGCACAGACATTGGTTTTCTCATGATTAGTAGAAGCAGCTGTGAGACCTCTTCAAGCAGCCACATAAGCAATTCGGATTTTGAAGACGGGAGGAAGGACAGAAGGGGAGATTCCTCCTGGTGACTGGAGGCGACAGAAAGATTTATAGGCACATTGAAAGCATCCTCTTCTGGATCCCCACATATGGCTAGGAAATACTTTGGGGAGGTTTCCCACCTTGCTTGGGAGAAAAGGTGCTATCAAGATAATACATTTTTGCATTACAAATTTGAGACATTGATAACAAAACATTTGGTATGTAATTTCCACTAAATAATTAGTATGCCATCCATATACAGCTACTGTATTTTGTCTTTTTAATGTAAAGATTTTGCCTCTTCCCCATGGGGAAGCATTCTTTGCTTAACCAGTTTCTTTAGTTAGGAGAGCTTCAGAAATGGCTAGATTTAGAGGCGCTATCAGCCTGAGATGATTAAAGACCTAAAGGAAGTCATTTGCATCACTCACTGAAAGACAAAGTTAAGGGCTATATATTTTGTAAAATATCCAGACACAGACATTGATTTTGCGGTGGACCACCAGCATCTACACTCTGTCCTGGGTAAGCAAAATTTAATGCCATTTTGAAAAGTTAATTAAACCCACTGATGTATGACCAATAAAAATGTAAGCATGTCAGAACGCTAGTATTGTGAGGAGACACTCCAAGAGAGCAGACTTCATGACTGAAAGGCTGTCTTAAGAATGGTGCCAACCCCTGCCCTCGTCTCTCCAGAGCAGCCCAGAGAAAATAATACAATCAGGAAAAACTATTGAGAAGTCTAATGGCATAATGCAATATTAACTATACCAAATTATAAGCCAAGGCATCTGAACTCCTTCCTCCCCCCATTCATTTATTTAGAAACATTTATTTAGTACCTGAAATGCACTAGGCAGTGTGCCAGCTCTGAAAGATGTAGTCCTCAATAAGAAAAACGAGGTCTTTGATTTCAAGGAGTGAATATTCAGTGGTTTATGATTGTACTCACTGTATGTTCTTCAACAGGTTACTTTTCCTCTCTGGGCCTCAATTTACTTATCTGTCAGTTGACTAATAATCTGTGATTCTACTTTTGTCACAACCCTGGGAAACAGGGCATGCAAGATGATACGTAGATTTGGAGGAAGGCAATGGAGGGGTGATGGATCTGATTTAGGACCAGGCTCTGGAGAACCCTGTCTTGAAACAAGGGATGGAGACAGAGATTTAACACGGAGAGGAGCTGAATCCACAGGGGAAAAGCTTTATCGGCTCTCTTCCAGAAGGAGAGTTTACATGGGAAGGGAAAAGGGGATGAATGCAGGGAAAGCACTAGGCTGTCACGCTACCATGTTACTGCCCTCAGTCCTCACAATAACTTTGTAAGTTTGGAATTTCCCCTTGTTCCCATTGTAGAGATGAGGAAATTGAAGCAAGATGAAAATGTCAAAGATTACACACTTAGTACCCTGTGAAGTCTGCTCCACCCCAGTTCACTTTAAAGCCTATGTGTGTCTTTCTCATCATGTGGACTCTCCTTGAATGTATAAAGAAAAGAGAAGCAGCAAAGGAGGAGAAAGCACTTCCTGCTGGGGGGAATTTTTGTGGAGTTATGTGGAAGAGGTGGCATTTAGGCTGGGTCTGGTTAGGACATATGACAAGGAAGAGCAGAACTGGATATTATAGGCAAAAAATGCAATACAGATAAAGAAACAGAGTGAAAAATTGAAGACTGCAAAAAGAATAGTAAGGCTGAAACTTATAGTGTAGGTAAAGATAAGAAAAATAAGAGTGGAAATGTAGTTTGGAACAGTTTGTTCAAGGCTTTGAATACCAGGCCAAGTAAATATTTTAGACTAATAGCCAAATGACAGAGCGTACAGCATTAAAGGTTTCTGAACAAAGTAGTGATGTACTCTGAATTGTGTTTTGGAAAGATTAATTTCCCATCATTTTCAAATTGCCTGAAGTTCTTTTTTTTTAATTAAAAAAAAATTTTTTTAACATCTTTATTGGAGTATAATTCCTTTACAACGTTGTGTTAGTTTCTGCTGTATAACAAAGTGAATCAGCTATACGTATACATATATCCCCATATCTCCTCCCTCTTGTGTCTCCCTCCCACCGTCCCTATCCCACCCCTCTACGTGGTCACAAAGCACCGAGCTGATCTCCCTGTGCTATGCGGATGCTTCCCACTAGCTAGCTATTTTACATTTGGTAGTGTATATATGTCCATGCCACTTTCTCCCTTTGTCCCAGCTTAACCTTCCCCCTCCCTGTGTCCCCAAGTCCATTCTCTACATCTGCGTTTTTATTCCTGTCTTGCCCCTTGGTCCTTCAGAACCTTTTTTTTTTTAGATTCCATATATATGTGTTAGCATACGGTATTTGTTTTTCTCTTTCTGACTTACTTCACCCTGTATGACAGACCCGAGGTCCATCCACCTCACTACAAATAACTCAATTTCATTTCTTTTTATGGCGGAGTAATATTACATTGTATATAGGTGCCACATCTTCTTTATCCATTCATCTGTCGATGGACACTTAGGTTGCTTCCATGTCCTGGCTATTGTAAATAGAGCTGCAATGAACATTGTGGTACATGACTCTTTTTGAATTATGGTTTTCTCAGGGTATATGCCCAGTAGTGGGATTGCTGGGTCATATGGTAGTTCTATTTTTAGTTTTTTAAGGAACCTCCATACTGTTCTCCATAGTGGCTGTATCAATTTACATTCCCACTAACAGGGCAAGAGGGTTCCCTTTTCTCCACACCCTCTCCAGCATTTATTGTTTGTAGATTTTTTGATGATGGCCATTCTGACTTGTGTGAGGTGATACCTCATTGTAGTTTCGATTTGCATTTCTCTAATGATTAGTGATGTTGAGCATCCTTTCATGTGTTCGTTGACAATCTGTATATCTTCTTTGGAGAAATGTCTATTTAGGTCTTTTGCCCATTTTTGGATTGGGTTGTTTGTTGTTTTGATATTGAGCTGCATGAGCTGCTTGTGTATTTTGGAGATTAATCCTTTGTCAGTTGCTGCATTTGCAAATATTTTCTCCCATTCTGAGGGTCTGACTGAAGTTCTTGGTTGACAGCACCAAGGACCCTGAAATTTGGGGGAAGAAAATTTAAAATGGTTCCTGGCTCATTTTCAAGGTTGGCCTTTGCCGTCTAATCCTATTGGTTCATTTTTTGTTCTCTCCCCAGCCCCCATCTTCTAAGATATGTTAGACCAAGTGTTCCAATATGTCCTACAGAGTTTCAGGCTACTTTGTTCCTTTTAGTTAAGCCATGACACACAGCTCCACATGTAAGTAAGCTCCGATAAACATTGCTTCCTGTGTTACTGCATTGCTCTCTGTGTATAACCTTGATAAGCGTGGGTCTGTGGAGCAGAACAGCTCAGACACAGCCTCTTAGATAGACGTAAGAAAATACTCTAAACTCATTGCATGTTGCCTTCCTCCCTACCCTCAAGCCCATTCCAGCAAAACACAGGCTCTCTCTTTTGATATGAAAAAAATCCTCTGGGATCTGAGCAAATGGTTCCAAGAATGAATATGGGGATATTGTTTTAACTATCCATTTTCACTTTCATTGGAAGATCTCAGAGAATACAGGAAAACAAATAATAACAGCTCTTAATTTTTGTGTCTTTCTGGAATTATTCCATCACAGTGCTATCCAAATGCCAGTGGACCCTGAATACCTTTTAAAAGGGAAACGATGCCTTTGATCCCCAAGA